>NC_141797.1:5461871-5779525 GCF_054643075.1 Acanthaster planci
TGTGATGGCAACAGATGCCTGGACGAAAGTCTGCTTTGCGATGGACTTGCGCAGTGCCAAGATATGATGGACGAATACCTTTGTGGTAGGAACACATTGATTTGGATGAGTGGGCGAAAAGCGCCGTATGGTTGAAGTGTAGATTGGTTGAACTCTTTAAATTAATATTAATGACATTAACTATCAATGGGGTTCCTTTCGACAAGTTGGCATATTACATTTAAAGAAAAGCTTACTTTATATTACCCAAAACTCAACAGGAAAACTACAAAAAGCAAAACTTCAGTACAAATAAATGTCATTTATGCTAGTTAATAATTTCAAATTGATGATTATATAATATAAATTATGTTTTAAAACCGATTTTCAAAACCAATGATGTGAACAAAGTCAATCAGTTTGATTACGTGCATTACTGCGTGTCAGGTGCCTTGAAAATTCTTGTTTTCTTAAGCAAAAACATTTTTGCTCAAGCAGAACTTAATGTAAAGCAAATATATCAAATATATATAAAATATCGATTATTCTACTAGGCCATTGTGTGGACACTCCAGGGATAGATCTCTCGGATGGAGAGCGACATGTTATATCTTACCAACTTTACAGCATCTTTCCTGAGTACAGCGGCCACGCGGGGGACTGTCTATTTCTCATCACTGCATTAGCAGATCACCGGGTAACCGTTTTACTGCGCCGTATCCCACAGAGCCATCTCGTGTATCCGAATTTGTACCTCGCTATGGGTGAAGGTCATGACATCTCGAACGAGTCTACGACGGTCATAAACGTCGACTTTTCCCGTTCAGACTTCATATCTTATAGAGAAGCTGTGACGTCAGTTGGAAGCTTGATGTGGATCAAGTATAAATTCGGAGCTCCTCCAAATGATCAGTTACAAGCCTTGGATTCCGAGATAATTCATTTGGAAATTGTACAGATAAGGAAAACAGGTATTTTAACTTTTGGAAAGATTTTATGATTATAGTTATTAAAGATTCATAACATCAGACAGCTTAAACGCGTATTAACATCTTTTCATAAATACCCCAGACAGTTTCCCTATTCAACACCGTGTAACTTGACCGCGTATTAACATTTGATGATGCATCCCGAGAAGTGATAATGCTTGCTGCGTAAAAAACCCGTTGCACCCAGATACGAGACTGTTTCGTCCATTCCTATTGGTCAAGAGGGATCGTACGACGTAGCCCGGAGAACACCCCGCGCTCGCCAAGTCAATGTATACATATTCTTCTATACAATTTGCAGAAGGAATATACCATAAAACGAACGAGGGTGCTCGGGAAAATGAAAGTCAATACATAGAACAAAATCGTTGGAAATGTATCATTAGAAAGACTTCTTTGGACTCTAACTAAAAGGATATCTACGAATGGGAATAAATATGTACTTGACCGGTCTTAAACTAACGTTTCAGAGCAGCTCAGGTGAACGAACGTGGAAAATGCCACCGCCTGCGGCTCGGGGCATTAGCCGCTTCCATTCTTGCGAGCTGGTCTTAAACGCATTTATTATCCTCTTCATATAGTGGGATGAACTCAAGTTTCTTCTATCTGATATACCTTGAAAAGCACCCACACATGGATTCAGAATTTGCTTTCCCGGTGGCCTGGTCTTTTGGGGGGTAATGGTCCATTTCTAGGTAATTTTGGCTAATAAAGACCATCTTTTAAACCTGGAAAGGGTAATTTCTGACCCTCAAAAGGTCTTAGATATAAATCAGTAGTGTGATTAGAAAAAAACCACTAATCTGCCCCTTCCATCAAAAACTCTTAAACTGAAAATTTTACTGTATGATTCCAGAATGTGAAGACACTGGACACGCATGCGCGTCAGGGGAATGTATAAGCCGATCTCACGTTTGTGATGGTTACATCGATTGTCCCGACTACAGCGACGAAATAGGATGCAGTAAGTATTTAACGTAAGGGTCCAGAATTGAACTGAGAAAGTACAAATTTTGAGCAAACAGGCCGTTAAAGGGCAAGACTGACATATCATCCGTGCGTATTTCTATTTGTCGCGTAGGTATTTGCTCCGGCGACGAATTCCTTTGTCTTTCTGAAAGTAGATGCGTTCATGAGACAAGCCTATGTGACACAGTGTCGGACTGCGCAGACGGATCAGACGAAGAAGTGTGCGGTAGGTATCCTTTTTTCTTTTACTGAATACTAATATGGTGAGCTATGGAATGATAGACGGAACCTTGCAAAATAGTATTCTAAGTAAAACTACTCCATTTCATGTCGTGGTTTGAATTTCACCTGCACAGTTGTTGGTGTGGGACAATCTGCTCTGTACAAGCAGAAAACAGGGCAGTTTTTTTCTTAATTTTTTAACTGTTATTTGGAGTCAGAGTTTCCGTAGGGGAATACTGTTTGGTACCTAAAAAGCTTGGGACCAACTTATGTTTGTACGGTCCTGGCGTATACGTCTGCCACATGCATACACCCGTTTTATAAACTCCCGCCCGATAGTCTGGTTCCCAGGTCTGAATATGAATTATTTTTTTTCCATTCAGGGTCTCATATGACCCAACGTCACGTGTGAACAGTAGAAATAGATGTGGCAAGGCCAATTAATCTTACTACATTTAAATTTATGCTCAATTCAAGCTACTGACTTTTTATCAAATTTAAACAGCCCGGTAAATGTATCCCAACGATAAATGTATCCCAGGAAAGATAAACTAATAGAGGATGGATCCAGAATCATTTTTTTTGGGGGGGGGTGGTCATGGTTATGTTTGGCAAGCAAATTTATGTAACCGTTCTGGCATTCTGGAGTGTTTTGCTACATTTTGGGGCAGTTTCCACACTGTCTGAAAGAAGAGAAATGGAAAAGATTAAAGCCCCTTTTTTCTTTCGATTTAAAAGGCTCTTAAGTTTTTTCGAGTGGCCGTACCCCGGCGCAGGTCCATCCTCGTATTAAATTAATAATTAATATATGTTTGTGCATAATAGTAAAGCAAGTGTATAATTGCTTTACTGTGACAAAGGAACTAACTCAATATACACATTCACCCTTTGTTCCCGTGTTTTGTCATCAGGTCCTTGTGGACGATACCTGATTGACCTTTCAAAGCAAACAGCTGAATCGGAACAGTTCTACAACCTGACTTCTCCATCCTACCCACTGCCGCCCTCTAGGAACGTCGAGTGCTCTTGGACGGTAATAGCACCAGAAGGAACGCAGGCCTTGGCGACAATAGAGACGTTGCAGCTTGGGTCGGCTGAACTGAATTTTGGCTGGGGTACTGACGCGACCAACATGGATTCCACAATCGGGCCTGATCTGAAGGACCAAGGCCTGCCCTTAGCTTTGGTGGCCTCAAGAGACAGACATCTGTGGATAAAATTTCGTTCAGGTGGTTTATCAACTGACAAAGGATTCTCCATTCGAATTGCATACACAGATTCAGGTACTTGATAGTTTTTGTTTTTTATATCATGCGCGATATGTGCGGTCAACAGTGAGGAAAGTAATGTCTTACACGTACGTCCACTGAGTGAGACGTGCCTTTAAATTTCATTTTCCAACCAGTGACTGCAATTAACAAAAAGTATAACTTTATAAAAACTGATGACAAAATTATGATCCTGCTGGTTAGCTCTCCTCCCTAGGTCCATACTTCATGTATTTTGGAAATTGTATGACCAGAGTTATTTGTTATGTGTTCTTTGATTTCAGCGATGTGCCAGGATGGTCAGACAAGGTGCGGGGCACCTGATACGATGTGTGTCATGGAAACTGCTAGTAGCTATGAGATATCGTACCTATGTGGACTTGGTAAGGGGGTAAAATTTTCATACTTACTCGGGTACCTGTTTCAGAATGCTATTTTCATTGATACAGAAGAGAAATCAATCGTATGAAGAATAGAAATAATCAATGCTGTCCTTCTTTATGTTGAAAAAATCGTACAATTGGCTGTATTTTTCGATGTTTTTACACTGAAAACCGTCGGTATCAGATGTCTGTGGTGAGAGGAATATCTACCTGGAGGAGGACCTTCCCTACACTCTCACATCTCCAAATTATCCTCAAGAATATCCCGACGATCTGTTGTGCCACTGGGAGTTTCAAACGTCTAGTCAATTCATTATCATCAGCATCTTGGATTTCGAGACTGAAAATTCGTATGACTACGTAATGATAGCAGGGCCAGGCTTGGAGCTCGGAGATATTGCACACGAATCGGGTATCAAATTGCGTCTTACCGGAACAACGAGTATTACAACGGTATTGTCAGTGCTTCCTGCAATCAATGTCACATTAAAAACGGATGCGTCCATTACGAAGAAGGGATTCCAAATGGAGGTCGTGGCATTTGAAAAGTGTAAGTACCTCGGGCATGTCAATATATTCTGTGTTCCGTCAAATTCATATCTTGGAGGCTTTAGAGCAAAATCCTCAAACCAAACCCCAAAATCTGATTTCAAATTTCCTGGTTGATTAAAGGATACGAATAGTCGAAACTTTATCATTGTGTCTTTTCATTTCCTCATTCTCCAACAACGATTTCTAAAATCTGAGAAGCATCCTTGGAATCCTTGGAATTTGTATGAATCTTGCAATAATGTTGAGAATGTACAATGGTCGATCTGGTGGGGGAGGGGCTAACGGGCGCCATGCCCCCGAAAGAAAGAGCAATAAAAACTAATAAATAACAAGGCCATAAAAGGTGAAACACTCTCAAATCCCCCAAATGGTTCTGGATCCGTTCCTCGCATGTTGCCCTTTCATTTCCTGGTCTTTACGACTAACCGAAACCACTTGATTATAAATGAAACAAAAATCAACATTTCAGACATATGTTTGGTTTATTCAGTATCGCTGAGTGAGTGTTCAGGTGAGCTCGACCTCCAGTGTGAGAATTCAACCTTATGTATTGCACCCGATGCCGTATGTAATGGTTTCAAGGACTGTCCCTACGGATTCGATGAACAACAATGTTGTAAGTATATCCAGGATGGATACAGTCAATGTTGCCGTGCAACCGCAGTGTGAGGTGAAAGACATTAGATATCCCTAATTTTGAATGTTTGAGCATTTCATAAAATGATATGGAATTTTGAACAATTCCATGCATTGAGAAAAGGTAAGCTAACACTGAAAACAAAGTATTCATTCTGTGATAAAAATGACTACTATAGGTATATCGGGTATAGACGACTTATTATACCAAGATAGGACTAATAATAGTCAACTGTGACTGAACTTGGTCAAATTTGACTAATATTTGACTTGTCTTTGACGAATAAAGGTTAGTCACTGGCCTGTCTGACTAATTTAAATTGGTCAGTTAAGACACAGATTTGGAATAACTTTTATTAGTCAAAATGACTAATTTTTGTTTACAGCCAACAGAGTTAATTTATATACTATATGAATCAAACGTCTCAAAGATGTTCAAACCAAATTTGCTGTTTCATGGTTTCCGAAAATAGCCAATCATTTCGTTTCTGTCAAATTATTTTACAAGACACAGTTAGCTGTCCTGAGTTTTTCCAGTGCAGTAGAAGCAGAGAGTGTATTTTGTGGGAGGAGGTTTGCGATGGCACTGCCCACTGCTTGCTAGGCGATGACGAGATCAACTGTGGTAAGTTTCATAACAGAGCCAGCTGCCCGTCATGTACTGTTAAAGTTTCGTTCAGTGTAAACAATATCCCAATCACAGAGGCGACTTAAATCTATAGACCTCGAATGAATTAGCACAAATGTTTGTTCCAAATGAACCCTGAAAATACCGCGAGTCTTGGGTGAAGCTGGAAATGGAGTCATGTTTCAGTTATCTGTTGCAGATTTGAACCGATGCCCAAGTGAGTGTAGATGCTATTACAAGGGTGACGCCCTCTATGTCAGTTGTCAGTCGGGATGGACAAGAGACACTCTTGATAATATGGCAGCTACTACCGATGTGTTGTAAGTACTATATAAAGTATGTCCAATTTCCTCCAGAAACAAGGCTCTGGGAAAAAATTCTACATCACAGGAAACAGGTGCATTAGACTTTGGTAAAAATAAATACACTTTCTCACTATCAAATAACAATATAAATAATATCCAGGAGAACATAACTTGAACCCACAAGTGTATCCTATTTCTAAAAGGAGGTTAAATTGCTGCCCACTCTTTATTGAATTAAGCTAAATCTAAAGTAAATTGAAATTTCTCAAACTAAAAGAAAATCACGAAATACCCGCAAATCATCAAACAGGAAGGGAATCAACTATTTTATGGGGCAGACTGAACTTTTTTGGCAAAGGGTAGAGAAAGTATTCATTGCTGAATCCACTGATAAGTGGCCTCTTTGTTCCCGGGCAAGGACTCTGTAGGATCCTTATTATTCTTCCACAAAATGGATATTTTCAAGATGTTGTTTTTCTTTGCGTTGGGGAGATGCTAACCCGTTATATAAAAGGATATTAGTTGGATGAAAGTGGAGCTCTATCAACGCTATTTTTAATGTCGAATACTTGGGTGAACCGCAAGATTTACACCAATATATGTTTTTCATATTTATCCAAGGGAGCTAACTAGAGGATCCGTCAGCATCCTGGAACCAGGCCATTTTAAACGGTTCTTTAAGCTTCAAGCATTGTAAGTTTGGAATTTTTTTTCTATTTCGTGATTGAAGGCACCTTAAAGAAACCTCAAAGAAGCAACGAAGAAATGAGTAATAAAATACACATATTTCCATCTTTGAGCCATAGAATATCATAATAAATTTTAATGGTGTAATGTAGTGAAATATGAAAAGTAACATTGTTTACACAAAAAGCACGTTATCATTGGTGTTATTTCACTGGTCTCATTCGTCAAGGTAACAACGGATGAAGAAATATGATGTAATGTGTTGTGACGATTAAGTCTTTTCATATTCCATTGTTAAGCTCATGTCATCGGATATTAATGTATTTTACATAAGACCCAGCAAATATCTGAGAGCACTACTTTTTGGTTTTCTTTGCTGTGCAAAATGAATAAGGATTGATTCTGTAACTTGTAACCGTGAAACAAAGTAAACAAAAAGCAACAAAATTATTCAATGACAATGGACGTCGTTACTGCTACTGCAACATGAGCAATGAAACAATGACAACAAAGCATCTAACAATACCCATGAGATCCACATACATAAAGCTGCTGCTTAAGTCGTATCAATTTTCGACAATTAATATTTCTTGTCATCACAGGTACCTCACGAACAATCAGATACAAAACATCCCACCGCTGTCATTTGATGGTTTAGAGAAACTTCTTTGGCTGTAAGTTTCAAGTGCAAAATGTTGATCACTTTTGTATCCCTGGTTAGATATTCTGCAAAATACACAATTATTATGTTTATCTGATGTTTAGAAAATCTTATCATTCAATGATAGAAACCAAATTACCTGTATCAAACTAGGCATCCGTAGAGTATTTATTGGATAACATTATTTAACAGGGAGCCTGTGAACATGTTTACGAATTTATTTGAAGCACGATTAAGTTAAATTACCGAATACAGTTTGTGATATATGTCAAAGCATTTCAATTTGTGTATTATTAGTTTCAGAGACATACTCAATTTGAAGCCTTTAATACGGTCTGACACTAGTTAATAACATACTGCGATATGTATGTGTGCATCAGTAGGATGTCATTTGCTGCCTGCTCGCCGTTTTTGACTGGACTTTGTTCTTCTAATTGTCAGGAATATTTCACAGAACAACTTCACTACATTACAAAAGGATGCCTTCAAAGAGCTGGAAATGTTGCAAGGACTGTAAGTGCTTGAGCATATCAATGACCACGTTTTCTTTCAACCTAGAGAAATTACAGATGTGTCCTTTGAAAACAGACGCTGTGTAACTGAACAATGGATAGGCAACGCCCCCAGAATGTTAATAAATCAAAGCAGAAAAAATTAACGTCCCAGATTTGTCCTTCGATTTTATTTAACTTTTGCCCCACTGCACTTTAAAGGTCACCTACATTTTGCATGTGATACATCGCATGAAATGAAATAAAATTGGGCTTTCCTTACTATTGCAGTGTCATATCCAATGTTCCGGTGACAAATATTGAAGAATCAGCATTCAGTGGACTAAAGGAGCTCCGTACATTGTGAGTACAACCTATTGTGAGTGTTCATACGACCGCCATTGTTTCTTTTGGTCTTTTACTGGATACAAATAGTACACTTGCTCCAACATCTCCTCCCATGCTTGTAATCCTTGGCAGGCATTTTATACTCTCATTTTAACTTATAGCACGTGTTAGTCGTGCATTTTGAGACACTGTGGCTACGTCCGTAATTAGCTTTATGGATATGTCAATCGAATTTTAAAATGATTTCCACATTTTCTTCGAAACATAAGAATGCGTTAAGCTCATTGTCATAGTATTGCAGTAAATAAGTGAGTTCGTCCCTGTTGCATCAGTTGCCGTTTGCATGTTTTCTTCTTAAATGAGATCTTCAATCAGTGCTCAAACCTACAGTGGTTGCAATGTCCGCATGAATACCTTCCTTTTTTCTAGGGTGTTGATTCGCGGAAGTTACTTAGATGAGCAGGATTTGCCGATTGACATTCACCCTCAAGCTGTCCAGGATCTTACTAAGCTTCACACATTGTAAGACTTGTGATACTTTTTGCATTGAATACTATGGAAATTCGATACTACTTACCACTTGTAACTTACTACTTTATACCACTTGTTTTTATTAATGGATCGTTTGTGTTCAATTTGTGCGTCTATACAGATATCTCGATGACTATCACATATGCTGCGAATTCAACAAACTGGAGTCGTTCGACCCAGCTAACTGTTTTACCACTGAACAGCAATCGCCTCTCTTTAACTGTGGAAGTCTAATGCAGAACACATTCCTTCGTGTCTCCATGTGGTTTCTTGGCCTGAGCGCCCTGGTCGGTAATTTGGGAGTAGTTGTTTGGCGGTGTTCGACATCGGTGAAGACAAACATCGGCCAGGGTACCAAGTATGTGCACAATTTTCTCATCCTGAACTTGGCCGTGTCTGACTTTCTCATGGGGGTCTACATGGTAATAATTGCCTCAGCAGATGTAACCTTCGGGGAATGGTATTATACAATTGCTTCAAATTGGAGGCCAAGTGTAGCGTGTAAGATTGCAGGCATCATTTCAGTCTTATCCAGCGAAGCAAGTGTGTTCTTCATAACACTCATCAGTGTAGATCGGTTCTTATGTATCGTTTTCCCTCATGGGGGCATTCGACTTGCCAAGCCAACTGCTCGAGTAGCTGCTGTAATAATTTGGCTTGGGGCGTTCATTCTCAGTAGCCTTCCTACCATCTTAGTTGGCTCAGACGTAAAGTCAGACGTTTATGGTCTGTCGGATGTCTGTATTGGTCTTCCTCTTATCACTAAACCTGCTAGCTACAAGCTGGAGGAAGGTGACGTCGGCAACCCTTTAGGTAGTCAAAGTTTCAGGATTCCTGTCGCGCAGGACCACAGGCCGGCTTGGGTCTACTCCATCGTTCTCTTTCTGGGAGTTAATTTGCTGTGTTTCCTCATCGTTGCCCTGTGCTATCTTGTCATCTTCATAAAGGTCAGGCAATCCTATCAACGAGTGAAGGGCATACGGATCCGAGGCTCGAATCTTCATCAATCCAATAGAGAAGAGATGAACATGGCGCTCCGAATGGCTGTCATCGTGGGGACTGATTTCTGTTGTTGGATGCCTGTTATCATCATGGGTCTTCTTTCACAGACTGGTGCCGTTACTATTCAGCCTCACATGTACGCCTGGACTGTTGTCTTCATCCTCCCCATCAACTCATCGATCAATCCATACCTGTATACACTCTTCAGCGTGATCTCGGCCCGTCACTCAACTAAAAGCAGCCAAAGTTCCGTAAACACTACTCGGCTCAGCGAACTAAGCTCGAGACCCAAGGATGACATGAGGACTTGCGCCTGCGCAAATCCCTGTCCCGAGAGTAACACACGTTTATGATTTCGTACCGATATGAAGATAATGGAAGAATCCTTTTCAACACTATCGCTGCGAGATTAAAATTATATATTGCTTAACGTCAGTACTTCCTCTAACAATAAAGGCCGACATCCCTGGTATGGTTCCCTGTTTTTATGACGGGATCCTGTTTTGCAGTAGTTCTGTACGCATCCCCCAACGCCTCATTAACAGAGACAAGTTTTTTTTTGTAGAGGCAGTGGACTGGTACCTTGTCACGATGTGGGTTTAAATTCAGTTAGATTGCAATGGTGTCAATACTTCGCAATACAACAGTCTAAGCGGATCAAATATAACGAATTTTGTTTGCTTCTCACAGCACTGTGACAAAGGGGATTTCCCCAAAGCTACCTGTAAAATTTTAATATTTCCAGCAGTAACGAAATTAATAAACGCAAGAGTTTTGCAAGTCTTTGGTATTGTTATACAATGTACCTTTTGATATACAACAGTTGAAAATGCAATCTTCCTCCACACAGGTTTATCCTGTGTTAGATTAACTAGGCCGTTTGGCCCAAGCACCGTACATATTTCTATTGTCCCTACTGAACGCCGAATGTATTGGAAGCATTTTGACCTTGGGCGTCTCAGACGTCGTTTACCATGCACCGGTGGGAAAATATAGTGCATGCCTTTGCTGGCTCTTCATCACGCAACTGGAGGCGAGGATGTGGCCAGCTGTCAGGATCTGACTCTTTGCATATGCACCCTGACGATTCTCTCCTTTGTTGAATTTAAAACACTCACCGGTGCAGTCGGGTAGTCTCAACTGATTCAGGTTTCATCTCATCTTGGTCTCGTTTGTTTGACACACGGTCCATTTTATGTCCTGGTTTACACGTGGAAGCTACTCGAACGCACCCAACAGTGGGTTGGTAGAGGAATTCTTTACTTTGGTGTGGGATAGGTTTACATCAGGACATAGGACTGAATGACTGGCAGGTGTGACATTCTTTTTTTTTTCTCCAGTCATACCGCTACAGGTCAGCAATTAGTGAAGCTTGATTGACGTTCTATCATTTTGTAACCAATGTTTATTGGGTATTTCAGTTTTACTGTATGTAATGTTACGCTGTGCTTAGTTTCTTGGAATTTTGGCAGCCGTTCCAGGCTGATACAGTTGAGTCAAACTTTAAATTTTCATATTGGGGCTTGGCCCTTGTTTTGGTTGCTACCACAATACTGTATTATTTGACAAAACTACTCAACGTTTAAAATTAATGCTAGTTGCTTTGATGTATCGATCTACTATACTGGTAATAGAACGAATGTAATGACCAGCAGATACAGGGTATTTAAAACATGTCATAAAATTGCGCCAATGTGTAGATTCATGTTACCAACACAAGGCAAAAAGTGTTGGAAAATTTTAACACTCTTAATGATGCTGAATACAACAGTGGTCAGTATCGTGAGAAAGAGGAGCAAACCTAAAAAAAAAAAAAAAAAAAAAAAAGAGAGATGTACACCCATTCCCCGGGGTTTAATATGCTCATGGTTAAGGCAGTGCTGTTTGAGAGTTTGGAGCTTGCTTGCGAATAATTCAAGTTAGGCTTCACTTTCTCTAGACACAAAGGGGGAGGGTGGTCTCCGTCCCATATCTTGCTTGATATGATGGGTAAGAAGGGCACAGAAGGAATAGTCCATTCCAGAGATGGTGGTCGCTATACAAAAGCTTGTCCCGAATCATGCATATGATGCGAGATATGGGGCGGAGAGATCCCCCGGCCCCGCATTTGTGTTGGTCATTATTTGATCGGAATCTCAGGAATTCTTTAAAGACTTGGGGGGGATGTGTTAGGTAACAATAATCTAGAGTGTGTATAGGAATTAGACGTGGGGGGTACCTATCGACCCCACATCGTGCACGGTATCGAATCACGAGAAACACATGATGCAAGATATGTGGGAAAGGAGGACCCCTACATTGTGTCTTCTTTTGTGTTGATGGAATCTTTGGAATTCCTTTCAGATTTCTGAGGGGGGTACAGTAAGTACAATAGCCTCAGGGTATACAGCTTGTGCATCACCTAAGGGGGTCCCTCTTTCCCCATATCATGCCAGGTATCAAGAGAAATAGCAATGACGTCGTTAGTTTGGGGAATTCAAAGTGTTACGTTTATGTGCAATCAGGTATCTCGGTGTACCAGATTTTACTCGAATTTAACTCGCAAATGGCTTATTATGGACGTAAAACGTAGGCGCTCTGTATTTTTGACAACGTGAACTACAACCTTTTTGATACATTTTAGTGCGTTTTGGAGCCTCTCAGGAAATACAAGTATGTAGGCTTTCTGTGATATCCCGCAGAATGATGAGACTCTGACCATCATACCTCATGCTCTGAGTCTGGCATGTCTAGGTGTGCTTGACCACTTCATTTTTGGCATTAACTGAAGTTGGCACTGGGTGAGTTAAGTGATGAAGAAAATGCAAAATCGTGATTATTTGTAGCGCTTTCTAAGCTGCACATGATACTTTTTTCATAAATATGCAAGAGTTGGTTGTTATGTAAATATGCAAGAGTTGGTTTGATTGCCTCTCTGTTGCATATCCAGGTTTCCTGTTTCCTCTTTTAATATATCAATGACACACGGTTGAGATATATAAATTAAAGTAGCATAAGTGGAGTGATAATGTCATATCATTGTTAAAGGAGTTCCCTGCAGAGGTACACCACCTCACACACCTTTGAGGACCTGCCGAGTACGACCTGTGATTCTGACGATACCCCGTCAATCAACCTCCATCTTTACACAAACATTCCCGAACTGAATATCGAAAGTTTCCTGTGTTGGTTTACAATACAACTGCGATATTTCTCATTACTACCTTTAAATGTTTTGCATTTAAAAAGGATTATTGTACGGTACAGTTGTTGTCGCTGAGTGTTCCTTTGGTTACTTTAAATCTGAACCAGCAGGTGCTGGTTGTCACACAACTCCAAATTGTCTAAATATAACTTATATCACCTGTTCTAGTTCGAATGTTGGTTATCGAGTACTATTTTTGTTGAAGTATCCTCTTTTGCCACTTCTATAAGGATTAATCCTTGTCATAAAGCTAAACTAGAAAACAATTATTGTAACTAGCGTTTATCAAGGTTTTTACAAAGAGGCAACCGTGTTTTAATTAAGCCTGTCCAGACAATATATTCATATTACATGAAAAAATTGATATTCCTGAGAAATTCAATTAATTTTGGAGTACACTGAACACTACAGAGGATAATTCGACTCAAGTTAATTATATACCAAGCGTTGGCAAAGCGACAGGGGCGCGCGTAGTATCTGGGGGATTCCGGTGCTGAGGTGTGGTGATCCACTAGCAGTTTACCAGTTGCTTTTCTGTCGGATGGACAGTTGCATGTTGGTGTGGATCGCTGGTTGCTTTAGCCAAGTGCTGATGTACTTCACCAGCGTGAAACCCTACAGCAACCGGTAGGTGAAATTATATAATTGCGGGACTGAAAATAATATAGTAGGAACTAATGGTGTTGCGATAGGGGAGTCCTGGGAATTGACCCCTTCCACACTTAATCGTTTTTCGGTTTCCCGCTCAGTGCTTTGACCCCCCAAATAATAAAAAAACTCTTTTGCTGAGGAGTTTGTGGTAATTTGATGAATTAGAGGATTACTTGCCACCTCAGAGCAGAGGCTGGGTTGCCATCTTCTAGCATGATCAGACTTGCCTTAACTGTTTTTTTTGCACTTGAAAGTTATCCCCCAGTCCAACTAACCCAAACTTGGGAGCCAGATGGCTACAATTGATCATTGAAAGTTATCTCCCCAGTCCAACTAACCCTAACTTAGGGTTAGTTTGTTGGTTAGATTGCTACAATTGATCAGTATCAATAGGTGTACGCTATAAAACGAAAGAAAACAAAACCTGGGCAAATAACACTGCAATTTTGGCTTTTTGTCCAATCGTGTAAATTTCGTGGTTGGTAAATCCACAAAATAACTAACATTGGCCACATTTTCGGACAGGTCGGTTTGGTAAACACTTCCCAATTAATTGTTTAGTTATTCTGCTTAATCCATCCACGAATTATAGGGTAAAAAGTGAAGTGACTTGTGGAACGAGCGTTAACGGCATGCAGGGTTTGATAATATAATGTAATTTAGGAATGATCAGCCCGTATCCACAGAGCAGTGGCAGTGGATCATCAAGTCCTATGGCTGTTGGAGCAGTGGGCCTTGGTGACCTAATCCATGATTTCACTGCTGGGAATAGTACATGTTTTGACTTTTACAATTTATGTTGAAAAGGCCACCATGACGCCCACACACGTCTGTCCACAAGACGGAAAAGGTTTTACTTTGTTTAATGAGCATTGGATTGGGTTAGTGAGCGTTGAATTTGGCTACAGCCTATGCCTGTTCACGGTGAAATTTTCTACGTAGGCCTTTTGGCTCACCCTGAGTGAACGCACGATACTGCAGCATGCTCCGTCTTGCGTTGTCCATGGCATAACCCAATATTGTGAGTGCCCAATTCCCTCGAGTCAAAGTATGGAATTTTGTAACTGGTTTAATAAAGAGGGTATTTGCTTTATGTGGAAGAGCCCATATTTTCATTGTTCTTCGTAACGAAGCGGGAAAGCAAACGTTTGCGGCCGTTAACTAGGTCATTATTGATTCGTGCCACTTGTTTGTGAATACAGTCTTTAAAATTTACATTTCACAAAAGATGTTTACCCAATCATTTAAAAGAAAACTATAGGAGTTCGCTAGGAGTGGTCATACATCTACCTCGATACAGAGTTGCCTATTTGTTGTAGAGAGAGGTACCGAGTAACAAGAAGCCGTTCCAGAATAATGCCAAACAAAACACTAAATCGTGTAAGTTTTACTGCCCTAACGTTGGGAAATTTTGATTTCTACGCAAACCAAATGGATGGGCAGTAGTGAATAGCCAACCTTTTAATAGCTCGTTTACCTTACCTTTGAGCAAAGACATTGTCTAAGGCCTATTGGGCAAAAAATACCCAGGAGCTGATGATGTTGGATATGTACTAACGTTAGGCAAAAATTGGGGTACAAGTTTTACCCAAGGTTCTCACAGCGTAACTGGATATCAGTCCTTGCTGGTCTTGGGACTTCAAATCAAAGGAATTAAAACATTTATGAAATTTTCGTCACGGCAATTTCAAATAGTGCGAAAATAGTGGTAGCAAACCGGTGAGCAAGAAATAAAATAGACTGGAGAACCATCTGTTGCCACGCCATGCTATCATTCGTTTATTCTTTGTGCCCATCCTATCTGGGGATATGGGATCACCCATCCCGACGCAAACCGCATACGGTTTGCTACCCAACGGTTAATGGCCCACCGGGCCCGCTTGACCTTGTTCTGCTGGAATGCGCGGGAATATTTTCTGACCCTTAGTAATATCACAGAGTAGCTCTATGGTAATATGGACGACCAGAACATTATAGTATGAGGTAGTAATGATCTAGTGACTGACAGGATAGATTTAATGGCTTCCAATATGGCCTTTTTCGGGAGGCGCCCAAGATCATTCGAACCAACATGCAAAATGCATGATAATGTCGGGGCTCGTGTG
Source organism: Acanthaster planci (assembly GCF_054643075.1). Taxonomy (NCBI): domain Eukaryota; kingdom Metazoa; phylum Echinodermata; class Asteroidea; order Valvatida; family Acanthasteridae; genus Acanthaster; species Acanthaster planci. The sequence continues at coordinate 5,477,463 of NC_141797.1, forward strand.
TTGTCATTCCCAGCAACGATGAAGAAAAATTGTTGAAATCGGTCAGGTGTAAGGTCCTCAGCGCTCGCCGGCGAATAGTCACTAATCGGTCAGCGTTGCCCCATCTTCAGACGTTACTGCCACTTGGGATGTTCAATTCATGAAGGAATCGCCAACTACCCAAACCAGAGGCTTCGCGGCCGGATGGGCCGAAGCTCATGATAGCGAAAACAAAGTAAAAAAAAACAGTGCAAGAGTATAAAAACGAAACAAACCATTCAGAAACAAAAACAATGGGCTGAATTGAAAGGCAACAATGAATTAGCAATGGGTGGGGAAATGCGAAAAGAACTTGATTGCCATGTCCCCATCATTTGTATTTCCTGCTCTTGGACGCCAGCCATAGCCACTGTGGGATAGGAAATGGATGTGATGCTGGGGGCTGAAAGCCGAAAGTGAAACTGCCGATCAGGATTTGTACGTCTTTCCTTGCTGGGTATGTGTTTAGAAAGGGGAGCATGCTAGATAATTTTTTTTTTTTACTGCGGTTGATAGTTGATGCGTTGGCTGCTCCTAGAGCGCTGCCAGTGCGTAGCCTGTGGAGTTACCACGGCAATGATTGGCTGAGTGGCCAGTGGACACGCACACAGAATTGCACCAGAAGAAACCCGTGCGACGGAAGGCCGCAGATCGGACAGTATCGGCATATTTCAGTAATTGTCGGGTGCAGTCATAATGGCGAGTCAAATAAATGGACGCAAAAAGCAAGAAAGCCGAAGTCCATTGCTCACTGGACTTTATGCGAACGAGCTAAGCTGGGAAGGCGAATTTGCAAGGTTGGTGATTCTGGCCAACCGATCATAAATATACAGTCGTGAGATTATTACCTATTCGACAAACTCCCCGTTCCAATTTTTTTCTTGAATGTTTTTACGGTACCCCCAGCCCCAGCTCGTCACAAACGCTGGTTAGTGCAGTGCAGTTTTGTACATCAGCCATTGAAGACGCGGCACTTACAGCCGGAAGCGAAATGGGGATGGAAGTCAAAGGCAATGCAGATGAACAAAAACTACTAGGAGTTTGATCACTAGTAGACATTAAATGAGGAATGGATTAATGATTCACAACAGGTAAGGGAAAAATATCGCAGTGAACATCTGACTCACCAAGCCCCGAGGTCACAGGTGGTGCAGCAGCAGCATTTTACGGGCCTCTGGGTGGGAAAGATCTATCTACAGCACCGGTAGGGATTGTAGGTGATGGTATGGCTACTTTTCTCCAGCCTAACCGAATGTGATGTTGCCTCAGCAGCATCTCCCTGCTTTGCGTAGGTCGAGCAGAGCGAGGCCTTCCGCTCGGTCTCCTACCCTCTGAAGGCAGCGCAGTTCCCGCCACTCGCTTCCCAGACTTCGGCATCTTGCAATGACCAGAGATCGTGTTTAACGAAAGACTGAAAACAGCATTGGCAGAGAAATACTAAAAAAAAACACTCAAAAACTTGTAAATGTGGAAAAATAGACAGATTGGCTTTATAAAATGATAAGACATGAATCTATTACAACAGTCAGACTAAACTGCTCGGACAAAAGTGACCAACCCAGCTCTGCGGATTTGCCTTTATAGGCAATAGGGCCTTTTATCAATTAACGCGAGACCACACAGGAATAACTAGGAAGACTTATTAAATTTATTAATATAATAGACATTGATCAAACTTTGCAACGCTCATTTCTTTCGGGTGACAAATGTAATCATTTGGGGGTATTTATCCCCGCATGCACACGACCAGAGAACTGAACTCAGGGACAGGTGGACACTTGCATTCTAACTTCTTGTCGATTGGCCTGAGCAGCCGTTTATAGAACTTGATACAGTTCAGGTTGTTCCTGCCCGAAGCTGGTGACGCGGAACTGTACAAAAAAATTACATTGCGCACAATCAAAGTATAGCTACTCAGCAATATATGGAAATAGTTCCCGCCTGAAGCCGGTGACGCGGAACTGCAAGTATATCTTACGTTGCGTTTCAGGCAAAGTGTAGCTATTCAGCAAAAATTACAGAGATTGTTCCCGCCCGAGCCTGGTGACGCGGAACAGCAACACATATTGATCAGCAAAAGTACCGGTACTCTGGCAATCAGCAATTGTCAGCGATTGTTCCCGTCCGAAGCTGGTGATCGGGAACAGCAACGCATATCAGCGAAAGTACCGGTACTATGGCAATCAGCAATTGTCAGCGATTGTCCCCGCCCGAGCCTGGCGACGCGGAAGAGCAACTCATATCAGCAAATACATAGAGCTATCCGCAAAAACGTATGAAAAGCAATTATCATATCAGCATTTGTTTCCGCCAAAAGCACATGGAGCGGTAAATTAATTTTGTAATGTACCTGCGCGGTACAAAGCCTTCGATATGCAAATTCAAACAGCAATTACATCTGGCAAAATGCAAAATTACCCAACTTTCATGAACAAATTAACAAGGATTTACTCCAGCAAAATAACTTTGGGCCAACCATCAAACGCTGGGATCGGACAGCAATTTCCACGAGGTGCGGCCCGACTTGGGCTTACACTACGTTGCTGGAATAACGGGCAACTAATGAACATTTTCAACAACCACTTACAGCTATTTATGTCAAACGACAGAAATTAGTGAGAACGAAATGGCTTTTCTTAATTTGGCCCTTAATAATCTAGTGCCTCCCCTGACAAAGGAAGGGGTCAGGCTTTTTTCCTTTTGGCACATTCCCATAAGTGTCGTAAATAAAAATACAGTGCCTTAAAACCGAGGTCAATTTGCGGTCCCTAAATGAAATTCACGCCAAACAACAACTTAAGTCAGTGACTTTGCCAATTCTAAGAAGGGCGAAACCCCCTAAAACCATTAAGGAACAAAAAGGGGAGGGGGGATTCCCTTCTGGCTCCGTAAAACTGGCAACCGAGTACAGGATTTACCGGATCGCTGTCAATTACTCTAGAATCGGCAAAGTGGACTACCGACGGAATGCCATCAACATTTGTTTTGCAAGGCAACAAAACAGGTATAAAAGTAAGCTACAGCTGACAGGTGGTGGCACTGAAAGGGGTGGAGGAGGGTTGCTTTTGCAAAACAGACAGATTTTCTCTTTTCCAACCAAACGCCACGGCTGCTCAAGCAAAAGTGACCGGGAGTAACTCTCTCCAGAGTTACTAACATTTTAACGTCACACCAGTAACTAGTTCGAGGCATTAAATCACCGTGCCAGCAACCGCAGTGAACACTTCTGACCCACTTAGTGACAAGGGCCTCCAATGTCCCGCGGTGATAAATTATTTGAAGCTGCAATTTACTTTGCCTCAAATTGACTAAAACCACATTTTTCATTACTTTTTGAGGCAGGGCACAGAATCAATGCTACGGAAAAATTAAACGACTAATGTAATTTGGATTCATCATGAAAAAATCATTATTTATATATGCTCCGTTTTCTGTGAAAGATGCAACTAAAGCACGCAAATCGGCCATAGGAGTTGCTTATCCTACGTACGAGTACTTTTGTAATGAGCGTGATGAACATACATGTTTGGGTGGGTTTTTATTCAACCGCATTATCACGCATGCCTGGAAAATGCACGACGCTGTCGTGTTCCATAAAGCAACGCTGTCTTCAGCATTATTCTGTTCAGTAGAGACTATCAGCCCGACCCTCCGTACCAGTGATGGAAATACAATCTGTACATATGTTTTTCTCAAATATGCTGAGCAACCATGCCCATCATTTGTCATTTCTGAGCATGCATGATTACATCAGGGTAAAGTGTAGGCCTACCCATTGTATTACATGAGACGAATATTCCTATAATGTCCTCATTTGCCCTGGTATTTTATTGCATCATTTAAACCTTTTTAACGCTTTGATATGAGAGTATAAAGATAAAAATATAACCTCCCTGTGCAACCTTTTTAAAAGGTGCACGACTAGCTTTTAGCTGCGGGCGCACTTGGCTCGATAAAGCACCAACAAATCGTGGTCCAAAATAGCAGTCAAGAGCATGTTATAACAGCGAGAAAGCTCATATAAACGTGTCATACGAGAGGATTGCTACCGCGTAATCATGGCAACGAGTATTTTTTCCCGTATGGTGGCATGACGACCCGTAAGAAGTAAAGGAATCAACAAGCAGGGTAGACCTACTAAAGTAACTGAGGCATACAGAATGAACATTATTCACTACTCGATGAAGCTGTAATATGTGTACGTATGTGTGATAATCAGCTTAAAACAGATCGTCAAAAAACGGCAATAGGCTGTATCTTTATTAAAGACGCAGGGAGGGTTTTCTGCACTGATCATCTGTACTGACGTATGGGGGTGGTGAAGACATATTTCCCTTTTCCGTTCAGAAACTATGGACGACCTTTCGGGGGGCAGGGTAACAAATGTGTTTTTTTTTAACTAATTAACAATTTCCGAGTTGGATAATTACTATTGGAAAACATTAAATTTTGGACAGGGCCTACATCAGTGCGTGTAAGGCTTGTTAAGAGATCAAGGTTTGGTATCCCTCCCCCTTAGCTCAATTTTATTAGTCAACAAATAGATTCCGCTATAGTTCCCAAATTTATTTTCAGATTGTAGGATAGGGTAGAACATTGTGTTTTTGAAACATAATGAGCAGGCCATTCATAAGAACGCCATTCAAAAAAGGTCAAGGGTCACTCACTTTCTAGGAAGCTGATATTTGCATTTCTGGCATTCATGTGCCATCTATAATAAATGATTAAAGAAGTTTTCTCCAGAAACTAAATAACACCCCATTTTACAACAGATAATCCAGATAACTGGCGCCTGGGGGGATTCTAAACACAAAACATCTCTCCTCAGTGGTACTAATTTTACACATGCTAAATGTCACGTTGCAATTCCAGTATAGTTCTCCAAGGAGAATTTACAGCATCCCGTTCACTTGTGGTATTCAGAATAGGGGCACAGTTGTTTTATTTGCTTTAGCTGAGAACAAAAAAGTCAAATATTTGTTAATTTTATTTATAAACAATACATTTATTTTCAACAAAAACAACCCAAGGGATTAGTTAATGAAAACAGGCCTCTAAGCATTTAAAATGGAGTGTTGTGTTTTCAGCTCTCTGAATACTGAGTGGGAAAGTGTGCATAAAATACATCCCCGTTTATAATGCCTTGAAAATCAGGGGCAACTGCATGATGGAACTATCAGTTAACAAAGGGCCATTCTGCCTTACAAATTATGGACCATGGTTAACTGTCTTTCCGAGTTAATTCAGTTGAGCATTTTATTAATATACATAAAATCTAGGAGCGGATCAGGATCGTGGGGTTTGCGAATGCTCTCTTGCTAAAGTCACTAAACGTGATCACAGAAGACATACATAACTGTTTACTTAGAAACTGGAGTGGGTTCAAATCCTTTCCACGTACATAGAAAAGTTTTATACACACTGGTTACAAACTTATGGTTATACAACTGTGGTTGAGTTTAAGGTACTATGTTTCCTCCTTGCAATACTACTCAAAAAAGACAAATGACGGTGCCTCACCTACAATAAAGTGTGTACACATTTTGATGTTCAATATTTCTTGCAGTTGAGTTGCATGTGTCTTTCCAAATACATGTACATGTTAAACAGTATGTGTAACAATGTGTGTCTTTATGAATGGAACAAAACACTGCACACACAGCTGGCCACACCTCCATCAGCAGTAGGCCTATACCTTTTCTTTGGCAGAAATCCAGTTGAGAGGAGAGCCCATCAAAGTTTTGCTTATGGAAGAGTCAGCTGAAAGAAAGCCAAACCAGGTTATCAGTAAATTGTATCGTTTTCTAGTACGGATGAATACAAAGTTGTTTTCTGGTTCGGGTAATTATAATGTTCCTGGCACTCTGAAAAATATCTGTGATAAAATACACTGATGTCAGTTTTTTCCAATTAATCAAACAAGTTTGGAAACACTTGGCAAAAAGCAAAGGGAACGGCCATATGTTGGTATGCTTAACACTGCATGAATTGGAATATGCGATACGTGTGTGTACTTTAAAGTGAATAAACACGGTCAAATTCAAAACACTAGCCTGCATAATAAAGTGTTTACATGTAATAAGTATATATTTGAATACCAGACGCGAAGACTACTTTCTGTCTTTCGTGATCCAAAGCAACTTGGCGGATTGCAAGAACGTACAAACACGTGAATGTACGTGCATAAATACACCAAACACGCGTGTCACATGCTGCCCCAGGTCTACGGTTTTATAGAAGTGTACGTGACCCTTGTACTGCCATTGGTCGATCGTGTAGGTGACAAAAATGTAGATCCCAGCAACTACTACTAATGCAATCACGAATTTCCGCAGAAATTGAAGGTTGTTTCGAAATTGAGATACCCAAAGTCAGATCAGAGATTTCGTCTAGGAACGGAACTGCACACACTGCTGAAACTAGGGTGTTACATTAAAAAACCCTGTGTTACCAGAAGACTTTACCAACACTTTTCATCATTTAAAAATGTTGGTGTTATTTTGTGTTACTTTTGGCAGACTTTTATTTAATGTTATTCATATCATGGTTGAATATAGAAGATGAATTAAATTTTACAATAGTTTGCTTTAGAATGTACAATGTCAAGCAAAAAGGTAAAACACACGTTAAAGAACAACATTTACTAGGTAAAGGGTGAAGCATAAATTTGCTTTTGTACCCTGACCTAGTGACAGACACACAATATGATAACATAGGACAATACAAAACATGAACATGTTTTTGGCAATTCTGCACACACGGACAAACACTGACAGGCAGGAGATAATACAATGCATCAAATTCCAATACTAGTCGGTACAGGTGATGTATTCAGAAAGAATTCTTCAACTTTAGAGCAAAGGGAGCGCCGCTTTTATATTTTCATTTAGGCTATTTCATTATTGGACACCGCATTGTACAAAACTGTTTTTATTTAATAAAGTTCTATTGGTATAAACATACAATTTTTTTGAGAGATACTTCTGGTATGACATGAGTGAACATTTGAGGTAAGTTTAAAGTATGATTTAAAGCACAGTGGCAGCTTATCATTCATACATTTATTCATAAATTTACCTCATTGATATTTATTCAGGTTAAATGCCTTTAGCACTTCATGTTTTGAGAACAATGGGACCATGTGCTCATAACATCCAGCATGAGAAATTTTTTCGGAGAGCACATTTTTGTAGGATGTACAATTCGTCATAATTAGATAATTGACCTCCTTATATCGAAATATAATAATTCAAATACGGTAGCACAAAAGACATATACAGAATTAACAGAATATTACATGGGAGAAAAGACTTCAAACGATTCATTATACCAATAAATTCTGATACTTTACTCGAGACTACACTTAAATGACTCTTCCAAGATAAGTGCTCATTTATATTTATACCCTAAAATGTTGTACTTGTTACTTTATTCAATGTTTTGCCATTTGATACCAAAGGGAAAGTTTGAATGTATTTTTGTTGTTTAGTACAAAATATAATATATATATATATATAATTAGATTAGGCTAGATTGATACACAGTTTGTTGGCTAATAGCCAAACGTTTATTTTTGTGAGTTCATTATTTTAAATTTTAACAGCTGTATTAACATTATCATGAATATAAATAAGGCTCGTGTCATCCGCAAATAGACAAAATGAGACGTTACTAGAGGTATTACTTATATCATTAATGTAAATATAAAATGAACACTAGAGGGCTTAACGCAGAGCACTGTGGTACACAAAAGGAAATCGTTTGACTGCTGGAATTAACGGAATTAAATTATACAATTTTTTTCTATTTGATATACAGCTTTTGAACCATTCCACTGCAATTCCACGTACACCGTAGTGCTCCAATTTATGAATCAAGATGTTATGATTAACTGTATCGAACGCCTTGAAAAGGTCCAAAAACACCCCAATAGGAAATTTCTTTTTTTCCTATTGCAGTTGCTAATTCGTTAACAACATAGGCAGTTGCCATATCTGTGGAGCGATTTTCTCTGAATCCAAATTGTGAATCAGAGAAAATGTCACATTTACTGACAAAAGATATTAGTCGCTTATAAACTAACTTTTCAAATACTTTGGAAAATGTAGGTAAAACTGTTATTGGTCTAAAATTGCCAGCATCGTGCTTACGGCAACCAACGTCGGTGAGTTTTGTTTCCATTGCATTCAGAGACTGTAGGATTTTGTCCAGCTCAGTGCTGAGTTGCGTAATCGTATTGTGTCAAGCTGCATCAGTGGCCGCCATCTTAGTAATCTTCACCAGTCGGCTGTGATGATATTGTTGTATCTCTGTTAGTTGTTCCTTTTCTGTTAGAACTGGTCGATTTCTTTTTCTCTGCCTATTGGCCCATTCAGCCATGTCCAAACTATTACTGGAAGTGAGTTAGGATATTGTTAAGACAACTGACAGCTGCTGAACAAAATTTTTGTCTGATTTTTGGCGCAGAGGTCTGACACACGTCCGAGTAAAACAAGTTCATCAACACCATCAGTGCACTGTAATACTTATAAGTTTTCAAATTAACACCATCGGTGTTAAGGTAACAACCTACGGTGTGGTCATCTGATAACATCACAGAGTATTGATTTTAGCACCACAATTTTTGTAGAAAATACACTATTCAAAGGAAAACTCACTTGTCATGGAAACCTCCATGCATTCGTATGCAGCATTTACAGCGGCAGTAGAAAGTCCTTAACTTTCAATTTGTCAAGGAATCTTGATTTTAAAAAACGATTTTTACATAAAATTTTGGAAATTTAGGATAACATTATTTGAGAAACTTAACAAACTCGTAAAAATAAGAATGTCTCAAATTCCCTTTTTTCAAGTCTTCTTCAGAAGAAATTCGACAGCAAAGCAAGGTTCTTCTTATAAAGAAGATGCCTGCACTAAATTGGTAACTATTCTATCTCCATATGTCATAAAATGTGCTGAGGAAAGGTTAGTAAACACTCTTGCAATAAATCAGGCAAAACTTCAGCCTTCTCGTTGCTGTAACTAGGTGTTCACAATCCGAGGAAGCTGTAAAAAGAACGGTATCTTGAAACATACAATGTTCACTACCCAAGGAAGCTGTATAATGCGCGGTATCTTGAAACATACAATGTTCACTACCCAAGGAAGCTGTATAATGCGCGGTATCTTGAAACATACAATGTTCACTACCCAAGGAAGCTGTAAAATGCGCGGTATCTTGAAACATACAATGTTCACTACCCAAGGAAGCTGTAAAATGCGCGGTATCTTGAAACATACAAAGTTCGCTACCCAAAGAAGCTGCAAAATGCGCGGTATCATACACAACGTTCACTACCCAAGGATCTGAAGAAATGTGCGGTATCTTGTCAGTTGCAATGTTCACTCTCCAAGGAAGCTGAAAATGCTCGGTACGATGTATCTTGATGTATGCAATGCTCACAACCAAAGGAAGCTGTAAAATGCACGGTATCTTGAAGTATACAATGTTAAAAGAGGAAGCTCACCCTTACTCTTCAACCCATCTTCAACAATGAGTGGATGTATAATTTCTTTATCGTGGAGATCGTAACAACAGGACTATGCTCTTTTACATTTAACTAATAAGAATTGTTGTTTATATTGAACAATTACTAAGGTGTTTATATGTGTGTGTCCTTTATGGGGTGTTCAGCTAAGCTATTTTCATCTCAATGTGGTAGTCACAAATTTCTAGCTTATTTCTTCAACTAACGATGCCGTTGTATTTTGACAGTGGATAAGCTTACAAACGACGCTTTGTTAAGAATTTATACCGATGTTCTTTCCAATGGTGAACTGTGCGTTAATAGTGTTTTCCCTAAGTAGTATCTAATACTCATTTACATGTACGATTATCATGCTGTAGACATCATATAAGAGACACTTCGTGCAAGTATATTACCGTCAAATTTGTAGCTGGTTTGGCACAATGTAAAACATTCATCGGAAAACTGAGCTTGTTGATGGCAAACCTCTTATTAGTTGTCATGCCAACACGTATTAATAAATACCCATGGGCATAGTCGGACACAACGTGAATCCTTTGATATGACACGTAATTATGATTGGCATCTGTACTCGTTTTCGTCAGGTTTTCGTCGTCGTATGGCAGTGAATTGCTATTGTGAACCACGAAATTTTGGGGTGCTTTGGGAAATCGATACGAGGTGCGATTGTAAAATATGCACATTGCATATGCTTCACTGAAATAGGCCCATTCTTCAAAATGTTATTCCTAACAAAAAAAACTTGTCTGACTTTATAAAGAAAAGGAATAAATAAAAAAACATGCTCACCACTGAAAGCAAATTGGATTACATTTCCCGTATAATTACGATGCCCTAAAATAAACGCGCAAACGTTATCATTCAGCTTTTTAAACGTTGTGTTCGATTTTTTGAAACGTCATAGTTTAAATTTCATTTTTTTTTCAAACTTTGTTCTTTAATATTTCTTAAGTCGTGATTAAACTTTGACAAGTGTTTCACATTCTCATGTGTACTCGTTGTCGTGTTAGGGACGGTCCAAATCAAATGGATGCATCTTAAAATTACACACGATTCTGTGGAAACATGCCGTGGTCTTTGCCATGGACCCATGCATACTATTATTCCGTTGCCAATAAATTTGGAAATGACCTTGCAGCAAGAGACGAGCATGTTTTGACCAGTTAACCACTGGACGTTGATGAATTTTGGTAAAAGATCAAAGGTGGAGTATGCTGTAACGTGTTCTCTTGCCACGCAAAATACAAAGTGTAAGTGAAACCATGACGTTTGGAAGTTGAAGTTCAGCGTTTGAATATTTGAAACGCTACGTTTCCAAAATTGAACCATGACAGTTCAAAGCTGAACCACGACATTTGAATGTTGTTCTAAGAACTGACATTCAAAGTCAAAAAGTCGGAAAGTTTGAAAATTGAACCACGACGTTTCAGATCACTATACCCTTAGATAAGATTAGAATCTTTATTCATCCCGGAAGGGAAAGTCTTTTTCTCGCACATAAAATTACATAAAATAGTTACATAATATACGATTCATGTATATCCAGCTCATTAAAATACCGAAATACAAATACATTAAAATACAATTCAAATTCGTCCAACTCATATACACTCCACAACAATACAGACAAAATACCCTCCAATCACATACATATTAAAACCATATCTAAAAATCCCCTCACAAAACTATAATCAATGTTTAAATTAGCATTATAACATTTAATTGCACGTGGAACAAATGAATCCCGATATTTACTAGTTCTCAGGATTGGAAGTCGTAGTCTGCCAGTTATACGTCTCCTAAACCGACCACAAAGCTGATCATAAAGGGGGTGACTCTGATCATTCTCAATAAACTCCATTTTGCTTTGCAGAATACCCTGGTTGACAATATCAACCGACATCTGAGATTCTCCAATCACCCGTTCAGCTCGCATTATCACCTTGTCAATTCTATCTCTTTCCATTTTACTTATATTTCTTCCCCCAACAAATCAAACAGTACCGCCAAACGTTACATAAAATTGCACCACAAAACATTATATTTTCTTTTCGAACATTTAAATTTGCCATTTTCCGTAAGCAATAACTCCGAGTATTGAGCTTCTTAATGAAAGTATCTACATGATTCTCCCACGTTAAATTATCATTCAGTGTTACTTCCAAATATTTATAGGTTCTCAGTTGTTCAACCTCAGAGCCCTTAATTGTTACGGACCTTATCACCTTCTGAGTCTTTCTGAAATCAATCACCATAATTTTTGTTTGTTATTTATAACCTGTTTGACCCTTCTATTAATCCATGACTTATTATCAGAGAAATTCCTTTCCATGGAATTAAAGTGTCCACACAAAAATTTTTGTAATCTGATACTGTTTCCAATTCATACAGACTATCACACACTGACACAAACATGTCCCAATCTGTGCAATCCAGTGAAGCCTGAAGTTGTTTCACAATATCCTCATTCCACCGTTGAAGCGTAACACATCTGGATTTTTCCCTTTGAACGAGAAGTCGATATTTAGGTAGTAGATGTATTGAGATATGATCAGCTCTTCCCAACTCAGGCAGTTGGAAAGCTGTATACGCGTCTTCTACATTAGAGTAACACAACTCCAATGTTGTCTGGCCACGGGTTGGGCACGTAACATGTCGGTAAGGATGCACGCTGCTTTTTTCCAACAAACATTGATTAAAGTCACCATTGATCAACATAAAGGCGTCTGGTGCAGCTTGCTGGAGGTCATGAATAACTTCAGATAATTCCCTTGCAGCCTCCTTTGCCACATTTCTATGAGGCACATATACAGTGCTCAAAACAACGTGTGAGAACTCCCGTGGTAGACTGTAGGGTTGGAGACTAACTGTTAATATTTCCATGTGTTCAGAACATAAATAACGCGACGCTTTATCGCCACATTATTAGTATGACACCGACTCTTGTTGACATAATCAATTTGAGGCAAAATAAATTGCAGCTTCAAATAATTTATCACCGCGGAACATTGGAGGCTCTTGTCACTAAGTGGGTCAGTAGTGTTTACTTGCGGTTGCTGGCAAGGTGATTTAATGCCTCGAACTAGTTACTGGCGTGACCTTAAAATGGTAGTAGCACTGGAGAGAGTTACTCCCGGTCACTTTTGCTTGAGCAGCCGTGGCGCTTGGTTGGAAAAGAGAAAATCTGTCTGTTTTGCAAAAGCCAATTTTGTTAGTTATGCCCCGCGCCAATTCCAAGCGGCGGGCTCCTTCTGGGCCGACGAGTGGAGCGAAGCGTGCTCGGGGGCGGCCTCGCAAGTCTTCCCGTCAAGATGCGTCGGTGGTTGCGGCCCTTGCAGGGTCTAGTGCACCGCAGCTTGCATCGTCCGGTCCGGATACCACTATTACACCGTTGGCTACGGTCGGAATGATTCCAGACAGTGTGAGTGTTGAGGCTACCCATGCAACGCCAGCGCCCGCTACCATCAGTCGGCCTGGAGGGAGCTCGGCGCAAACTTTGGAGCCGGGTAAGTCCCCTGTTGCTACTCCTTTTGAATTAGCCCCGCAACCTTCCATTTTCACGCCCGTGGTGTCGGGAACTTCGGCTCCAAGCACATTGTCAATTACCTCCTTTTCCGATTCGAATATGCCATTAACTAGCGTCTGTGACGATCTCGGGGCCGCGATTCCTCAACATCTAAAAGACAAAATTTGGAGGGGGGAGTACGTAGAATTTGGAACCTTGTTGAAGTCGTCGCGCGGCACCAGCTTGGATAATTCCTTTGACGAGACACTTTTTACAATCGGGTCCAATGAGTCCCCACTTTGGCAGATTCGTCCCCATAAGCAGGCTCCGCGTATAACGTCTATCGAGCAGTGGACGTCAGCGTTTCTAGTTTTTGCATCCGTGTATTTGTTGCGCCATCCTACCCACGCGCGTTCGTTACTGAAGTACGCAGACACTATTCGCTCGGCAGCATTTCGACATGTGGGGTATGGTTGGCGCGAGTACGACATCCAGTTCCGATTGCGCCAGGCGCGTGTGCCGTCGCGCTCTTGGGCAACTATTGATGCCGAACTTTGGCTGGTGCTGCTTGGTGCGCCCGTTTCGCACCAGCATAATTTTCGTCCGTACCAGCAACGCGAGCGTGCCCCCTCCACTGCCACCAACCCCTGGTCCGATTTCGGGCCTGGTCGGCGCCCAGTCGCCGGGTTTGGTCAACCTACATGTAACGACTTCAACCGCGGTCAGTGCAATCGCCCGTTGTGTCGCTTCGCGCATCGCTGCTCCACCTGCAGGGCATTTGGCCACCCCGCAACCCGTTGTCGGGGAAACTCACAGTCTCGCGTCTCAGCACGGGTGCCGGCAGCTGGCATCAACCCCAGTAAAACTAAGTAGTATGCTCCCTTTTTTACGGGCTTACCCTAATACTCAGGACTCCCACTTTTTGCAAGAAGGTTTTTTGCGCGGTTTCCGGGTAGGCTATTCGGGTCCCAGGGTTAGTACCTCTGCTCGTAATTCTGCATTTGCTCGCAAACATCCCAACATTCTGCAGTCAAAAATTGATCGTGAAGTTGCTTTGGGTCGCGTTGCTGGCCCGTTTTTGTCCCGGCCTCTTCCTCATTTCCGTTGTTCACCTATGGGCCTGGTGCCCAAACAGACTCCTGGTGAATTTCGGTTAATCCATAATTTGTCGTCCCCTATCGGCAAATTGGTGAATGATTTCATTGATCCCGCAGACACCACCGTTTCATACACGAGTTTTGATGAGGGTATAACTATGATCGCAGGTTTACCACGCAGTGCCCTGATGGCTAAGTCGGACATTAAATCGGCCTTTCGTTTACTTCCCGTCCATCCAAGTGATTTTGATTTGCTTGGTTTTTCCCATAACGGCCAATTTTATTTTGATAAATGCATGCCTATGGGCTGTGCTATATCCTGTGTTACGTTCGAGCGGTTCAGTACTTTCCTTGAGTACTGTACTCGTAAGGTGGCCGAATCTCCTCACATTGTGCATTATCTGGATGATTTCCTGTTCGTTGGGGCTAGTTATGCCGAGTGCGCACGTTCCCTCCAATCTTTCAGAGTAGTTTGTCAGCGATTTGGGGTTCCCATCGCGGAAGAAAAAACCGAAGGTCCAGCTACGAACCTCACTTTCCTGGGTTTAGCGATCGATACGGTTGCACGACAGATCCAAATCCCGACTGATAAGCAAGTTGCTTTACAAAATACGATTGTGAGTGTGCTCGATCAGAAGAAAATCACGCTGCGCAATCTTCAGTCCCTGCTAGGTCGTCTCAATTTTGTTTGTAAGGCGGTAAGACCTGGCAGGGCCTTTCTCCGTCGTTTGCATGATCTAGCTAGGGGTATCTCCAAACCTCATCACAAAATTCGCATCACTTCAGGTGCACGAGCAGACTTGCTGGCGTGGCAACAGTTTTTGTCACATTTCAGCGGAACGATAATGTTTCCGGATTCGGTATGGTACAATCGTGACCAATTGCACATGTACACTGATGCTTCTGCTGAAATTGGTTTTGGGGCTTACTTTGCTGCGCACTGGTGTCAAGGGAAGTGGCCCGAACATGTAAAAAGTCAGTCCCTTTCTATTGCCTGCTTGGAGTTATTCCCTATTGTGCTAGCGGTCCAGCAGTGGGCTGTCCCATTGCATAATAAACGTGTGATATTTTGGTGTGACAATCAGGCTGTAGTTAGTGTCATCAACAGACAAACGTCTAAATGTCACTTAATGATGCGTTTGGTACGCCGCCTCGTTGTGACATGTCTCACATACAATATCCAGTTTCGATCGCAGCACGTTCCAGGCCTGGATAATGGCATTGCTGATGCTCTTTCACGTTTTCAGATGACCAGATTTCGTCATCTCGCACCCGCTGCAGACTGCGATATGACCCCCTTGCCCGACAACCTGTGGAGTGTCTTCAGTTAGAGGTCCAGAGTCTTTTGCATGACGCGGTGGCCCCCCGCACGAACTTGTCTTATCAGAGGGCTTGGCATCTTTTTCAATGGTTTAGTCAAACCCATGGTTTCGACGCCGCGCACTCCCCCTCCCTGCTTCAGATAGTTCGATTTATTGCATTTTTGTCGGTATCTGGGTATGCCCCCACAACGATTACCTCTTACGTCTCGGGGGTTTCCTCCAATTTGCAGTTAATGAGTTATCCTGATTTAACTAAGCATTTTCTGGTCAAACGTTTACTGGAGGGCTGTCGTAGGCGTAGTAGTCGTCACGACCGACGGCGCCCTATCACTTATGATATTTTATGTCGTATGGTCCCAGCCTTGCAGGCTGTTTGCTCGAGTAATTTCGAGGCTCGGCTTTTCCGAGTGGCTTTCTTACTTGCGTTTTTTGGGTTCCTTCGCATTGGGGAATTTACTGCCCAATCCCACCAATCTTCTAGCCCGTTGTGTCGGTCTGATGTTACCGTCAAAGACTCCCCTTTAAGGGTCGAACTTATCCTACGTCACTCGAAAACAGATCAATATGGCCATGGTTATGTAGTTTCCATCCCAGCAGCGCATAGCCGGCAAAACATTATGTGCCCCGTCCGGGCGACTTTGTCCTATCTTGACTGCTCCACATCCCCCCGTGGCCCGTTTTTGTCACATTTCGATGGGCGTCCTGTCACGCGTTACCAGTTTGTCGCGGTACTCCGTCGTGCCCTTGAGTTTATAGGGCTTTATGACGCCAGATTTACCTCTCATTCTTTTCGCATAGGGGCAGCTACGTCTGCAGCTATGGCAGGTGTGTCTGAGGATGATGTTAAAATTTTAGGGCGTTGGAAGTCTGGGGCTTACCGACGTTACATTCGGATTCCCCCAGCTATTTTCCATTGAACGCTACACGTTGTATTAGCTTACGTACTTTGCTCGTGTTTTGTTCCGATTTTCTTTTCATTTTTCTTGCGAGAATTGGCCCCTGCCAAGCCAACTGTGTGGGTCATTGGGGACAGCTCTGTGTGCTGGTGTGCTCGGGTGGCGGGGTCATCGCCCTGGGGAGAGCGTCTTAATCGGCTGGCCTATATCCACTGGATGGGACGGCGAAGACTCCAGATGTTCCAGTTCTCTGATTTCCTGTTGGAAGCGTGGTCCGCAGTTCCGATCTTACCTGACGTCATCATCCTGCAGTTTGGCGCCAACGACCTGGGGCTTGTACACAAACATTTACTGAGTATTCTAGCACGGCAGTGCATCAATTTGACCGGAGAAGCACTGCCGCATACTGTCATTTTTTTATTCCGAGTTACTGCCCCGCCAAACTTACCCTCACGCCCTAAAGCAGAGTTCCCTCGAGCGTACGCGACGTTCGCTCAACGCGTACGTTCATTCATTATTTCGAAACTCTCATGGGGGTGTTATTTGGCACCCCCAGATCCAGTGGTCGTCCGCGGCGTTATTTCATGCGGACGAATTTCATTTGACTGATGATAGTTGTTCGCTCATTCTCCACAACTTCTACCAAGCCCTGGCGCCATATTTTGTTTCCTGTTGCATCTCCCCTTAATACCACCACCTGAGGTCTATTTGGCGGCGGTCATGTTGCCGACTTCATTCAGCAACAAGCCCGTTTGGCGTGAATTTCATTCAGGGACCGCAAATTGACCTCGGTTTAAAGGCACTGTATTCTTATTTACGACACTTATGGGAATGTGCCGAAAGGAAAGGCCTGATCCCTTCCTTTGTCGGGGGAGTCACTAGATTATTAAGGGCCAAATTAAGAAAAGCCATTTCGTACTCACTAATTTCTGCTGTTTGACATAAATAGCTGTAAGTGGTTGTTGAAAATGCTCATTAGTTGCCCATTATTCCAGCAACCCAGTGTAAGCCCAAGTCGGGCCGCACCTCGTGGAAATTGCTGTCCGATCCCAGCGTTTGATGGCTGGCCCAAAGTTATTGTATGCTGGAGTAAATCCTTGCTAATTTGTTCATGAAAGTTGGGTATTTTTGCATTCTGCCAGTTGTAATTGCTGTTTGAATTTGCATATCGAAGGCTTTGTACCGAGCTGGTACATCCCAGTATTAATTTACCGCTCCATGTGCTTTGGGCGGAAACAAATGCTGATATGATAATTGCTTTCATACATTTTTGCTGATGGCTCTATGTATTTGCTGATATGAGTTGCTGTTCCGCGTCACCAGGCTCGGGCGGGAACAATTGCTGACATTTGCTGATTGTCATAGTACCGGTACTTTTGCTGATATGTGCTGCTGTTCCGCGTCACCAGGCTCGGGCGGGAACAATCTCTGTAATTTTTGCTGAATAGCTACACTTTGCTTGAAACGCATTGTAAGATATACTTGCAGTTCCGCGTCACCAGGCTCGGGCGGGAACAATCTCTGTAATTTTTGCTGAATAGCTACACTTTGCTCGAAACGCAATGTAAGATATGCTTGCAGTTCCGCGTCACCAGCTCCGGGCGGGAACAACCTGAACTGTGTCAAGTTCAATAAACGGCTGCTCAGGCCAATCGACACAAAAGTTGGAATGCGAGTGTCCACCTGTCCCTGAGTTCAGTTCTCTGGTCCTGTGCATGCGGGGATAAACACATACACCTCCACCGGGAAATGTAATCAATTTTGCTTTCAGTGGTGAGCATGTTTTTTTTTATTTATTCCGTTTCTTTATAAAATCAGAAAAGTAATTTTTTTCTAGGAATAACATTTTGCAGAATGAGAAAATTTCAGTGAAGCATATGCATTGTGCATAATTTACAATTGCATCTCGAATCGATTTCCCAAAAAAGCACCCCAAAAGTTCGTGGTTCACAATAGCAATTCACTGCCATACGACGACGAAAACCTGACGAAAACGAGTACAGATGCCAATCATAATTACGTGTCATATCAAAGGATTCACGTTGTGTCCGACTATGCCCATGGGTATTTATTAATACGTGTTGGCATGACAACTAATAAGAGGTTTGCCATCAACAAGCTCAGTTTTCAGATGAAGGTTTTACATTGTGCCAAACCAGATACAAATTTGAAGGTAATATACTTGCATTAAGTGTCTCTTATATGATGTCTACAGCATGGTAATCGTACATGTAAATGAGTATTAGATACTACTTAGGGAAAACACTATTGACGCACAGTTCACCATTGGAAAGAACATCGGTATAAATTCTTAACAAAGCGTTGTTTGCAAAATTTGGTTAAGATTGGATAGGGAATAATGAATTATGGGACGGTAAAGTTTGAAAACTTTTGTGCACGTTCCTATGGGAATGTCTCCCAAGTGACCCATTTTCGGTAATTAGAATAATAATAAAATTAATAATAAAATTACCGATAATGGGTCATTAATGATAATAATAATTGAAATTTATAAAGGGCCCAATCCATTGAGCTACTCCCAGGCGCTGTACATCAAAATATAAATAAATAAATATAACTTAAATCTACCATAATTAATATCAGTACTAAGAAACTCAAAATGATTGTTTAAAAAGGTGCGTCTTCAGCCCGGTCTTAAAACTCTCCACATGACTAGACTCTCTAAGATGAACTTCAAGCTGGTTCCAGAGACGGGGTGTGGTGAGTAACCTTGCTGCAGCATTCTGAACTCTCTGCAAAGGAGCAAGGGCTGACGCCGATAGACCAATTAAAACAGAATTGAAATAGTCTATGCGAGACGTAAGTGCACGATTAACCTGCTCCGTGGCTAATTGACCCAAATAGCGTTTAATTTTGCTTATATGGTACAAGTAATACATTGCAGTGCGAGAGACATTCTTGATGTGGGATTGCACGCTCATTTTGTCGTCAAAAATCACACCCAGACCCTTGACTTGAGAGACTGCGGTAATTTTGTGACTACCAATATTCACAACAGTTCTAGGAATTCTGCGCATCAACACATGCGATCCAACGATAAGCCGATCTCTCTCGTCATCATTTCAAGAAATCAGCTGCCATCCAACATCTGATGTCATCACAGCATTTTTTTCTAAAACTGACACTTGTTGTTGTATGTTACTGACAGTGGGCAACAGCCTTCCCAAATTCCCTTTGTTACCAGCCTGCCACCCAATATAAAAAATGTTATCCTCCAACCAACAAGAAACACAACGAACGAACAAGTGAGCGAGCAAACGAACGGAAGGGCTAGCGACCTGGCAGTATCCTTTTGTAACTTCATGCATGGAGTTTTTGGTGCCTATTCGACCAACTTGACTTCGGGGTGCTCTCCATTTCCCTGAAAATTATAAGTTAAGTTGCTCTGTTTATGGTACTCCTTTGTGTATGATCTGATAAAGATAAAGCCCTAAAATACGGGGGGGGGTAGAATCGATACAATTTTAACAGTTCAAGGAAAGAAAATTTGATTGTACGTGTGCAATGATGTTCTTTAGCTGGGTATGCGCCCTCTCCAGCTAAAAAAAGAATAGGTCTACGGATTGCAAATGCGACAGAACGACGGAACGACGATGCGATGCGTAAAATGGCAGTAGTAGGATTCCATACATTTCCCTGGCTGTGATGGACCTCTTCAAATTATCTGTGACGGAGCTTCCGATACAAAGTTAAAGTTCCAATTTGGCCAAACGTGTAACCTTTGTATCGTTGTGAACTCATTAGGTCAAGGAGATGACGGTCAGCTTAGAAATAATGGATATGATTTGCTGTGATCATATCCGTGATAATATATGCCGTGAAAGATATCAGCTTATTAAGCAAAATTGAAAGATGTTGTGAATGATTTTACTGTCTAATCAATCTGATGCAGTTTAAGTGACAAGAGTTTTGTTAGCTGGTGGTTCGTGGTTAGGATACTGGGTTGCAGAGTTTATTCTGGGCCATTCCATCACAAATTTTTCCTGCCTTATGAAGTCGCAAGAATCTCTTTATAAATTGTAATATTGATTCCTATTACTTGTATGAAGTAAGTTGTTTTCCTTCACTGCTGTGTATCGAGGCTTTGGAGTATTTTTTAAAGGGGAAATGTGAAATTTAAATATACACAAAATTAAAATGAAAAACTTTTGTTCTCACAACATGAAAAGGCAGAAAAGCCCTATGTTCTCATACATGTAGGCATAAAGAACAGGCATACATGTAGAACCTCTAGTTTCTTACTCATGTCTGACTGAGACGCAAAAGTATTTGTTTTTTTGAGAGAACAATCAACAGAAACCATCATTAAACATTTTGAATCGAATAGTCTGTGGTTGGGGGCAGTATGGTACAGTTGACCTTTGATCTAGAAAAAGGAAAAGATTGTGAATATGCTAAGCATAATGATATGATAGTGATATAATAGGAATGAGCTGTAGCGTCAAAGTTATGGTAAAAGATAACCTTCTGTACGGGATGGGCAAAGCACAGGGTCAGAAAGTCTAGTGTGACCTTTGGTATGGGATGAACACTCATACGGAAGAAGGGTGGAGTTAAAATTCGGTACACATTGACCTTTTCTATGAAATTTTGGCACGGCAAAATAAAACAGGATGATCGAAAACAGACAATGAGTCATGTTGTATGATGTCATGAAGTAGACCCTGAGGTCCCGAAGTAGTCAAGGGGCAGGAAGCGATCATCTCTAGACAAAGAGCCATATACGCTGCCGGGTGATTTAAACGATTACTGCAAGAGTGCTTACCAGTGTGAAAACTATACATCAAAAGCACTACATGCACTTATTTCGTTTTCACTGTTATTGCTCATTTGCTCATCTTTTATTTCACTCATTTCATTATTGACATTTGCATTGCTCTTTGACTCATTTCGTTCCTTTTTGCTCTTTTCATTGTTCTTTTTATCGTTCATTTACAGTTAAACTCTATGTGATCGCGTTGTTTTAAAAGATTGAACGTGAGTTGACTGAACTGTAACTCTTATACTTCTGTAGTCAAATGAATTGCAAAAAAGATGATGATTTGGTCACAGAGTTGCAGCTCAGTAGTCCACCGACGCTGCCCATTTCCACCGCACAGAGCCCTTTGTCCTAAAGATAATCCCCCATTACCCCGTGCTGTGTACTGTCAAATTTTACTTGTATGTTTCCTTTTAGTAAATAGTTTGCTCATATTTTCTTCCCCTTGCAGTGAAAAAGTCTCTTGAACCCCCCCCCAATCAATAGTTCAGTCCTGATTTCTTAGTGTGTTTTTCGCAGTCCTGTGAAATCAACCATTTTAGGAAAGACAGGCGGAGTATGTGAGTTTGTTTCTGCATTCAATTGGGGACCTTGAACAATAGAGGACAATAAGGTCCCCGATTGACAGAGGGTCCCCGATTGACAACTGTGTACAAAACATATGGGTGGTCTTCTAAAAAAGTTAAAGTACAAACAAAAGAGGAACAATAGGGGGTCCCCAGTTGCAGGTAAATACACACTTGCGCGTGTGTGTGTGTGCAAATTGGATGCATCTTTTATTGAATGCCATGGTTAGTCTGGTTAGTCAAGTGTGAACATTCTTGCCAGTTTTTCTTGGGGTGCAGTTTATCCCACACAAACAGTTGTCCGAGGAAGTCACAAAAAGTGACTATGTGACACGTACTGTCCATTATTTGCCCTTTATTACCTAAGAACCTCAGGGCCAGTCACTATTTTCCATCACTTCACGCAACATGACTCATCGTCTATTTTTATCATCCTGTTTTATCCTGTCGTGCCATAATTTCATAGAAAAGGTCAACGTGTACCGAATTTTTACCCTACCATTCTTCCATATGAATGTTCATCCCATACCAAAGGTCACACTAGACGTCTGACCATACATTTTACGCTCCAGCTCATTTATATTTATATCAGTATCATATTATTATGCTTAGCACATTCACGACCTTTTCCTTTTTCTAGGTCAAAGGTCAAATCGTACCGGGCTGCCCCACTACTATTGTCTATTTCCATCATTTTACTCCAATGAAACTTGGCTTCAAAGTCTGCTGACAGAAGGACGAAAAATAGTGTTTCGGCCAGTGAGATATCTAGGGGTTTTGGGTTTACTTTGAAATCAAGATGATTTTGACCAGTTAGAAAACTTTCTACCAACAGATTTGTAAAAATTGTGTTTCGTCCTCGCTATAGGATAACAACTTTGACACTGTGTAGCAGGCAGGTGACAAACAGACTGTGGGAGGGCTGCTTTACATGGAGCAAGTTGTAAAGTTTGCTCTTGCAATGGGAGTCATACATGTACCAGTACAAAAGTCACGAGGTGATAACAACCCAAAAACTCTGTAGGGCAAACAATGGACCAGGGTTTGGTGGGATACTAGATTTTATTATGTTTCATTTAGCAACGACATAAATACAGGTCCAGAATCAGAAAAGTGTACCTTTCTTTCTGTATTATTGACTCAAAGTAGGGGATAAAACACTAAAGCAATTTTCCGTTTTGTGAAAAATGGCGACATTTAATGCAACACTGTCACAGCAGGATACAATTGCTCACGATTTTTCCACTAGATATGAGAAGACAAATGTTGGCTCTAATCACAACCAAAAAGACAATATTCTGAAACCCCTGACAAGTTGACGTTTTGAGAGGCAAAAGTAGGGTAAAAATGTCATATTTCAAGTTCTAAACATATTTCAGTGCAAGCTGTTCAAAGACCAAAAGAGTGACACTTAACCCCTCCTCAAGCGGAATTTATACATTGTTGATAAACATTTTTCTAATTACGTAATCAAAAAAAATCAGCCAAATGCAAAAACCTCCTCTTAATTTGTGCCTCTGTAGATGCTGAAAGGCCTAGTTTAGTCACCTTTTCGTGGGTACTTCCCCTTGGCTGAGAAATTCTCTACCAAAGCCAGCCTCCAGCCAAGTCCCATAGGGATTGTTATGTATTTATTTCAGCTACGTGCTGTTATGGGATTATTGACACAGATGGTGCCTGGGCAAGCGTGGGCCTGTGTTATATCAATGGTCGGTCTCTCTGATGTGTCTCTGAGCTGTCTGGACAGCTGTCTGAGTGCTTGCATTGTGTTGGGGTGTCGAATTTTTGTTGACTGTGGTGGGACCCCTTTGACTGGAAAAGGGGTACCGTGACTATATTCTTTTTGTGTTTTTTTTATTTGTAGGCACTTGGGAACACCCCCTGATATGTTTAAATTCCATTAGAAGGGATTGTGGATTGTAGAGGAGGGGTGATCTCGAAGTGATCATCTTGGTGCAACGAGCAGAAAAGTAGGCCCTTTGAGAGGAACACTGAACTCAATAACTTTTGTCTTAAGCAGAGGCGAGGATCATACCTTAAAGTAATACTTGTAGATCTGTGTTTTTTTTTCATTTTGGTTTAGTGGACTGAAATAAGCTAAAAGAGTCTTTCAGAGCCCTAATTTGGTTTTAAAAAGGCCAGAAACACAAAATGAGCTGTTTCCGTGGCAATGGGCTACATAATGGTTTAAACAGTCTAGTTTGTTCACTAGCAGCCAAAGTCCTTTCATCCTACAAAGTATGGAAATAATCGATATTTAGCCCACGTACGTATATTTCTGGTATGTATATGAAATGGCTCTTAAGTGGTTCAGTCATTGTTAAGTGTAAGATGTGGGTATCCTCTAGATTTTGTAGTTTTTTCGCTAATATCTATTTTAAATTTCTGAGATGAAAATCAAATATAATTTTTTTTATTTTGACCCAACATTTGTATCATCAGTTGTCCAAAAATGTTTCAGTGGACTTTAATTGTACTTAAAAGAGGCACAGCAAGTTCTCAATGCCAAAGAAACATGCCTTCTTCTTCGCTGACAATCATTTCTCTCAAAAAGAACTGATCATCACAATATGGTTTCTCCAAAAGGTTATGAACTCTGTAATCAGAAAATATTTTTTCTGTTTAAATTTTTTGTATTCACTTTCAACGGCCTGTCGGCTGTTATTTTCTGAAGGGCCAAATGAGTGTTCAGGTGTGCCTGCTTTCCAGTGTGAGAATTCGACGCTCTGTATTTCCAATACAGCCGTTTGTAATGGTTTCAAGAACTGTCCCTACGGATTTGATGAAAAACATTGCTGTGAGTAAACGTTGCAAAAGTGACCACAAAACGATGAAAGCAGGCTTTGAGCTGTTTCCAAAATTTGCCAAGCATGTTTTCCAAATCACAAAATCCAATTCCTGTTCCTGTTAGTGCACTGCTTCAACCATTTTCTATGACCCACCTTACCCAGTTTTAAGTTAAATTTACCATCATATTTGTAGTTTAAAGAGATCTGCTCTTTAAAATGAAGTTATTTCCGAAATTAAGAAGGAGTTAACACACACACAAAACTGCAAACCAACCCCTCACCCACACAGACAAGCCTCTCCCACCATCCCCAACACCTGGCGGCATCTGTTTAAGTCTTAATAGATACGAACCATAAGCCTATATCGTTGATTTCGGTGTCCCTTGATGCCCTTTATAAAAAAAAAATCTTTCGCCTAGATCAGCTAGGACTTCTGGTAGGAGGAAGACAACAACTGTTCTTTTCAAAAAGAGCGACTGAACAATGGGTTGCAGCCTGTAGATAGCAGCCGATAGCATGGCCCATCAAATCATTTAGGTATTTGTGAACTACGCCATTCGCTTGTTCAGCCAAACATTGTGGGAGTTCAAATCACAGTCCGCTCATCGCTTGTAAAACATTATTCTATAGGATGCTTCCTTTCAATCCTCACTAATGTCTGTAGATTTGGAAATGTATTACGTCACACACATAAAAAAATCTCTTTTGTGTAAGTACTTGAAAACTGTCACGTACGTACTCGATCCGTTTACGCACATACATGATGGTTTTAAAACAGTGTCACATTTTTACGCGAAAATTATTACGTAGGATTGACAAACTATTGCGTTCGAACCTGAGAGCACGTACAGACCTGATAGTTTTACGCATGTGTTATTCTTCACGTACTTGTTAGCTACACGTACGTATGTGAAACTGTGTCACGGACAATACCTGATTAAAATTAAAGCTTCTTATACATAATTTTAAAACCATTAAAAGAGGATATATTCTGAAGTTTTAGTTGTTAAGTTGGTCCATATAATAGCCCCAGAATAGTTGACAGATTGCTTAATACATACCAAGTTAGGCCTAAGGACTACAACATTAAGAGAAATAGCGTTTTTATTATTAAGTCTATGCCTATCAAAATACGTCTCAATATTATTACAAAGTCTGTCAGGGGTTAAACCATGAACACCGTACATTTATACTTATTACAACCTAAATAAAAGTACCTCCTTTGCTCAGAAGTCTGTCAAGAAAGGGCTCTTATGACATCACCACCGTGAGAATTAATGTAATCAAAGTTATCAGCAACATTTCTGGCTGCTCTTTTTGTAGCCTAAAAGAGTCCCTCTGTTTTTCATTGTGCAGTTACGCTGCACAAAACTGGCGTAGTACAGACATGGCTGAATGGGTGTTTTGTGTAAGGTATATTATCCCTAAATACTTTATCTGTCAACCTGTTCGTGTTGGGTATTCTTGAGTAAAATATTCAAGTTGCCAACGTTATTAACACGGCTGGATGTTAAAAGCATAATTTTTGTTTTGCCAGGATTAATAAAAAGACGATTACAATCGTACCAATGACTATGGTTATCAATTCAATTTTAGATTGGAAAACACGATTAAATTATTGATATCACTCCCATCGACAGATACATTACATGTGCACTTAAAATCAACACTTTGTTTGATGTCATTAATGTAGATTAAAAAGAGGTTTGGTCCCAGAACACTTCCCAGGGTACGCCAATAGAAATATAATTAGGACTAGAAGTTTCACCATTGCATCTGACCACTTGTTTTCAGAAGTTTTAAAACCATTTGGGTGTAGTGCTGGATACACCATACTGCTGTAACTTAGGACGTAACAATTCATGATTAATAGTATCAAAGCAATTAGACATGTTAAGAAAACAAGAGCCAATAACTTCACGTTTATTAAAAGCTTAATAAAAATCATCAATAACACGATGCAAACATGACAGAGTGGCGTGGAAAGCACCCGATCAACTGCATACATATTATGGGTGTTCGGGTCATCAAGAAGATGACCCTCAACGTCTTTTTCAATACCAACATGACAAGCAACAGAGATTTGTCCTTTTTACAACCCCTTCCCCTGTAAATAGGGATGGTACGGACAAATGTCCAATCAATTGGAATATATCCACTCTTAAGAACCTGACAGCAGGTACAGACCTAATAGGTTACGTATGCGTTATTTCTCACGTTCTTGTTAGCTACACATGCGCACGTGAAAGCTGTGTAACATACGTGCGCTACGATTTTTGCGTGCGTTCATGAAGCTAAAGGCGCCTTTCCATTTAACTCGAGGAAGCTTGTCAAACACACCAAGCATTTTTTCAGCAGCGTGCATTGTTACTGTTGCAACAAAGTTAACTAATGGCTATTGACCCGAGCAACCTCAGGCAATTAACTATACTCAGGCAGGCTAAAACTAATCGAGCGTTCAATGTCTAAGCCTAAGGAGGCCCGGGGTATTAGGTGTCGGGGACTTGGACGTCACCTGAAACATGGCAGATGTATTGTAAATGCTTTGCACACATACAACTCCCTAATCACAACGTATTCTTCCAGGCGGCTTCCAAGCAAATGCAGTTTATTTGAAAAGTACCGGTCATGCTGAGTTTTAAAACAAATTTTAGCACTCCAGGCACAAACCCCTCCCAACGGTTACACAATGCAATGTGATATAAAATACGTCTGTTAAACAGTATTATTAAATAGGCCTATTATTATTATATTCAACATAATTAGCTTGAAAGCTAATGTAGCCTGAGATTAAGACCCATTAAAGGCAAAATTTCAAACGAATTAGATTTTAAAGACACACCCCTTCTTAGACTTACGTCATACATGTGGTTATTATGTACATTCAAATAAGTTTTTTCCCCCACATCTGTGTTCATTAGATGAAAGCGACGGAAAAACAATCAACGTGCAGGAGAACATTCCCTACACCTTTACGTCTCCTAACTACCCCGACCGATATCCTAACTCCCTGAACTGCCAGTGGGAGTTTCGAGCCTCAAGAGGATTTATTGTCATCACCATCTTGGATTTTATGACTGAACGTCGGTATGACATCGTCACAGTAGAGGGACCTGGTTTGGAGCTCGGGGATTTAGCAACAGGCTCAGGAAACAAAATACGCTTGACTGGGACCACAGCTGTTACGAGGGTAACGTCAAGGTTTCCCGTCATCAATGTTTCAATGACAACCAACTGGTCTAGGCGGCGTAAAGGATTCGGAGTGCAAATTGAAGTGTTTAAAACTTGTAAGTTCACGTATTGTTTTCTATGGGAAACTCAAACCAGCGGCATAAATATGTGTTTGATATGGGGGAATGAGGAATGGGGGATGGGAAAGGGTGAGGGATGACTTGCCCGGCCATGGAAAGTGGAAAAAAAAGGGGGGAACATATACACTAGGGTGTAGTGATTTTCAAAACATTTGAATTTTAAGTTATGAATAGGTTAGAATGATCTTCTGGCAATAGTTAAAGCCTCTTGCTTAGAAAAATAAATTACCAAACCAAAAGGTGGATTGGAATGTGTCTGAAACAGTGCTGAGTCGTGGTGGATTGCACTTTATTGCATTTCGGTCGCATTGTACACTTGCCTCAATTTTTGGTGTATATTATAAGCAATCTTGTCTGTCATTTACTAACTGAGGTATACAATTTGCATAGATCTAGATCTTCAGGCCTGATTTCCAAAGAGCTGGGTCTATATTCATTTACATGTCTTTTTTGGATAGTTTTGTACATGATGATTCAGATGTGTTCCCTTGGAAGCACACATGGACGTGTACTGTCCCTACTTTGAATAAAAAACCCCAAAGAACCCTGCTAAGGTTGATTCAGATGTGTTGTCGTTAGTAGCCTGGGCATATGGCCTTTGGAATAATATTCCAGGCTACACAAGAGCATATCGGTACTTGCAATGGTTACATGTGCTCTTTAGAAACTAAATAGATTGCAAAGTAATTACTACTGGTTGTACTCCTCGTGACGGTTCTATTTGCGGAGAGAACCAGATCTACTACAAACTGTTATATTTTTGTAAACTAGAGTATTGAGTTCAAAGTAGACAAAACCTGAGCTTTGGTGAAGTTAAATATTCCCGCCAGATAAACTTTCGATGAGTAAGATTTGTTTTCAACTGGCAAATGAAAAGATTGCAGTTGGGCGGTGTGCTTCTTAAAAAAAATCCAATGCTGATGCAGTTGCAAAGAACATTAGGAATTGGTACAAACAGGGAGTAAAATTAAGCCGTATGTCTGATGCTGTCATGACCAACATTAAGAAATGCGAGGAGTATTCAAGGAGCCAGGAGTAAAAAAATCTAGATATCTGCACATGCACAAGTAAAGCTTTCCATCTCCCAGACTGCATAGACAACTGTATAACAATCCACCGTAGATAGCTGCAAAACAGACTGTCCATTTAAATAGGATTGTCGCAAAAGTAAGGTTCCGGAAAAAGACGTTCATTGTTTTATCGGAAAGAAACAAAGAGGAAAGAAAAGAGAGGAAGAGCATGTCTTTTACACATACTTCATATCAAACACGCTTTTCATCCTTACCTAGGAGTGAGATAATTGAGACAGAGAGCGGTAAGTATGCCGGTAATGTTTAATTTGAGTCCCACCATTGTGCAAAAATACAGTAGACAAACACAAAACTAGCTCGAGTTTGTGGTGGGTATGGAATCAGTAACAGAGCCTAAGCAGCTGCTGCAACTGCAACACTCACTGATTTCAACATTGTATCCAAATGTTCCATTGTATCCAAAAGATGGCAAAATGGGAATTAATCACCACAAGCTGGCAAGGGAAAGGAAACGTCTTTGATGGCGAATGTCTTATTTGAATGAGGAAATCATGAACTTTTACTTTGAAAGAAAAAGAGCGACTCTTTCTCAAAATAAGGTTGGTATCCAGGTCTACCAGATCAAGGTCAGTCATAAAACCACTGTGATTGCTGCATAGCATGGTGGACATCACTTGCAGCATGTTACCTTGAAGTAGGAAATGGAGTAAATATTAGCAAGGTAATGTACAAGTTTCTACTTTCAAATACATGCAACTTGATACAGTGTAAAATTATGGTTGGGGATGGCCTGAAAATTAATGTCAATTTGGATGGCGGGCAGGTGCTATCTATCACCTTGAAATATTCCTATAGAGACCACTGCAAAGTGAGTTATGCATGTTACACAGCAAAGAACTACCTATACAACTGATTGTCAAACAACAGGATCACAGTCATTCAGTGGAAAATTATCAGTGGGAAAACATTAAAGGAACAGCTTTGAGACTTCTCCGCAGACAGTGGGAGGTTTTAGAGCTGTATTTTAAAAACCAAAGAAAACTCCACAGAAAAAAAGAAACCAAAGCTTAAAACATATTGAAAAACACTAAGCTGGTTCATCATGACTCAAGACTTTATGGGAGAAATTTCAATCCATTTTTTAGGTTTGGCAATTTTTTTGGGAATTTTTCTTTCAATATGGTAAGTCTTAAATATTGCCAAAACACCATTTAAGCTGTTCAGAACTTAAAATTAAACTTTTAACTTCACTAAATTAAACATAAAATTCACTACACTCTAATATACACTATGCAGGGGGCGATGTTCATGTAACAAACTCGTGTAGAATCTTACATCAAAATGTGTTGTGTGTTTATGGCTTTTTAAAATTGCCTTAGACGCGACTTGCGATAAAGTTTTGGCAATGTACGCGTGTGATGGGAATTATCAGAGTAGAAGACTCAGTGTAAGCTCTATTGGCACAACAATGTGCGTTTCTGCCAGCTTTCAAGAATTTCTTTCAAGAACTCACAATAGCGATAGTTATTTTATCTTTGAAAGGTTGCAAAGCATTTATCTGCCCCAGAATGTTTTTTCTTCATTTTCACCCGTCCTTAATGGCTGTTCTTTTCTGCAGCGCCGAGTAAGTGTTCAGGTGTGCCTGACTTCCAGTGTGGGAATTCAACGCTCTGTATTTCATCTTGCGCTGTTTGCAATGGTTTGCAGGACTGTCCCTACGGATTCGATGAACAGCAATGTTGTGAGTCTATGTTGCGAAAGCGACCACCAAGTGATAAAAGCAGGCTATTGAATTGGTCTGTATGACGTAGAAACCCCTGTAGGTGGCATTACACGCCCAAACAAGTTTCTTTCAAAATATTATACTTAGACATTCTGGTCGTTATACTTCTTAATACACCCTTACGAAATGTTTTGGCAGTTGTGGACATTTCACTGTGCTAAACTGCTCCAGCGTCACCGTGCAGGTTGTTACCATCATGCCTTAGAGACACACTTCGAGAGAATTCATAATTTAAGAGAAATAACAAAATGCTCCGAGTTATTTGCAGCATTTTGAGAAGTTCTCCAAAGTGAGCGTGTTAATTTTCTTGAGGTGTTGTAAATATCACAAACCCATCCACAGCCATCTTGTGGCTGATGTGGTGCGGGGAGGTGCAGTATGCTTGAACTATGGTTAAGCCTTGGGCTCTGACCTTATTTTTGTTTTGTCGAGTGCTTATTGGATGGAGATCATTTTAAGATTTAGATCTTCGGCCAACACTTCCTCGTGCGCATTGCTCGTGTGTACTGAACGTATGGGGGGATTAGGGCACTAAGTAATTCAAAATGCTTGAGTGCTTCCAAAACTGTAAGGTATGCGTTGCACTTAAAAAAGTACTTAGTTTGTTCTCCGTTTTAAGTAGGCCTACTTTAAATTAGAAAGTAGGTTTGCGGTAGCACCATGGACATATCTCTTTTGTGAGTATTTGCGGTTCTGAAAAGAACCAGTGGTACTCGACGTTTCCAGCAGTATGCTCTGCTTGTCATCAGGAGAATGCCGGATACTACTGAGTGGAGCTTAAGTAGTCTGGTGGAGGATTCTGGAGACAGGGATTAGTCCGATGATGCGTGAAGGCGGAAAGTCTGGAGAAGGGATTAGGCTGGCTCGGTGATGCGTGGTGGAATTTTACTCAGGTGTGGCAGTACTGATGTGGGTGTGGATGGGTAAACATGGGAAGAACTGGGGCAGGGTGCCAAGGGTATAGATGACCCATGAGGCGGACTAAGATGGGTTAAGGATGGGGCGCCAGATGTCACTGATGGTGAAGCCTGTGTCTTGCGGAACTGTTCTGTTCTTGTGAATCTCAATTGCCTCACGAACACGGCGTGGATGCCATTGCTCTATGTTGGCGACTTGGTTGTCTTTAGTGCTGGAGTGTGCGATGATGGCAGATTTCTCGAGATCCCCCCGTCGTCCGTGGACTCGGTGTTCATTGAGTCTGGTAGTGAGATCTCTGCCAGTTTCGCCAATGTACACCTTGCCGCATTCGCAGGGGATCCTGTAGACCCCTGGCTTGGTCTTGGGGTCTTGTTTGTCCTTGTGAGACTGGAGAGTTGCTTGGATCTTGTTGGGGGCGGTATGGAAGACTTTGATGCCATGGTGTAGAAGGATGCGCTGGATCCGGTGGGAGGTATTGCCTATGTAGGGGAGGGGGACAGAACTAATGTGCCTAATGGGTTGACCTTGGGTATAGGAGACCCGCTGGTCTGGGGGGGGGTCTAGGGTCTTGATCTGTCTTGACTTGAACCCGTTCTGCTGTAGTGCTGTGGGTCTTCCTTCTATAAAACAACGACCATTTTTCATTATTCGTTTCTTCCGAAAATGCTGTTGCCAATCATCGTATTTTTCTTTTTTATCTCAGATAGAATTAGATGCCCTGGGTTTTTCCAATGCTTGAAAACCGGAGAGCGTATTTTTTGGGATCAAGTTTGTGATGGAACTAAGCACTGCTTAATCGGCGATGACGAAACGAATTGTGGTAGGTACAAAGTTTAAGTTTGAGAAAAACACAAATTGTTGGCTCTTCCTAAAACGTAGTCAATAGCGCCAGAATGGTGAAAATGTACACAATCTTTAAAGGGTTCATGAAGACCTCCATGGACAAACTGTTAATTAATCGCTTAAATATCTAAATACGATGGAGGTGTAAATATGGAAAAGAAAATCCTTTCTTGTGGTTAATTTTGCTTTTAATCCTAACAATTGATGGCGTTATGGACGCGATCAATGGAATATGGACATTAGACCATAACAATTTACGTGGCCGCAAAATGTTCTAACATAAAATGCACTATACACTCTCCACGTGTAAGACACCCCTGCGTACCGGAAAAGAAAAACATTTGCACGTGGTAGGCCAGCGTGTTGGCAATTGCATAACATGTTGGTGTCATGGCGTACATAAATGGGGCACCTGGACCCATACACACGACCATACAAAACGTTGTGGCTGGGAATGCGCACGGAATAGTTTAAAGCTCGCTGTAGTACTGACCATTCGGCTGTGGTGAGCCTTACGTTTGATGTCCAAGTTCGTCTAAAGGTTGTCTCGATTAGAGTGATGCAGGCTTACCCAGTCTGTATAGGTGGCAACAATTTGGTTGGCATGATATCTGAGGCACCCACAAATTAGACTGAGTATTCCGAACTCGACCCAAGGCATTCACATTCACAAATTCACAAATTTTCTATGTTACTGCGTTGAGTGTCCTCAGTCTTTTTGCCTTCTTGCTACTTATTTGATTGAAAAAAAAAACCGAACCTTTAGCAACCTCTCGTAATATCCTACCTCTGTTCGCGCTGAACGTCCTCATTTAATTACTGTAAACATAGGGGCTTCCCCTTAGGCAGAAAAAATATACTTTTGCAATTTTTGGTTAATTTTCCCTCCCAATTATTAATCAAAACTACAACTTCACATTCTGTATATCCTCTTTTACAGCCGCTTTAACTCTAAAGATCCAGGACGAAATCCGCACCCTTCTCGACTTTTTTTCGACATCGTCGCAGTGCAGATTTTCAGGAGCTGAGCAATGCAAGAGCCGTTGAAATAACTCTTTGTGATCAATTTGTTAAAATCGAGCACACCGTTCTTGCGCAGGACTCATTTTCCCGAAACAGTTCCGCCAAAAAAACTTCTTCACTGCGGTGCTCAATGCGCGCAAGCAGGCACACGTGTAGCCTCAGACGTAAAATGACCCAAACAATAAACCCATGTTTCATCGATTTCGAACCGTTGGGGGTCAAAATATCCGCCAGGCTACTGGGTAGCACACACGTGTTTTCAAGAGTGCACACATAAGCAAATGCTGGCCAAAGACATTTCTGATTCATTTCAGGGGCAGTAGCATCCGCGGAAACCCCTTCCCCTAAATTATGTTAGTGGGTAGGTTCTTTTTTTATATTCATCATCGCTAGATCTCTGTGGAGAGAATGAAATCCATCTGGAGGAGGATCTTCCCTACAATCTGACCTCTCCGAACTACCCCGACCGGTATCCCAACTACCTGAGCTGCCACTGGGAGTTTAGCGCTTCAAATGGATTCATTGTCATCAGCATCTTGGATTTCAAAACTGTGACATCGTCTGACTTCGTCACGGTAGTGGGGCCTGGCTTGGAGCTCGGGGATATTGCCGAAAGGCCACCAAACAGTTTGCGCTTGTTCGGAACAACAAGTGTTACGAGAGTAACTTCAATGCGTCCAAACATTCGTGTTATGTTTCAAACTGATGGGTCATTCAGGAGAAGGGGTTTCCGAATGAAGGTCGAGGTATTTGAAATTTGTGAGTACCACATTTCCCCCATTGCAAAGCACACACATTCAAAACTTGAGGACAACAAATTCATTAAATATCGCAGTATGTTTTATAGCCTATGATTTGGTGTGTGTCACGGATAGATGGATCCTCATGATTCTTTTCACTGTAAAGGTTTCCCTTGTTGCTTACCACTGTGAGATTTAGCATTTGTATCTTTATGTTTTCAAACAAAATGTTTTGTTGGCCTTCACATGTACTACAAGGAGTCACTGCTATTTCTCAATGTCACCCACGGCTGATTCCGAGTTTCACTGAAGATTGTGTTATTTTGTGCAACAGTTCAAACAGTTCATTTTCAGTGTGTTGGTTTTTAGGGCCGAATGAGTGTTCAGGTGAGCCTGATTTTCAATGTGAGAATTCAACTCTCTGTATCTCGTCCCAAGCTGTTTGTAATGGCTTTACGGACTGTCCCTACGGATTCGATGAACAGCAGTGCTGTGAGTATTTTTCGCACATTGTACGAGGTCTGTAATATGGTGTGGCCTGAACTGTTTTCTTCATAACTTTTCTTAAATTTGTTTGATTGTTTCTTTCCAAAAATGTATGAAACGTTCCGGAAAATTACAACCCGATTACTGCTACCAGCTGGAAGGAAGGGTTTCCCCCAGAACAGACATGAACAAATGTTTCATAATTTAATAATATTTATTATCTTTGTTTTCGTTAAATGTTTTCTTTCCAGACAATATTAGCTGTCCTGGGTTTTTCCAGTGCCGAGGAAGCAAACAATGTATTCTGCGGATGGAAGTCTGTGATGGCACCAAGCACTGCCTGCTCGGCGAAGATGAAAGGAATTGTGGTATGAAATTAAAGCTTGGAAATGTTCCGTGCTAGCTCTCCAGGTTTTGTTAATAAAAATGTCTATCACGCTCAGTTAGCATGTGCACACAGAAAAATAGAAGAGCCCGATCAATTACCTTAATAAAAAAATGTCTATCCCGCTCAGTTAGCACACAGAAAAATAGAAGCGCCCTATCAATTACTTTGAGATGTTGCACCGCAACCCTGTAGTTCTTCATTTTCAAATCATTTAATCCATGCAATGCTTAGACCCTATGTGTTGTGAAGGCTCTAACCAGAAATGTTGCAACATGTCAAGTTTCCTTTTTAATATATGACCAACCTTTTTGAGCAATGTCGAACACCTTTCCTGCTATCAGTCAAGAGCCTACATCGATTTGTATAATAATGCTGGAAAAAAACAAAATTCGTAAGTGCACCGAACACTCAAGCTAACTGAAGCTAATTAGCGCCTTGTCCATTTTAGATGTGAACCGTTGTCCAAGAGAGTGCATGTGCTACTATAAAAAGGACGCCCTCTATGTCAGATGTCAATCGGGATGGACAGCGGATACAATTGATAACATGGCAGCTATTACGAATGTGCTGTAAGTGCATCTGTGACATGATCGCAATACTACTGTTAGAATAGGCCAAAATTTGTTGCATGTGTAATGTAATCAATGTGACAAACAGCTCCCATTTGTCCTTCTAACCGGGAATATCATAATTAGTTGGCGCTCTCTTATCAGTGAGTATCGTGTCTTGTATTGTACGACGACATACCTTCGAGTTTAAAATTATACCTCTGACTGCAAGTTTTATTATTCGTTTCAGAGAACTTACTGGAGGCTCTGTCAAGAAGTTGGACCAAGGTCATATGAAACGACTCCTAAGGCTTCAGTCGCTGTACGTCGGAAGAGTTATTTGAACGTACACGGCTTGTTTGAGAGGCACAACTTCACTAAGCAGAAAGAACCAATGCTTGTTATGCTTGTGTGTTGCAAATATTGTTCCACATGTTGTAAGGGCTTATGCAAACAGAAGCAGATAAACTTTGGAAGGGACCAGGTTCTTGAAAACTCAAGACACGGTCTCACGGGTACGGTCTAGAACTGGCTCCCTAACTCTTGAAGTACGGTCTAGAACAGGATTTTGAACAGGCAGCACCAAATTCAGCGCAGCCGAGACATCCCCTCCACCCTTTTATCGATTCTTCTGTTCTGTGGATTGAGAGATACTTCTTAATTACTTTTCAAAAATTTCTTCTTTGGCCTTCTACTGATTATTCAATTACATTGAAGATTGTTTTAATACGCCAGACGCAGCCCATTCCCCTTGAAAACCGCAAAATGACCCCACCCCCCTTCGTAAACGCTGGATCTGCCAATGGTGTGTCACAATTTTATAAAAATGCAAAATTACCCCAGATCTGTATATGATTATTGGCATTCTCAGTAGCCTCCCCACCATCTTGGTTGGCTCAGACGTAGATTCAGACGTCTATGGTCTGTCAGATGTCTGTATTGGCCTACCACTCATCACACAACCTGCCAGCTACAAACTTGAAGAGGAGGGCATCAGCAGCCCATTTGGTCATGAGAATTTCAAGATTCCTGTAGCGCAGGACCACAGACCGGCTTGGGTCTATTCCATTGTTCTTTTTCTGTGTGTCAATTTGCTCTGTTTCGTCATTGTTGCCCTTTGTTATCTTGTCATCTTCATAACGGTCAGGCAATCTTATCAAAGGGTGAAGGGTTCACGGATCCGGGGATCTACTCTCCATTAGTCGAACATAGAAGAAATGAGCTTGGCGCTCCGGATGGCTGTCATCGTGGGGACTGATTTCTGTTGTTGGATGCCTGTTATCGTCATGGGTCTTCTCTCTCAGACCGGTGCCGTCATCATTCAGCCGCATATGTACGCTTGGACCGTGGTGTTTATTCTGCCCATCAACTCATCCCTTAATCCATACCTGTATACAATCTTCAGCGTGATCTCAGCCCGTTGTCCGGCTAGTCGTGGTTCTGCAAACGCGGCACAGCAAGGCGCACCAAAGTTGAGAGCAAATGATATTGCAGTATGCACTAGCCCTTACGCAAGTTCCTGTCCTACGAATGAAACACGTTTGTAATCTCACATGAAATAGTCGGGAATACTGCAAATTAGCTTTACTTTTGAAGGTGAACATCCCTTTAGTCAACAGTGCTTTAAGTAATTACGAAGACTCGCTTAGAATATTAGCATTGCGCGGGAAAAGACAAAAACATTGGCATAGTTCTCTTGAACCTGAATACAGACTACAAAAGACAAGAAAAATAAGAGGGAAAGATCTCTCTTGTTCAACTTACAATTATCTCAAATCAATAAATGTTGATCGCTTCAAACTGACAATTAAATAAGTTATACATATATAGCTATGTACACAAGAGGATGTTTTTAGTACGACATCGCAATACATGCATTTGATACACACTTATCTGCATAATTATTCATGTAATTTCATGAAATGTAACTTCGTGTAATTGAAGTTCAAGATGGTGTTGGACGCCTGTCTATGATTTATTTTTGCATTTCATTTTTAATGAAGAAATGTGCTTGCACAGTCTGTTAGCAGGAGAGTAGTACTGTGGCGAAATAGGGTAGCTGCGCAGATTTGTGTTTAGTCTGGGTCAGTAATAATTCAGACACGTCTAATTAATGCATTAAACTTGCGTGCGGCAACCAATCAGAGGCGTGCATTACCTTAGGTCTGGGCGCTGGCTGCGTGGGTTGCCGGGACTTCTCAAGATGACAGCGTGCTAACCAGAGCTCTGTGGAGTTGTGTTGTGTTCTGGGTTTCGAGTGTAAATGTGACTTACGACCGCTGGTGGTTGGGGATTTACCTCAAGTGTTCCTGGTGCGATCGGTTAGTGCGGTGCTTATTCTCAGTTGCCGGAGCTGCCGATTATATCAGATCTCTTTGAAGATTGGGGGATTGTTAGACAGTCTCGCTTATTTAAGAAGTGGTAGATTATAGGGTTAGGGAACCCTTATGAACCAGTTAACTGGGGAATTAGCGAAGCTTAGACTAGAAGGATTGTGTGCCGTTGTTCCATGCTTGCTGGCATAGCGACGGTTGATTGCCGTCCTGGTCTGGGACTTGCTTTCCTCGTTGAGGTTTACTGGGTGCAGGTTTCCGTTAGAATCTGGTGAGGACTATTATAATCGCCTTCTAAATCAACTTACCTGTGTTATTTCATAATAGCTTGAAGTGGGTGAGGGTTATTTAAGTTACCTTAAACCTTGTTGCAGTTTGGGAATTGGGTTGCTTTGTAAGGCAGTATAGATTATTGTTGTACTAGTCTACACCGTTGTGTTGTGTTGTACAGTTACGAAGATTGTATTTGCTTGTGTGGTTAAAGACTTATCAATTATAAGCCATCGGTAAATTATTTTTTCAGACTTGAGGGTTACCCTGATCACTGTGAGGGTTACCTGGCTATTGCGATGTTTACCCTGATCACCGTGAGGGTTATTCTGGTGTTGATTAATCACGTTGGTGGTGCAGTTGACCACGTAGGACTACTTCCCCGTGAGGATAATTTTGTATATAGTTAATTGCTGTTGTATACAAAGGATAACTGAGCACTGACATTGAATAAACCAATCATATAATCGCCTTGGAAATCACTGGTCACCGTGAGATTTAGTTCAGTCCTTTATCACTTATTGACATTTATTGTAATCTTTATTGGCATTGGGATCAATTACCTAATCACAGAGCGGTGGTAAACATCCACCAAACAAACCACCTAAGGCATAGTCCACCGTTCGTTAACTGATATCCCCCTTGCGTTTGGATGGCCGCTCATTCTTGCGTAAGGTTAAATAAATATATTTGTGGGGTTAGGCCAGGTCGATTCTATCTCCAATCAGGCCAGTCTGCTGGTCCGCCACAAAAAGGTGACAGTTGTCCCGCCACAGTACTATTACCTTAAGGAATTTTTACATATTGTAAATAATAAATAATTAGTCCTAGTATATGTGTTTTCTATGTTGTCATGTGAAACGTTAAATTAACCGTTAGAGAGGTCAATAAAAATATGTAGCTTTTGTTAAAGATCCATTAATCTCTCAAAATTCTCTCAAAACAATG
Source organism: Acanthaster planci (assembly GCF_054643075.1). Lineage (NCBI taxonomy): Eukaryota > Metazoa > Echinodermata > Asteroidea > Valvatida > Acanthasteridae > Acanthaster > Acanthaster planci. The sequence continues at coordinate 5,516,585 of NC_141797.1, forward strand.
AAGACTTAAAATTTCTCCAGAAAGTGCATTTCATTTCGCCTCCAGTAGAGCGTACAGATATTAAATCTTTCAACTTATATGTAAATATCTGCAATCCTTTGAGTGATTTACAAGTTTATGATTACCCACATATAGCAAATATTTAACCGTGTCAGGCTATGTAACACCGGAGTATACTACGTGCACAATAAGTATGTACTTGCCTGTAACATAAACATACATGGTGGCTTTATAAAGGGACCTGGGATTAATAAATCTGCTTTTTGAATATGCTTAATTATCTTTGTGAATGGTAAATACAATCTGTACCAGTATGCCGTCTTCTTTTGTATGACACAAAGAAATCCACAGTTCCGTCACACTGTGAATGAGAAAAAAGTGGTTAAATTGACCTATTCAGAAGTGCCTTACATGGGATGCACAGCGGGAAGCGATTATACTACCAAAATATTTGATTAAAAGACAACCACGATTAGAGGCTTATTTGTGAAACAGTCCAGCCTCAATTTTCTTCAATATGTCGCCCATTTCTTTCAACGCAAACTTCTGCCATTGCTCTCATCAATTTATGGAAAATATGAATTCAACACCAAAACAGCTGTTTGGCGTTTGGCGCAAAGCTATTTCCTACTGTGTCCATTAAACAACTTCGTGCTCCTTTCTCTGTGACAGAAATTTGGCTTTCTCGACGTCATGCGAAAGACATCGTGGTTACCATGGTTACCATTCACCAAAATAATATGCCACATTAAAGAACCATCGGTTTCCTATTCTTAAAAAACACTCCGTTGACAGTCATTGCTTATGACAAACCGTTTCAGCCTATTTGAAGTTTATGTATTTAAGTCTGTGTATAAGATATTATCATAAATGAAACGATGGATTTGTTATTGATAATTAATACTACGTAGATTCGGTAGGAAAGAGTGAAGATATCAAATCTGTAGCTTTTTTTGTTTTTGATGTAGTTTTGAATAATTAATGACTTTTATTTTATGAATAAGCTAATACTCAGTCAAAAAATTTTAATATTATACAAAATTATAATCATTTTTAACTAACGATAGATTAATTCGAGTTTTAGTGTATATAATATTCATTCAAACGCCTTTTTAAATGGAATTTACGGAATATTACATTTCTGTAAAAGTAAACCCTTTACATGAGTGCAGCAGGGACGTTAATAAGGATGAAATATGCACATTTCTGTATAATTTCTTTGAGATTTTCTTTAAAATGCCATGGAAAATGAAGATTAAATGGGACATTTAATCTAGTTTTATGAGACGCCCTGTCTGACAATTGCATGAGCGTCCCTTACACTGCTGCCACATGCCGGAACAATATAAACAGCCCATGGCACACTTTCATTGACTGTCAGAAATGTATCACGCGCGTCAGTGAAACCGATTGACCTAAAGTTCCATCCGTAACAATGAGTATATAACTTCGATCGAGTTACTCTTTGTAACTCGTGTGCCAGAATAGAAGTCCGGCAAACCTTTGTAGTCTTTGTGAAAACAACAGACGCTGATTTTCTAACTACTGCCCCTGCATCCGCTAGGCATTTGCTCCGGCTTGCTTGTTTTCTTGTGCTTCAGGATTTTCCTTACACTGGTGAGGGATAGCAGCCCTAAAAAACACGAGTTATAGTTGACCAATTGAATTTAGGCAATTATTAATCGGTTAACACGTTCAAGTAATTGAGGGTGTATAAAGATTAAGTCTTGATAGTGGAATTGCTGTAAACAAACAATATTGTCATGGAAACTATACAACTTCAAATGTCCATAAAACCGCCCTCGTTTATGCTGTAAGAAAATGAATAGATAAGAAATCTTCCAATATCCATGTAACAGCCGCAAGTTAAAGTTAGATGCCAACATAATTAAATAATGAATTTCTTCTAATGAATGAATGCGCTCGTAGTTATAGTGAATAGTTCATTTTACGGGAATTTTATTATTATATTAAATTACAACAATATTAAATCGTCATTAAGTATTCATTTCAGTTTATGTGTTTTAGCGTTATCAATTGATAAAGTCATTACAACAATAAATTCCCTCATGGAATTAATTTTGAAGAACTTAAAGCTCCAGAAGAGTTTGGCTTTTTTAAACATGCTATCGGAAGTGTACAATATTGAAATCTATAACATATTTGTTATAATTGTTCTGGACCTTCTCTTTAAAATTTGTTACTTTCAGCACGTAACCCACTAATTTTCTTCTAAATCCCGCTGTCTTTTGCGATTTCCAAAAAGTTTATCCTGCTTGACTAGTTTGATTCTGGACAGTGAGGCTGATTTCTAAAGACAAACGACCTGAAAGAAGTTACTTGCAGAGATCGTGGTTTACCCCAAGAGCTACGTGTGGTTCCTCTGCATCAGCCTATTCGTCTTAAATGAAGGATATTGTGTGCAGGTTCAAGAAGCATAGCAGATAGTGGAATTTTGCATTCAGCAAAAGCAAAATTCAGCAAGACTTGGACAGCAAGACTTGGACATCATTTAGGCTGTTTGTTTCGGGAAGATTGGATGCTTTTGTTTAATGCTGACGGTCATGCTGCACATTTTCTACTTCAGCTGTGATGACTTTCATTTTCTTCAAGGTCTTTATGGTATGTCCATTCGTAAGACAACATATATAAAACTCAAAAGTACAATTTTTTCATTGAAATCATGCTGTACTTATTTCCTCCTTCACAACAGGTTTGAGGAAGACAGCGTGTGGTGCCAAGTCTTCCAGCACTAATATGAAATTAATACCTGTAAACCGTAGGACGCATTTCTCATTCAGATAATTAAAAACAGAGTAGTGTTTAAAAACAGTCACTATCACATTGAAGTTAATGACGTGACACAACAAATGAAATAAAATCTTGTTACTTTGAGAAAACAAGTATTAAACAATGCACTTTTTAACTGAGACCTCATGCTCCACCAACATATCCACAATGGTAAAATTGCCTTTGCACAATTTTAGTGCTGAATACTCTTATCATGCCAAAATAACAATTATGACCATACAACTATGTATTTGCATGTCACGCACTGCATATAAATGTGCACGATCGATCAAGACAAATCGGTCATTAGTTTATTTTAAGGAATTCTTCTAAAGGGTATGGCATAACCAACAGGCAGGGGGGCAGTGAGAGTCACCCCCTCCTAAAAGAAGCAAAAACGTTTTGAGACAAAGCATGAGGGATATTCAGTGCTTTTGTTCCATTCTTATTTCCCTTCCTTCAACAAGCATGCAAAGACCTATCATGTTGCCTTACCCTTATAGGCCACACAAGGTTGAATCTCAAAAGTATGAACCCTTAAAATGACCTCCTGGAAATACTCAGTTCTGGATCTGTCCAAAGACATAGCACTACTATACTGTGGTGTTGTGTGCACATCTGTTTTGGGAAGAGCATTGGCGAGTCATTTCCTCAATCACTTCCTGTAGAGCTCACCAGTTAGATCATGGCACTGTATAGAATGGAATACAAACGGTTTATGGAGATGGGGGTCAATGTCATTGTATGTTACGTGGGCATACATAGATATGTCGCATCTTTGTAATCAAATCAGCACACCACGATTCCTTGAAACAATGACAAATAATGTAAGCACGTTGTTTAACCTCAAAGTAGGTGTCACATTAATCTGTCAAATCGTTCTGCGGGTCCATTTCTCCTTCCAAAATACATGTTGTAGCCGTGATATTACTTGGCTACAAGGACAAATAAAACAAGCTTAGGGCCTGTGGAAGCAGCTAGCAATTGGTTTAGTGCATTTCCCTTTGATGCATGTATTATGCACTGTCATAGCCTATAAAGAAAATAAGTCGATAGAAAATTTTTAGTCGTTAAAATTTATAAAAGATGACAAGTAAATGTTTTATTTTTCACAACGGTCACTGAATCACGCACGGATGGTCTTCCCCAAGATTTATTCACCAATCAGATGTCAACACCAAACAAGTCGGTAATCAAATGGTGTGGTCTGTGACTGATAGGTTTGCCTTGTGTCCATCAAGAAGAACCTGTTCTGTTGATGAATCACCGACATCTACCTTATACTCACCAATGAGACCAGGTCATTTCATAGTGTCCGTGATCAAAGTTTCAATTGTGCCTGTACCCCCGAAGTGTGTGCCAACATTGCATGCTAATAATCCATCAGTATGAGATGACACGGCGGTGTGTGTGAGTGACAGCGTGCAGGGGCCAATCACAGACGAGGCCGAGCTCACCACTCACTGCTAAGGAAATGGCTGGCCGGTTGAAAAGCACGAGCGGCCGCGTTGCTCCTCAGAACTGCAGCCGTTTATATTCAGTTCTGGATGGTTTACCGAGAAAGCAGATTTAATTAACCGAGGGAGTAGACCACTATCAATATTGCTAGGTAAGTGACCACTTAGAGCTACGCACGGACAGGTTGTTCGAATATACCCAATCTAGAAATAAGAAACTGAAATCATTCTACTATGTTCTGTTACTCTTACAAAAGAAACTAATCCTGGAGATGATTTGAGTCAAGAGTTTGAATCAGCGTGCAATGGAAAGTCTGTTGATTATTGTCGAAAAAAAAAATCGAAACAGTATTGTACGTTTGTCCTTTTGTAGTTCAGAAACATTCAGCTCGGTAACAACACTAGTATTTAAAAAAAATACTGTTGGAGTATATTACATTCTGAAGTGTAACGTCTAAGATGGTAATCTATAATTAGAACTGCGGTTGGCAAAATTCCTATTCTGAACTCAATGCGCCCAAAACATTCGTTTGCACTGTTTCTTTTTCTTTTTTTAATGTCTCCTACATTGTTTGTAGTTTGATTCACGTTGAGACAATTGGGTTGACAGTTGGTGTTATAATAAAAATAGTCTTGTTATCGTACTTTCTCGCTCCATTCCTATCATGAACATTCTCCAGGCTAATGTTCTAGCAAATCTGCTCATGCGCAGTCAAGCGCTCATGCACGCCAAATGGTAAGTATGGATCAAATATTCTATAGTGCTGCGAGTTTTACTGCAAAGGTTTTTTGACGACCAATTTACTTCGTTTTTGTGTTTGGCTGAAGTACAACCCAGTCTATAAGGACTGGCGGGTCATATTTATTTGGAAGGGGAGGCTACATTTCCAATCTGCTAAGACAAAACGTAATGGAACCACTGAGCAATTGGAAGATTTCTAGTCAATGATATGGTCTCATAACTGTGGGAAGTTTGATTTTTTCGGCGTCCATCTAATCCCTGAATTTTTAGTTTAACTTTTGTGAGAAACATGTTGTAGTAAAAATAGAACAGAAATCTGAAAAAAGTGAAAATTTCCCTTGTCAGACTGACTGGAGGTAGCTGGATCATTTAAAGACCGAAACCATACCTAACTTCTTTACAATCTTATTTTAATTTTAAAGATAATGTAGATATCGAAAGGATAATGGGAAAATTACGCCCTGACATTCTGTCACCGTTTTCACGAAGAGTCTATCCACAGAATAAAATCTAGTGTTACACCCGGGGCGAACCCGCTGAAAGTTACCCAGGGGTGTACATTAATCTATCTCCAGTATTCTGTAAAGAATGAAAGCAATTAGACACTGGTTGAGCTTGGTGTAGGGTCAATGTCCTTCACTCCTTGAAGTCTGGGGATAGAATCGTTATTTACATTTACAATCCTTTTGACACAATTACTGTTAGGAAACATCACATCTTAAACACTTAAGTAGACTTTAGAAAATTCCCTATGGGTTGTGCAAACAGTCTCCTAAAATCTTAACGAGCTGATTTGAGTCTTAAAGCCAAAGTTGAATACACCTCATCTGCATGGCTAAGCATCGTGAAATCAGGGAAGTCATTTTCAAAAAAGAGCAGTCGAGGCCTGACCACTATCAGAGGGAAAAAGGTACACACACCCCTGAATCTGCTCTCCTAGTGCACCTTACCAGTCTAATCCAAGTTTCTGTGCGATTCACTCTAATTTGTTATGCATGAGTGGTCCTGGTCATGCTTTCCCAAAATGGAGTGTCACTGCCCAGGCAGCATCTGCCCTCATGGCTCTAGACACATCTTTATACTATTTTACTTCTTTATCGTTACTTGCCAACTTACCAAAACAGATACTTCAATGAAGTTCAAACCAAAAGATTTGTGATCAACAGTAATATGCTAATTACATTATAGAACACAAGAAAATAATCTCCCCAAAGTGGTGACCATGTCGAAGATTTATACATCAGAAATATCAAAACCACTTTAAAGGGACTTAATCTTAATCGATCAGTTGTATGGAAAGATCGTCAAATATCACATCATCCAATGCAGAGAGGTAATTGCTAGGCTAATGATTCAAGAGTCACAGATTTCCTTCCAGGATGGCCTGACCCTGTTCCAGTCAGGAACAAAGAAACTTCAACTTTCTTTCAAGATTAAAACATTAGTACAGAGAGAAGTCAATTCTCAATCAAAACTAATCAATCAGGACTGAGATTCCTTACGTTTACATGTACCTTTCAATCTAGCAAGTATGGGTAACAGGAAAATTTGATGGAACATACCTGTAAAGAATGAAAGCAATCAGACACTGGTTGAGCTTGGTGTAGAGTCAATGTTCTGCACTCCTTGAAGTCTGGGGATAGAATGGCCCCAGAACAAAGGCTCCCACACCAACCTCCCGGTGTCTGACAGGAAGTTGCAACATCCTTTACTTGAAAGTCTGTGACTGTTTCCTGCTTAGAAAAAGCTTATACATACAACAGTGGTTAGTATGTGGCACCAAATAAGCAGTTGTGAGGGTACAAAAAATAAGGGGTGCCTGTAGAGCCTTGGGCCACAACAAAAAAAAGGAAAGGACCCTATATCTGTATCTTACATGGGTCCTCTTCACTAGATTACAAGAAAATTGCCTTTAAAGGTGGTCTGTTTTTCCAATGATCATTTCCCAAAAACATTACTTTCCTTTAACTAAGTAAAAAAAAAATCTTGAATGATCAGACCATAAATGGCACAAATCCATAAAAAAGTAATCATAGGAATCAATTAAAAGTGTTTATTTTGTAAACAAAGGCACTTACCTGTTTGTAAAAAAGCTGAATTTTGTGTGCCTTAGTCTCTTCGTCAAACAGACCGTATTGTCGAGTGCCAGGTGAAAATTGTTATTTTTTTTCAGTTCTTGAGTCACTTTTGCCTCTTCTTGAAAAAGATAGAATGGATTTTGTCCACAGTTTTGGCCTTTCATGGTAACGTTTTATCTACGGTGGAGTAATTTGTTTCTCTTTGAAAACGGTAAACACATTTTGCCCAAAAGAGGTCGTCGTGTTTTTGCTGATTTGAATAGATTTTGTAAAAATGACTACACCATGTTTTAGGCAGCAGGAAGCCTTGCTGATTTTGTAAAAAGAGAAAGAAAAAATGAAAAAATAAATACGATTGTATGCACTTTTGCCTCTTCATGAACAGTGACGACTCGCTTGGTCGTTCAAATTTTCCTTGCGGTTTTGATTTTTTTGAAGAGTCATTTTTGTTATATTACCTGCAGTTCCTCAGACGTGGTATTCCTGTTAATCAGTTCAGACCCCTTGATTTAATAATGCATTTGCCTCTCACTTATACTTTGATTTTCCAATCGATTTATTTATAGAATTAAAAAAATGCATATTAAATGGACAGCAGCTGGCAAATTGTCTTCCTTATAGTGCATTCGTTTGTATTTCATTCCAATACTCAGATACCTTTACGACCTCAAGACCATTTGTTTTATCTTTGTTTACATACAAGCTTTTATGTACACTTTTCTCATATCTGACTTCAAGACTGGTTTAAATATATAATTCATATATCAATTTCAGTGTATACAGTCTTCCACTTCGTTTTGACTTCAAGAGGTAACAAAGGCATCAAGGTAAGTTTCTTTCTGACTTCCCTGTTGCCTCCTATTCAGTTAAATACAACAAACTGTTCATGAGCCAAGTGCAATCGTGTTTACGTGTGGAATATAACAATCACCTGAATAAAAATATACTTCTTAAATAAAGTCCCTTAAAACCATGGTGTCATCCGCATATCACAAAATGTGGTCATAATTTCTTTTTCCTATTGGCCGATTTGGCATAGATTCCGTGTAATCCTCACTCCAGGCGTACACCCCAAACCTGTAAACTCTCATTGGCCAGACCCCAACCACTACAGCGTAAGGATTTTTCTGCATGGAGACAAGGTCCCCCTTTTGCCGTTGTGGCTCCGATCAGACCAAGAGGTTGCCATGGGAAGGACTTTTTGCAGTTCATTTTGGGACCGGTATTATTCGATAACCGCGCTTTGTTGATATAACCTCAATTTGTCTGGCATTTTTGTTTATCTTGGATGAAATTTCGGAATTGCTTATTAAAAATGGGTGTTAGGCATTGAAAATAATTGTTTTTTGCGGTGTTGTATTCACTTTTTACGTCACGCCCTTTATTCTCGACCCAGAGACGCAGTGAAAGAGAGAGGTAGTCATAGCACAGCCGAGCCTTATCTTATGAAACTGGGATATTGACTCGGAACACAATACCACCAACCTAACCAAATACCTTGCGCCTACACATTTGCCTGATTCCAATAAACCAAAAAAGTCTGATTTTCTATACATTCAAAATTTGACATGAGGTGACCGATATCATAAACACACTACAGATATCAAAACTGGTTTGCGCTTCGTTGAGTTTAATTTCATTGCCTCTGGTCTAATTCGTAAACGCCTTTGTGTATTTAAATTATAACCATTGACAGTGGAGAGTTCAGCTGAAAGGCCTTAAATTAAATACCTATGAAAAATGAAATACCAGTGAAATGGGTTATCCGCACGTTTCAACAGAAACGTAAATGACTAATTGTGGAACTGAAAGTTGTGGAAAAACAAACTGTACTATTGAAAAAAAATTATTAACTGAAAATATTGAAGGAGGCACACAAATTTGAATTCGTGCCGATGGAAATGAAGTCCTTTGTCTTAAACTAAAGGAAAGCAATTATGCTTGCTCTGACATTGACTATCTCTATCTCTGTTTAAGTTTTTCAATTCCATTACATTTGTACAGATGCAACTCTGTTTTACGATCACCCTGTCGATTGCCATCCTCCTGGGTAACTCTATCAAGCTCCAAGCTACCATTACTGAGCCGGCTCCTGCTGACGATGATAGTCCTGGGTCTCAGGTGTGTCCAATGTGCTGCCAGGGACCTGCTGGAACACCCGGAATCCCAGGCCTACCAGGTAATCAGGGTCAGTATGGACCTGCAGGGGCAAAAGGCGATGCTGGGGTCAAGGGTCAGAAGGGTGAGATTGGCCCTCTTGGCGCAATTGGAAACCCTGGTCCAAAAGGGGACGTCGGAATGGGACTGTCTGGTAAGGTAGGTCCCAGAGGTCCACCTGGTCAAGTCGGAGCCACCGGGGACGCTGGAGTAAAAGGTCAAAAGGGCGATGCAGGGGAGACTCCAGCTAACTCTGCCAATCAGGTGGCATTCACCGTGAAGCGGACAAGCAACTCGGATTCCTCTACGAGTCATGGCACCCATTTGCCCTTCGAGCAGGCCGAGACGATATTGCCGGGTACAACCTTCGATCTTTCAAATGGTGTATTCGTATGTAATGTGCCGGGCACCTACGTGTTCACATTTTCCGTGGGAAAACAATCCTCTAGCCGCCTCTGGGTTCATCTTCGGAAAAACAATGCCTGGATTGTTTCCAGCGGTAGCAATGATTCAAGTGAATATGAACAAGTGTCTGGGAGCGCGGTCCTGGTTCTGCAGCGAGGAGACGCAGTGTATTTGACCATGCTCGGTAGGGCGTTGAGCAGTTCAAATCATCCCTACACCTCATTCAGTGGCTTTCTCCTTTACGCCAAATAAATGAATAGCAAGCATCAATGAAATAGACACCATTGCAAACACTTTAATACTTTTTGCTTGATTTTCTATTGGTTCCAGTAGCCAGGTGTTTACAGTGGCTGCTATATTGTGTGCATTGAGCACTGCTGCCCTCTTTTTATCGAGTTTTGGCCTTTTCTTATCGACAAACCCTGCTGACATTCTGCTCAGTGTACTTGCAGCCTACTGTTTTGAGTCTTATTGTGTGAACTGGACGTGCAGCACCGTTTAGTAGCACAGTTCTAAACAACACAATCATCAAGTTCCAAATAAAATGATTTCTTCTCACAACATTTCAACATTACACAAGGAGGATGAATATTTGGCAGTTTCATGAACAAAACGTATATATTGCTTGTGAACTTCGCTCGGAAATTCTGTTTATGCGAGTCTATCCTTATGGAAATGACAAATGTGACCGAAATCAGAGACGATAATTTAAATAGGTTTTTGCTTATCTATGGGCATCCCTTTCAAAATTAAAATGTTTGAAAGACATATCATACGGCTACATTTATCTCTTGTGACTGAGGTGGTTGCTATCAAGACGATTGCCATTGTTTGACCTTTTGTCCTCTTTTCCTTTTAGCTCAGTCTTCACAAGTTGGATTTAATTTTAACGACCGGAAGTTATATGCATACAAAAGTACACGCAATGTCAAGTCTCTACATCAATATGTGCTGTTAGTATGTCTGCACAAATTAGAGTAGACCGATGCCTCATTGCAATAATATTTAGTGTCTGCTTGACAGTTGATTCAAATTTGCGTTGTAAATCAATTTGAGTTGCTTGGACCATGGCTCTAAGTCCAGTCCTTGCTCCTTGAACCAGAATTTTGTCTTTGGAAGCATGACGGCAAGACTTGACCCAAGCTATTACTAGGGTGGTCAATAAAGAAGATGAAAACACCTGGCGGTTGAAACTCCAATAATTACGTACACCTTAAATGCAGATGCATTATCACTTTTGTATAATTTTAATATGAGGCAGCAACATTTCAGTCCAAAGTTAAATAAGGCTACAAATACATGTGCGCGTTAACATATAAATGGAAATGTTCATTGATATGAAGTACATAAGTAAAAAAAAATCAATTGTTTGGAGGTTCAAGAGGGTGAAAATCGGTGCCTCTCAGTATTTAATTGTATAATTGGTGTATACTAGAAAGTTGAAAAAGAAAATATATAATGTTCGTTGACAGCATAATACATTTTTCTCAAATGTAATAAATCCATATTTGACGTCAGAACTGCATCAATAAAATAACAAGCAAGAGTTTTGTTTCAATCAAAAAGGCAAATTTCACGATATCAGAGACGGATATCTTGCACGCTATGTTTAGATAGGGAATTATCTATATGCCAAGTTTGAACGCATCGCACTTTGCAAGGAATTACAAACGCCACAGATACCAGTTCCACAATTGGTGTTTACTTCATAATTATGCAGTTGCCTATTTGAACATTTTCCCGTTTGGTTACCATAAGTATGTTTATTTGAATCAACTACCACCCGTGTATGTACATGGGAAAGTGCTCCACGTTTATAAAATAATTGTCTGATGGTAGTCGCGTTTTTGCCTCCTCAAAATTACCCTAATCCCCAATCCATGACTTCCAATCAGCCTGGCTTAGTCTATTCCTTACCCGCATGGGACCCAATTCATGAACATCCCACTCACAATTTCTGGGCTTGTTATTACATTGATTATCAGAGCATTAACTTAACTTTTAGTTAGAGGGGACCTCAGGGATGCATTAGCTACCCTAAAACAGTCGTACAGGTTGTACAGGTTCGTGCATGACCGGTAACTGACCTTGAAACAAAAATTGCCTCATTGAGTAACGGTGTGATTTTTAGGGCGTGCCTTTGTTTACAGATATGTGCTGACTAATCGACTGTTTGGGTTGTAACCAGGTATTACTTACACTTCCACAGCTGAATAATTGAATGTAGTCAGAGGGGACCTTAGGGAAGCATTAGCTACCATGAAACAGTCGTTTAGGCATGACCGGGACTGACCTAGAGACCACAATCACCACACGGAGAAAGGGTGTGTTTAAGGGGCGGAGTCTGCTGGGAGGCTTAAACTGGCGTGAAATGTCCAGTGTACGTAACGTAAAACCTGAAATTGGGCAATTAATTAGAAAAAAAACCAACAAGTGTTCAAGGCTGGTGGATCAAAAGACAAAGTCAAATACCACCAAGCAGTGATTTCGGTAAATCATATTATGTAAGGCAAGACCAGTTGCGTATGCTCAGTTGGAAGAAATAAGTAAGGAGTTGGACAGACTTGAGTCAACCGGTGTAATAAAAAAGTAAAACATAGTAAATAGGCAGCTCCAATTGTTGTTCCTAAGGCTGATGTAACTATAAGAATTTGTGGAGACTATAAGCAGACTGTTAACAAGGTAGTGGAGACAAACACATACCCATTACCCACAGCTGAGGATTTGTTTGCAACACTGTCAGGGGGCAAGGTGTTCAGTAGACAGATCTATCCAATGCATATAAGCAAGTTGAGCTCACAGAAAAGGGCAAGGAATTGTTCACCATCAATACGTACAGGGGATTATATCACTTCCAAAGATTGCCTTTTGGAGTATCAACAGACCCAGCAATATGAGTATGGACCAAATCCTGGGTGGAATGAAAGGCATAGTTTGTTACCTAGATGACATCCTGATCAGAAGTGAAACAGAACAAGTGCACGTTCAGAGGTTAGGTTAGAGAAAGTTATCTCTCGATTAGAAGAGTACGGAGTCAGAGCTAAGAAAAGCAAATGCCCATTTATGGTTTAGAGTGTTACATACCTGGGACACGTCATAGATGGTGATGGAATTCACCCCACTAAGGAAAAGATTGGGGCAATTGCACAAGCCAAAGTACCTCAAAATGTGGAAGAGTTGCGGACTTTCATTGGGATAATTGTGCATTATTGTAAGTTCATCCCAGATATGTCAGATCTGTGTGTCCCATTTTATTACTTAATTAATACGGCAAGGGGTTGAGTGGAATTTGGCAAACGAATACTAAACAGCATTGGAGGAAGTTAAGAGAATACTGTAACACTCCAACGGTCTAACAGGTTTCAGACAGAGGTAAGAAAACATACTAGGCTCAGGACTTCTGTTTTCGAGAGCAAAACTCGTTTATTTCGGCAACACAATCAACTTGTCTGTCCGAAGACTCACAACAAAACCCAAACTCCCGAGGCCACCAAAAGAAGCCTCTAGCTCTGGCGCGGCGGGGTCTTCCGGTTGATCCAGCAAGGGCACCAGCCGCACAACCGTGGAGTCAGACTGGCGCCCCCACCAGACCGGCCGGCTCCCGGCGCCACAATACTCACAAGTGAGCAAGTGTTGGTTCACTGTGATGTCAAAAAGCCACATATTTTAGCATGAGATGCCTCACCACAAGAAGCAGGGGTAGTTTTGTCCCATATCATGGAAAATGGTGATGAAAGACCCATTGATTATGCACCTCGCACTTTGACCGAAACAGAGCTAACTATTCTCAGATTGAGAAAGAGGCATTGGCAATTGTTTGTGTCACAGAGTTTAATAAATACCTGTTTGGAAGGAGGTTAACGCTGTACACAGACCATGAGGCGCTAACAATTATTTTCGGATAAAAAGAAAGGGGTTCCAACCCTAGCTGCAGCTAGATTGCAAAGATGGGCTTTAATCCTCATGGCACATCAATATGATATTAGATATCGTAGGTCTGCGGATCATGCAAATGTTGGTGTTCTACCGAGATTTCCGGTGCCATATGAAATCCACTTGGCAAGTGATTTATCCACGAACTACTTTACATACATGGAAGACTTACCTGTATCGGCTAAAGAAATCAGAGATGAAACACTGAAAGATCTGATACTAGGTAGGGTACTCCACAATACGATGAGTGTATGGCCGAAGCATAATGAAAACAAGAAACTGCAGGATTATTTTGTCGGAAGGAATGAGTTAAGTGTAGATCAAGGTTGCCTGCAGTGGGGGTTGAGGGTGATAATTCCTCCTGATCTTAGAGCAAGAATGGTCAGTGAGTTACATCACGAACACACTGGAACTGTGCAAATGAAAGCCATCGCACAAAGTTATTTGCGGTACCCCAAGTTAGATCAAGGCACAGTAAACAATTGTGAGGTATACACCCCCACCAGGGCACCTTTTGTACCTTAGACAAATTCTAGAAAACCTTGGGAGAGAGTTAATGTTAATTTTTTCGAGCTTCAGGGGAAACATCTAATGATCGATTGCTACAGTAAGTGGATCAATGTGGAATATATGGCGCGCACAACTAGTCCTAAGACCATTGAAGTACTGAGGGGGTGGTTTGCGATGCATGGCCTACCAGAGGAGTTAGTGTCAGATAATGGACCTCAATTCGCATTAGAAGCTTTTGAGTTGTTTTTGAGCAAAACTAGAATCAAACATAATCAAGTGCCACCCTATCATCAAGCATCGAATGCCGCAGCAGAAAGAAGTGTTCAAATAGCAAAAAGGGCACTGACCAAGTATCTGATGAAACACAAATTTAGGAAGAATTCTAAAGTTTCTTTTCGTCATCGACTTGACAACTTTTTGTTGTCTTATGGCATTACGATAAACCTCAGTCTTCGACAGGCTGTTCACCTTGTGAGCTTTTGTTAAAGCATGCTGCCGGTTCAGATAGTTGAAACCAGATGTAAACACTAGAGTTCGTGAACAAGACAAGTCAAATGTCAATCTTGACACCCCAAATATGAAAATCAGAGAATTTTCCGGGGGAGAGAAAGACATATTCGGAATTTTAGGGGGGGGGGGTAGGGAAAAGTATGTTGTTGGGTAGTGGCAAAGAGGTTAGGTCTTCTGGCTTACTTGATGAAGGTTGGACAGAAACTGTGTCTTGCCACGTGGATCATTTGTTGGAAACTGGAAAAGTAAGTTTCCCCTCTGAACATGGGGACACAGCATTTCCGAAGCAAGAAGAAACTGTTTCTAGGCCAGTACCAGTCACTGAGACCGGTGGTGAACAAATTACGCCACAGATCCCAAGTGCCCCTGCAGAATCAAGTCAGGGTGACATAGGCACTCAAGCTGAGCCAAATGGTCTACCTCTCACAGTAACCTCAGAACCAACATCTTCACCGATACCGGAAACACCCCAGAAAGGAGATATCAAAAAAGAATGATAGAATACTTATTGAATCCATGTAATTATGTTAAAGGGATTCAATGTCACCATGTAAAAACAGTTAAGTAACAGAAATAATATTCTTGGTAACCCTTTAAAACAAATTTCTGCATAATTTATTTTCACCAAAAATACAACGGAATATACAGACATGTTACCGGAATAGTGTGATACAATACATATAATTTGTTACACTATTTAGAATGGGCTTTTTCAGGGGTTGTAACAAAAACACATATATTACTGTTAAAATTTCACGTGTTACTGCTATAAAATTTCACACATATAGGGTCTAAGTACAAGTATTCCGACAAATATAACGGATTGTTGTATTGTCTTAGTATGTACACCGGTATGATAGTTTTGTCATGTGTTAAGAAAACCTCATAATGACTGGTTTACACATAAAGGTGTTAATTTCATTACAATTTGTTTGTAGAGGAGGAGTGTAGTATATTTCACTGGAAACTCTAGTAACTGGTAAAACACCCACTGTTGATATTATAAAACACTCTGCTTAAAGAAACCTGATGATTCGTATGTGTGTAATGTTTCCCCTGAGTATACAGCACACTCGACGTTCGGAATAGTATGCCCAGTTCGTCTTCAGGATGGTTCCCTGAACCATGTTATTGTCCAGATTTAAACAAAAACACATTTTTTCAGTTTCCAAAACATCAGTAAGAGCGTAACTAAACGCGTAATTCAAATTGTTCAACAAAAGACCTTTCAAACTGTAAGTTTATCTTGGAAAACAAATGTATGTTTTGTACGTTTGATGTTAAGTTACCGCTTGTATCCTTTCAAATCAACTTGTAAATGGTATTTTTATGTCTAGGCTCAGGGAATATGGAAAGCTTTTTCCCAAAATAAATGTCCAGTTGTCTATATCAGTAAAAAAATCTTCACTCCACTGAGAGCAGGTGCTATTACTGTTTCTAAAAATCTAGTATCTTCATTTCAAAATTTGGTAGCGTGTCACATCTCAGGGCCCCTCTACCTTTCCCTTTATGATGTGCCACTGAAAATCAATCTCGCTGTTAACGGACCACACGTCGTTCACCTATCGGACTGAAAGAGCCCCTGGCGTACAAACGCACGTTCAACGACCACGATAAAGTCGTCAAGTCGACAGACACCGCCATACAATACTCCGTGTCTGATCTGACGCTCAAATACGAGGTCGTGACCAGCAGCGACCAGGCCCAGACGTTGAGAAGCAAGCAAAGGGGTACGGTATACTACCCGTTTGACCAGATTCACTCGTGGAAAAAGCAAGCGGTAATGTGGTGTTTGCTAATTATTAAGTGCTGTAGTCACATGAGGGCTCTATTCATGTTGTCCATGAATCGCTTGGTACGTTGCCGTGTAGTAAAACTTGGTGTTTTGGACATGTCATGCGAGCACAAGAGATAGTGCCAGGTTTAATAATGCATTAATTTATAAAATGTTAATGTCTTGGTTCTGTGAGTTATAGATAAATGCAAATAGGTAGATATTTAGTCCAGATCGATTAATAGAGGGATTAAGTTGCAATCAGTTAAGCCCAGGTGCCCATGAATATACGTGTAAATTGGTCGTTTGCGCCACAACCTTGGATCTTTTCCAAAACTTCTAGACAACTTTGTAATCGTCAGGTTCAAGGCCTTGAATGGTCCAGTGGATTTGCTAAATTGTACTAGCTGGGTTGGGGGCCCTAGCCTAGGGGCAGATTGGCTACATCGACTGGTGAGTTACATGTATATAGCCAGTTTTATATAATAGCTAATCTAAGGTCATAAAAGTGGCCGTATGTAGCAGGGTGCAAGTTGAATGTCAAATTTGCAATGTGGTGTGCACGTACGTGTACCTCCACCTTTGTTATTGTACATGTACATGTGCAACATATTATACATGACCTGAAAATCCGCAGCATGTACATGTTACATCGTAAGTTACATGTGGCACCAGCAATTCTCTTCATTGATCATAGAAATTGGAATCCAATCCAATCCAATCCAATCCAATCCAATCCAATCCAATCCAATCCAATCCAATCCAATCCAATCCAATCCAATCCAATCCAATCCAATCCAATCCAATCCAATCCAATCCAATCCAATCCAATCCAATCCAATCCAATCCAATACAATCCAATCCAATCCAATCCAATCCAATCCAATCCAATCCAATCCAATCCAATCCAATCCAATCCAATCCAATCCAATCCAATCCAATCCAATCCAATCCAATCCAATCCAATCCAATCCAATCCAATCCAATCCAATCCAATCCAATCCAATCCAATCCAATCCAATCCAATCCAATCCAATCCAATCCAATCCAATCCAATCCAATCCAATCCAATCCAATCCAATCCAATCCAATCTAATCTAATCTAATCTAATCTAATCTAATCTAATCTAATCTAATCTAATCTAATCTAATCTAATCTAATCTAATCTAATCTAATCTAATCTAATCTAATCTAATCTAATCTAATCTAATCTAATCTAATCTAAGATTTATGTTTGTTTAAATTAATAATTTTGTACTGGCAGGTTTTTTCATGTTCAAAGTGGAGATCTCCAATAAACCCAAATTTGAGAGTGACACAGGAACCCCAAAATTTGGCCTCACCGCCTCACTTTCTCGCGTCACCGTGAATTACACTACAAATGGTAACACGGATGGGGTGTGTCTATGCTGAATTGTTCGCTACTAGTGTTGGTGTGAAGGCTACCATGAGTTATGGCTGCTACCATTAGGCCTGCTTGTCGATCAAACTAGTGAGCTGTGCTCCAGGTGCATGAGCTACATGAACTGTGGGCAGAATGCAGTGCTGTGTACAAATGGTGTGAGCAGTTCCTGGATACTACATTTGGCCGTAGATTGTTGGGACTGAGACAGGGCTCAAGAGCTGCTACAGTGACGGTAGGGGTTAAGTGGCTGGCGTAGCTTGAGCTACCTGTGTACCAGAAAAGTAGCCATTTAATTGTTTGTAGAGGGAATTTCCAATTTTCCAGGTTTGATACTGTAGTTGGGTTTATAGTAGTTTATGTTGTGTACATTTAGGAATGAGATATACGTACATGTACGTGTAGGCAATTTTTGAATATACTAGCTGAAAGACCAGTCGATGTGGTTGTTCACTAGGCGAATACCAAACAACTTTTTGGTTCAATTAGTTGGTTGACCAAACTGCATTTGTTGATGGTTAAATTGTAGGCTGCACTGTGTGGTTTCCCTCCTTGTTCACGCACTTAGGGTTTTGATGTGGCAACCTCAGAGGCTGGGCTCGTTGAGCAATTGGTTAAGGGCTTGACTGAGGCATTGAAGCAGAGTAAACCCTCGTCCCAGCGGCCCAATAAACTCTCGTGGTTTTCTGGTCACCCAGTCAAGCCAGGAATGGTTGGAAGAGGTTGACATTTATTGTCGCCAATGTCGGGTTCCAGAATCTGAGAAGGCTCAGGTGGTTATTAATCACTTGAAAGGAACTGCACGAGATGAAGTTAAATGCCATGGGGAGCCAGGGCTCAGTTTTGATGAGTTAGGCCGGTTTTTCCATAAACACTTTGGGGGTGGAGAAACCTTTCAGTCGTTGCATAAGGCTATATATGATCGGTATCAGGGAGAACATGAAACGTTGATGGATTTTTCTAGGGAACTCATCTGTCTCTATGATAGAATACTAGAAATTGCTCCTGTTGCTCAGAAAGATTCCTTAAAGAGTTTAAAGGACGAAGCATTAGTAAGCCAGTTTGTTGCAGGAGCCCACTGCCAGAGCACCCGCTTGGAGTTGAGACGCCTTGAGTTGGAGAATCCTGGCAAGACTTTTATGGAGATTCGGTATTTGGCCCTCGAAACATTCAGGGATGTTGAGCGTATCCCTAAGGCTAGATCGAACCCAGGTTCGCCATATGTTAGGTCGGATCATGGAGAATGGTTGGATCAAGTACAGGGCTATATGCGGGACTTTGAATCAACGGAGGGAATTGACGAAATTTTTGTTGATCGAATTAGCACAAAGCCTGAACATGGGCAGCAAACCCAGGACAAGATACTTAGATCCATTCAGGATATGCAGGGACAGATTGCTAAGCAACAAGAGCAAAGTAATTCATTGTCGATAAGATGTCACAGTTGCGCCTACCTGAACGGGGTGGAAATATGACTACTGGACAGCTGCCCAGTAGTGTGCAATATGTGCCAGTCAGGTGTTTTAGGTGCAAGAAACTTGGGCACATTAAAGCCCATTGCCATGTAAAACTGCCTGTCAGTCGCAGCATTGATGAAGGGAATTCCCCTCGGGAATCTGTGCAGCACAATCCCCTAGCAAAAGCCAAATGAGGAGGGGTCAAACTAGTTTCCCACATCTCTTTAGGCCGGGTGGTGGGGGATGTTTTAGGAAGGGCCTGTCCACTGGGAAGTCAGTTGTAAGGGAAGTGGTGCCGCCTGATTTGTCTGTGGATGATTTGCCTACCAAGCTAGTAAAAAAGTAGTCCAAGGGCTGAGGTCACACTAGCTGGGATACCAGTTGAGTGTGTTTTAGACACAGGTGCTGATGCATCCCTCACAAGTGCTTTATTTTACCGTGAACATCTGAAGGGGGTAATGAGTGGTGTTAAGCCACTTGGTACTTACCTACGAGTTTATGGGGTAGGGCAGATGGAATTACCCGTAGAGGGGTCTGTTGAAGCTCCCTTGGTGGTTCACGATCAAACAATGATTGCTCATTTCTTGGTGGTTAAGGGCCATGGTTGTGAATGTTTGCAGGCCCTTGTGCCCGGTCTCAAGGTCGATCCAGATGTAAAAGATGCTGAGGCATGGAATGTTGCTCTTCAGTGGTACCGGGTTGTTAAAGAGCTGATACCAATAAAAGTGGTAGAGACTGATCGCAATGTAGGGAGACAAGTAGCTGTGCGTACAGGCAGGAAGCCCACAATTGTGCTTCCAAGGTAGGTGCAGGTTATCATTTGTCAGATGAGGGCCCCCGTGTAAGTTTAACAGAACAAAGTAGTCATCGTAAAAGGATTACCATCAGGCCTTGTGACTGCAGTAGACAAGCATTCAGTTGGAGTAAGCAGTTTGAGTAAGGCAGGACAAGCCTATGCTGATTGTGATCAATGCGATGGAAAAACTGTTCGTGTACTGGTGGCTAATCTGGGTGCAAGGGCATTAGTAATATCCTCATACACTAAGTTGGGCTGTGCCCAGGAGGCAGTTTTAGACGCATCAGTTAGGTTGAAATCTGGTCAGGATAGCATAGCAGTATCTGTCAATCATGTTTTGATAGAACAGATAGGTCAGTCTGAGGTGATACCTCCCGAATCAGACTGCTAAGTTGGGTGCTTGTGAATCACGCTGGGTGGCACAGCTTTTGGCCTTTAACTTTGATGTAAAGTTTCGTTCTAGGGCTTGCAACCAGTCCGCTGACGCGCTCAGTCGTTATCCTGGGCACTATTCGGCAGAGGAGTTAGTGCAGCACAATACAGCAGCAACAAGGGTCCCTTTGCAGGTGGACGTAGGCTTAAGGATTTGTAAAAGGCGGACCCAATACTGAAGGTAATTTGGGACCGTTGGGAGCGGCATTGGCGTCCTGGTGATGCTGCACACGGACATGAGGATGACCCTCTTGCATTGAAGTTTGGTTGGCAGTGGTCGCGGTTTGTTGAGCGGGACATGGTTCTTTGTCGACGAGTGGAAGACCCGTTACTTGGGTAATTGTTTCAGGTTCTTTTGCCCACAGTCCCCCAGCAAAGGGTTATTGAAGGCTGTCATGAGGGGTGGGGGTCTCAGGGTGTTGTCCGAACCTGCTCGCTTCTTAGAAGGCGTGTTTACTGGCCGAAAATGGCTGCTGCGGTTCGTAAGCACATTGGGAAGTGCCAGCAATGTATCCTTGCAAAGGCGTCACAGCCTGTTCTTAGGGTTCTCATGCGCCATTTGCTAGGGTTCTGACCTCTGGAAATTCTAGCCATAGATTTTGTAAAGATTGACAGGGGGCGGGGTGAGTATGAGGACGTGTTAGTCATGACTGACATTTACACCAAATTTGTCCAGGCGGTACCGTGCAAGGACCAGTCTGCAGGAAAGGTTGCCAAAGCACTGAGAGACCACTGGTTCTCAAGGTTTGGTACTCCATATCGGCTTCATAGTGATCAAGGGCGTAACTTTGAGGGGGTGTAGTTCGTGAGTTATGTGCATCATATGGCATTAAGAAGTCACGAACAACACCCTACCATCCTAACGCCCACGCCGAAAGGTGCAATCGATCATTATTTGGATTAACCAAATCAGTGACTGAACAGGACAGGTGCAAATGGCCAGATCTGCTAACGCATATGACATTGTTTAAATTCTACTCCCGATTGCAGTAAAGGTGTAGCCCCATACATGTTGATGTTTGGGTGTGAGCCCACAATCACATTAGACCAAATCCTTGGGCGCTGTGATAGTGATTGGGAACAAGATTTTACAAAAGAGCAGCAGCAGTTACTTAATCGCGCAAAGGACTTGGTGACGGAGAATGTAAAGAAAAGGTCTCAACAGAATGAGGCTACATACCATGCCAAGGCCAAGGCAGGCCCAATACGAGTTGGTGCACAGGTCCTTTTGAGGAAATGTGCGTTTAAAGGCCATCATAAGATTCAAGATAAATATGAGAGGGCAC
Source organism: Acanthaster planci (assembly GCF_054643075.1). Lineage (NCBI taxonomy): Eukaryota > Metazoa > Echinodermata > Asteroidea > Valvatida > Acanthasteridae > Acanthaster > Acanthaster planci. The sequence goes on from NC_141797.1 coordinate 5,538,315, forward strand.
CAAATAGCGTATTGTGGGTTAATCAGCAAAGGGATGTTTACCGGATCCGCCCAGTAAATGGAGGTCCCGAAAAGACAGTAAATCGAAAGTACCTAATGTTGGATCCTCTGGCAAAGTCAGATTTGGAGAGTACTGGCAATTCTGGCGATGAATCGGAAGATGGTTGTTTATTCATGATAAATGGACGTTTTTCCAAGGTGTCAAATCGGGAATTAAGCAGTGAAAAAGTAGGCAAGCCTCCCGGAGGGATGGATGTTGATGGGGCAGCACCTCTCAGGAGGTCTAACAGAAGTACTAGAGGTATACATAAAAACCCATTCCACCTTCATCGTTCAGCCTTGATCTGATGCACCTAGCTAAAGACCTGGGATGTCTGGTGAATGCTAAAGGTTATGTATTGATGGAAAGTCTTGGTGTATCCAGTTTCCTCATGGCATGCCTAACTGGCCAGTTTCATCAGATGCCTCAGTGGCAGCGGGGCGGCATTACAGTTGGTGGATTGAGCATATGTTTCTTAAAAAGAGGGGGGTGAAGGTTTACAGATTTCATATGAGTAATGGGATATTTCATAAATGAGAATAGAATGTGTGTATCGATTAAAAACTTTGATGATGTAAAACGGGACTTACAAATCACATTTTCCCAATTCTTTCTGAATAAATCCGATGGAAACTCTCTCAGGCAGGGCTGTAATTGCATTTTATTTGGAAAAAAGTCCTTTTGGGGGCGTGGATCGTATGCACGTGGGTTGAGGGGGCACTTAGCACCTTGGACCCATAGGCCTAAATGACATTTTCTCGGTTCTTTCTGAAGACAACACCAGCCAACGGATGGCAAAAGGCACCACGCGATTCATGTTTGGTCATTCTGTTCTTTCCCCCACCCAGCTTGCGTCAGACCGCTCTCACATGTTTCAACAGGTGATCTCAGCTAAGCGCTGCCAGGCTAGGCCAGCCCTATAATAACAAGGTCAGACAGAGGGCAACAAACTATCTGTTGTGGCGTCAGCAATACAGCTCCAGACGCGCTGATAATCCAAACAGCATCTCATTGGTCTAAATTCACTGGCCTGATTCACTTGTACAACAGGGGAGGGGGTATTTTCTTCCCAACTATGTGCAGTGAGGATTGTGTATGCAAACACATGCTAATGTATTGGACAGGCGATGTTTCAGACTGGCTTCAGTGACTGCCTGGGGTGATCCCAAGATTGAACCCCGCTCCAAAAGTAGCAGCACAAGGGTTTAGGAGAAGTCAGGTACGGGGTCGGTTGGGTCATGTGCAGCACTTTGAAAAACAATCCGATATCGTGATTTGTGACCCAAGGCTGTCCTGCCTCACATACGGGAGAGCCTTTGTCGAAGAAAAAAATATTATATATTAGTAATAAATACAGCTTAACAAAAACTACGGATGTGTAATACATTATAACTTACCCACTACTATTATTCTTATGTTATTATTCTAAAAATAAAACGATTCATGATATGTCGATTTGTCATGAAATGGATAATTACTTATTCCCAGTTTCCTTGGAATCTTTTCAATAGACTGGTTGCCGCCCTGTACGTAGTCTCCAGACGTCTTACGGACGTCTTCCGAACGTAGGACAGGTAGTGGGTAATGACTGCGGCAGGATCCTGCCGGGTGTATGTACTTGAGGAAACAGTGCCCACTCAATGCACAAATCAAGCAGGAGCTGATAACGTATTTTGCGTATTTTAAACAGCAGCTAGCTACCGGTTCCTATGCAATGGGGAAGGGGACCAGTCCATCAACAAAGACGACGCCTCACTTTGCGATCAGAACGGGCGAAATGAGACATACATGTAGCCTATTACTATGCTGTTGTTAAGCGCATGTCCAGCGCACGCGCAGGCCATTCACAAAAGGTGTTTCTTCAAAACTGAATTAGTATGGCCAGAATGTCAGCAAAACGTGAAATCCATGGGATTGATGTAGACTCACCAATGATAAATATACAGCTGTGTCTTAAATTCCCCAGTGTAAAGTGCTTAGTCTCGAGTCCCCGTGTCTCTTCGATCCCCAACGCTATTTAAGGAGTCCCTTCATACCCGTTTAGGTACATGCCAGCATATATTTAAGCCATCAGTTAGTTGGTTTTATAAATAATACCATACCATAAACCAAACATTGTAGCGAAAATTATTACGTGCAACGTTCATGAAATTGCTTCAGAAATGCATATTGTTTTGTGGTTACTGTGGCAAACTTTATTTCAACAATTACAGCGTGGGTATACCCAATTACACCATTCCTACCCACAAGTATAAACTCTGTGGTAGTTTTCCAGACTTCAAGCTTTAGAAACAAAATAATGTGCCGAGAATGTAACCCTGCGACGCTGTATGATTTTTTTTACACGGTCTCTGGAGCGGCCTTGCCGGGTGAGTCCGTATCATTTCTCAGGGTTGCAGAGCCCCGAGTCCGTCCTAAAGGTATATAAATACATCAGTGGTTGTCTCCTAGCCTCTACAGCTCTTAAAAACCACCAAAAGTACATCACAGTACCGTGGGGGCCGTTTGCCCAGGCTATCCCGATTAGGCGGGAGGGCCTCGCCACGCGCCAGCCAGGCCACACCACCACCACAACACCCCCAACCAAAATAACACTTCAAAGACCACCAAAAGAGGCCTCTGACAAGTTCCAGACAGCTGTCAATGATAAAAAAACATTCCACTGTCTGCCCCAGGCATCGTTTTATTAACAATCCATTAGATTGTACACAAGGGGCCACTTAGCACAATTCTATGGGAGTTGGCTGGAGGCTTGCTGGAGGCCGGCTGGATTTTGTCTGGCTAGGGGAGGCCCTGGCTGTAAAGTGACTAAACCAGGTTTTTCAGCATGTACAGGGGTAGGATATGATAAATAGTTGTTGTATTTGGGCGAACAAAAATTTTAAACGTTAATTAACTCAATGGACTCGCCAAAAGAGGCTGGTCCCTCTACCCAGGCTAAGGAGGTTCATTGCGCAGTTCAACGTGGTATGTGGGCGCTGTATGAGTGCCAGTGGTTAGAGATAAGTACAGGGCTGATGCCGTTTTCATTACAATTTTGACTTTTCCAAAACTATTAGCATGAGCTGTGTTACAATTAATGAAAATTGTTCTATGGGCTCAATAAACTATTAACCATGAAAGTGTTTTGATAAAATACGAACCGGCATGTAGTTTGTATATACAGGACGCTTATCCGATTCGGCGATCATCGGTCACATTTTTATATTACATGTAGAGCGTATGGTTTACTCTTGTTTACATATTTAACATTGTTTGGCCTTCTTCACATGTTCAGTCATAACGATTTGCATAAGCATGTTACAGAAAGCAGCAAGAATTTACAAGTATATAAATTTCGTTTTACACACTTTCTCGCAACATCCAAATAAAGGGTAAGTTCTGTGGAAACATTCAGTCGTAGAAGTACCACAAGACAAAATATTAAAAGTGAAATAAATGTGACGGCCGGTTTTAAAAGGTGCCTTTAAGACAGGGTCAGGGTAATGGACGCGACTAAAGCCCGAGCCGCAGGCGAGGGAATTATCAGCGTTCATTTTCCGGACCATACACATACTTTAATACATTTATAAATACCGTTAGTCTTATCAACTAACGTTTAAGACCAGCTCTGCTTGGAGAACAAACGGTGATAATGCGGCTCGGGCAAGAGTTTTGTCCATTCACCTGAGCCAATCTTAAATGCACGTTTAAGTTTGGTCGAGAAATATTTAATCGCTTATGAAAATGCACTAAACGACTTTGTATGTACACACTTTCCACAGGCATTTATGAATAGGTTAATACTAGGAATATTTTATGTTCTATGAATTCAACAAAGGCATTAATTTATTAATAATTGATTGTATAATGAAACAATTGCAAATATACAATGAAATCGTGATTTATCATTAACTATTTCTACTGATGACACTATCTGTGTAATATTAAAGTTTGTAAACAGGCAAAAAGCTCATTCATTCATTCGTTCATAAAATGGACTTTACTTATGATCCATAACTTATGTAATTTCACTCTTCACTTGCTGCCTAAATTTCGAGGTAGAATGTACTTATCAATCATAACTACACGATTCAACTCTCTCTTTTTTTTGCTGCTTAATCTTTAAAATCTAGACTTTATATCTGCACACTTTCTGACAGCGTCTATGTACAGGGCAATTCCTTTGAAAGTTTAAGTTCTATACACTCCATAAAAGTATAAATTATCACAGTCCATTCATATTATAACTGTATTTTCACGTAATATTAAACATTCCTGAAAGTGATAAATTAATTTCAATAGTAAATGACTATATGAAGTAATTAATGCAATATAAAACAGAACGTAATCATTATAGCTGTATGCCTACCCAACTCTATCTCAACCTTGCTGCATCTGTTACGTGAGATCTACTTGTTTGGTATGCGAATACTCGGAAACAAGTATTTAAGGACAGCAATCAAATACGGGCATTGTGGTATCACACCATACACCAAATACATGTCCATAAGTGTAACTTTGAGTTTGAAGCGACCAATGTTTTCGGACGCATAGAGATAAATTGAAATATCTTGCCTTCTTATCCCAGTTTCTTTATCTCACCCTTGGTTTGATGAAGTTTAGGAATTTTTTAAACGAAAGGAATTTCAAAGAACCGTAGCCGTCGGTGGTTCTTGCATGTCTTTTGGCATGAATGCGATTCTCTTAAGCGGGTCCTCGTACTTTAGTAATTTTGTGATTCTGTTAGATCCACAACAATCCTTCCTTTAGGAGGTAAAATTTTGAATATTATGGATTAATGTAGGCCTAACACAGTGTAAGGAAACACTTTTTAGAAGTATATCGTTGGAAATCACAAACGAGTGTCATCCTCAGGGCAGGTATTGGCCCTACGGCAAACTGCGATATCACTACTTGTGCCTAACTTTGGTGCACCCTGCTGAGCAGCGTTTGAGGAATCTCGACTACCACTAGCCGAGCAACGTGCTGAAATCATGCTGAAGATTGTGTACAGGTATGGATTAAGGGATGAGTTGATGGGCAGAATAAACACCACGGTCCAGGCGTACATATGCGGCTGAATGATGACGGCACCAGTCTGAGAGAGAAGACCCATGACGATAACAGGCATCCAACAACAGAAATCGGTCCCCACGATGACAGCCATCCGGAGCGCCAAGCTCATTTCTTCTCTGTTCGACTGATGGAGAGTAGATCCCCGGATCCGTGAACCCTTCACCCTTTGATAAGATTGCCTGACCGTTATGAAGATGACAAGATAACATAGGGCAACAATGAAGAAACAGAGCAAATTGACACCCAGAAAAAGAACAATGGAATAGACCCAAGCCGGTCTGTGGTCCTGCGCTACAGGAATTTTGAAATTCTCATGACCAAATGGGCTGCTGACGCCCTCCTCTTCAAGTTTGTAGCTGGCAGGTTTTGTGATGAGTGGCAGGCCAATACAGACATCTGACAGACCATAGACGTCTGAATCTACGTCTGAGCCAACCAAGATGGTGGGAAGGCTACTGAGAATGAACGCCCCAAACCAAGTTATTACAGCAGCTACTCGAGCAGTTGGCTTGGCCAATCGAACGCTCCCAGGAGGCAAAACAACACACAAGAACCGATCTACACTGATGAGTGTGATGAAAAACACGCTTGCCTCGCTGGATAAAACTGAAATAATGCCAGCAATTTTACATAAGGTACTCAGCCTCCACTGTGAAGCGAATGTGTAATACGTTTCACCCATAGCTAAATCTGCCGATGCAATTATTACCATGTAGACCCCCATGAGAAAGTCGGAAACAGCCAAGTTCAGAATGAGAAAATTGTGCACATATTTGGTACCCTGGCCGACGTTTGTCTTCACCGATGTCAAACACCGCCAAACAACTACACCAAAATTACCAACCAGGGCGCTCAGGCCAAGAAACCACATGGAGACACGAAGGAATGTGTTCTGCATGAGACTTCCACAGTTGAAGAGAGGCGATTGCTGTTCGGTGGTAAAACAGTTAGCTGGGTCGAATGACTGCAACTTCTTGAATTCGCAACACAAACGGTAGTCATCAAGATACCTATTTAGACGCACAAAGTGAACACGAGTAATTTTATTACACCAATCACAACACTGACCTCTTTTTTTCCATTCTACAAGCTGTAGATAATGGTCATGGCAGCCCTACAGCTTTGGAGAAAGCACTGCATTACTCACAATGTTTGAAGTTTGGTGAGCTCCAGGACAGCTGACGGATGGATATCAATGGACTCATCCCTTGCTTTTGCGTCTTGTCCGCGAATCAACACCCTGGAAGAATAGGTAAATAATTTAATACTACCCAACAACAATGCCCAGCTCTGAAAGAAAAATGAAAAGCGTGCATATCGTTAGTAACCAGGAACAGATCAAAAAAAAAAAAAGAACCGAGATGGTGTCAAAACTAACATCCCTATCATTGATAGAGACAAATAACAAGGGTGTTAACTTTAGACCACGGGCAATCCACAAGAAACATACAGTGGATCATATTTACAAAATTTGGAGTTCCTGCAGTCCTCTGAATGCAAATTCCGCGATACTTGTCAAGGGAACGTCTTTCATGACACTGTAACAATCAGAAGAAGACCAAGCAAAGTGTAATCTCGGTGATCTTTCTACCTGTTGTCTGGTAAATTCAATTGTGGTTCCTCCTATACAGTAGTAATGAGAGACGCCTGTACTCAGTGCGTAGTAATAAAGTATGTAATAAGAATCCAACGAATTAGTGGAATTATGGGTAGAGGTTAAAACGTTGGCCTTCATTGGCTTTTAAGTATGAAGGAAAAAAGACCTTAAAAGTCAAAGGATGAACCCTGACGAGCCTTGAAATTTTTATACTCATTTGCAAAAAAAAGCTGTTGTATCTGTTCATATTTGGTGTTCCTGTCATTCATCTTTTTATTTTTTTGGACACAAACACAAAGTCACAATAACATTTTAGGGGAACTCAGATCGCTTACAAAAGGCTTGTATTGTGCCGATAACCGTTTGAAAAAAGAAACCCACAGCAGGCCAGCCACTTAGGCAGCCACCATTTAGCAAACCACAACCATCTGCTACTTTCCATCGTATCCTTGGCCAAAAAAAACAGCCCAGTGTACTCTCATGCAATCGAAAGAAATAACAAAATTGACAGCACTTACATTCCTTGAAGCATGTCGAGTCCTTTGAAGGCGTCATTTGTTAAAGTGGTTAAATTATCCTGCGAGATATTCCTGTTCAAAGATATTACACAAAATCGGCACCATTGTATATCCCAACTCGAACCGACTAACCAAACCACTGTTGATATTAAAGCTTTCATAGCAAAAAGCCGACGCGTGAAGCAATTATTGTGTATTGCTGCAACAGCATTATGTTTGGATCGTGGGAACAAAATTTGGAAAGCAAGGCCGATTGAGCTTGGTGCGTGGAGTACACGTAATGCATTAATGACAGGTTTTCTCAGTTTGTTTGCATATGAAAACAAGATTACTTATAAAGGTTATTCTGGCAATTTTTTTAACACTGAAGTTGTTTTCCTCTCTGAGAAAAACGGTCAGTTCAGCGTCTTTTTGATTTGTATGCCTTACTAAATTTGGCTTAGCACCTATACCACATAATACAATAATAAACTGGTATTTTGCGGTACAAGCCTTGTTTATCAACCGTGAAGGGGTATGGTCAAATCGGGTGACCACTTATTGTTGTTAAATATGTTGCAGTAAAATATCCTAGTATCATAGAATAAAAGAGAATAACTATGTCTTTGGTCGTTTTTTAACAAACATCCAGTCAGGAGAATGGACGCCAATAATGGTCCAAGTCGGTAGCTAAAGACACCATTAGAGCGTCCGTTCTCTGTATCAGACGGTCAATTTAAAAAAAAAAAGGCCGGCCCTCTCGCCAGTTGTCATAAACAATTCCCTTTTATGGAGATTTGACACGTACTATGTAATTCATTAACACCCGATCCGACTATCCCAACACTACCGTGATGCTGATATATTATCGTATGACGCAATACAGTAGGCAAACTTATAAGTGATGCTTTTTCGTGACGCTGACTGGTCTCACTTACCAGTTTGCCTAATATATTGCATCATACGATAATACATTAGAATCACAGTTCTTGTGGGCTATTTTGCTGCGCAGGCCTCACTTATAAGTAGCAGTGGGTAGTCAGATCGGGTGCCATTAAATCATTATCCGTTCTCCTGCGGTGGTCTTAATTAACGTTTAACACCAGCGAGGCACATAAACACATATTTGTTCCATATATAAGTAACTAATGTGAGTCAGACAGCCAAACAAGTTTTAAAAAACATAACTTCCACAGTCTTCCCCAATTTTGCTTTTCTTACCCCTTTACGGTATACGTTAGAGGTACGTGCCTCCGCGAGCCCATGCTTTATGAATCGTTAAGTACAAGCCACGGGATGGCTCTTGATCAATATTAATCGCTCTTCTATTTTTTCAAAACCACAGGTCATTCATTTAGGACTCTGCCAAACCAAAAGGATGCAGGTTTTTTATTTACATTGAAGCCCTGAGAGCGGTTTTAAGCGCAGTAAGACGTTTCGTGTTTGCTTAAGACGTGTACAGAAGCTACCATCAGGTTTGTAGCCATTGAACTCCACTGCCCAGTTACTACACAGCGTCCGCCAAGTATTATTCATTGCAAACGTGTTTTGCTGTGTGTATCGCATTTGTTAACGGTAGTACGCAATCGGATAAAGTTCAAACACATTAAGGTCAGTTAATGGCACTGAAGTAACTAGATTGTCATGTTGCATGCCAAACCTACAGCCAAAGGAGTTCGCTCAACCCATCGAATGACAGCGTTTGGATGTCTCGTATGCCATTGTTGGTGAGGAACCTGCAAAACGAAAACAAAAATAATAAATAGGTTTAAAGAAACGAACTCCTTGAGAAAGCTGTGGATATTAGAGACAGTTGTTTTTTAACCAGGCAGGCCAGAATGTGCACTCAATAAGTGCATTTATTGCATAATGTTTGTTTTACTGTCCTTTTTCTCCTTTCATGATGGATGCTAGAAATCATATACAGATCCGGCTTACTTATGCATTCTTTAAAAATTGTAGGACGCCATTAGCAGATCTAGCGTTTATAAAATGGGGGGGGGGGCATTTTGCGGTTTGGAAAGGGAAATGGGGTGCGCCAGATATATTTTTTTAAGAAAACAAATCTTCAAAGTAATTGAATAATCAATATAGAGGGCCAAAGAAAGAAATGGAAAAAAAGTAAAATGAAGAAGTATCTCCCAATCTTCAAAATGGAACAATCGACAAATGGGTGGAGGAGATGACTTGGCTGCGCTGAATCTGATACTGCCTGTTCAAAATCCTGTTCTAGATCGTGCCTCAAGAGTTGAAGAGCCAGTTCTAGACCGTGCCCAAAGAGTCGAGATCCTGTTCTGGAACTGTCTCAAGAATTCAAGAGCCTGTTCTAGACCGTGTCCCATAAGTTTAAATACCTGTTCTGGACCGTGCTTCAACACTTCTAATGCCTACTATAGACCATACCTCAAAAATCAAGAGCCTTTTCTAGACCATGCCTCAAAAGATCAAAGGCCTGTTCTAGACCGTGCCTTAAGAGTTTAAGAATTCGTTCTTGACCGTACCTCAAGAGTTCTGGAGACTTTTCTAGACCGTGCCCAAAGAGATCGAAAGTCTGTTCTGGACCGTGCCTCAAGAGATCCAGAGCCTATTCTGGGCCGTGCCTCAAAACTTCAAATGCCAAATGTAGACCAGCCTCAAAAGTTCAAAAACCTTTTCTAGACTATGCCTCAAAAGATCAAAGGCCTGTTCTAGACCGTGCCTCAAAAGTTTAAGAATCCGTTCTTGACTGGGCTGTAAGAGTTCAAGAGACCGTTATAGACTGTGCCTCGTGAGTTTAAGACCATGTTTTATACCGTGTCCCCAGAGTTCAAGAACCTGTTCTAGACCGTGCCTAAAGCGATCAAAAGCCTATTCTAGACAATGCCTCAAAAGTTCAAGAGCTTGTTCCAGACCATGCCTAAAGAGTTCTGGAGCCTGTTCTAGACCGTGCCTTGAAAGTTTACGAACCTTTTCTAGACCGTACCTCGTGCCTTTAGGACAATGTTTTAAACCGTGTCCTTAAAGTTCAAGGGCCTGTTCGAGACAGTACCTCAAGAGTTTACGAGCCTGTTCTAGACCGTTCGTCGAGAGTTAAATAACAAGTTCTAGACCGTGCTTCAAAAGTTCAGAAGCTTGTTCTATAACATGTTTAAAGAGTTTAAGATTCTGTTCTTGACCGTTTTTCAAGGGTTCAAGAGACTGTTCTAGACCATGCCCAAAGAGATCAAAAGCCTGTTCTGGACCGTGTCTCAAGAGATCAAGAGCTTTGTCCAGAAATTGTCATGAAAGTTCAAAGGCCTGTTCTAGACCGTGCCCAAAGATTTTAAGAATCCGCTCTTGACCGTACCAGAAGAGTTGAAGAGCCTGTTCTAGACTGTGCTTCAAAGGTTTAAGAGCCTGATCTTGAACGTGCGGAGAGAGTTTTAAAAAAGTTCTAACCGGATTTCAATAGTTCAAGAACCTGTTCTAGACCACGTGGCACTAATTAAAGAAATTGTTCTGACCGTGACCAAGTAGCTCAAGAGCCTGCCTCAACACCATGCGTAAAGAGTTTAAATGCCTGTTTGAGACCATGTCTTGAGGTTTCAAGAGTCGGGTCCCTCCGAAGGTTTATCTGTTTCCGTTTGCACAAGCGCTTACAACACGCAGAACGATACTTGCGACACTCCAGCATCACAAGCATTGGCTTTTTCCACTTAGTGAAGTTGTTTGTACATTTACGTGATTTTCCCTTCAGGCCTCTCAAACAAGCCGTTTACAGACAAATAACTCTCTGACTTACAGGGATTGAAGCTTCAGGAATCGTTTCAAAAGGCCTTGGTCCAATTTTTTGACAGAGCCACCAGTAAGTTCTCTGAAACGATTAATAAAACTTGCAGTCAGAGATATGTAAGCGCTATGACACCAACACGTAAAGATATCCCTAGTTACAGGTTGAAATGGGAGCTGTTTGTCACATTGATTATATTACACATGCAACCAATTTTGGCCTCTTCTAGCAGTTGTTCTGCTATCATGTCACAGATGCACTTACAGCACATTCGTAATAGCTGCCATGTTATCAATTGTATCCGCTGTCCATCCCGATTGACATCTAACATAGAGGGCGTCATTATTATAGTAGCACGTACACTCACTTGGACAACGGTTCACATCTGAAATGGACAGTTTGAGGTAAGACGCTAATTAGCTTGAGTGTTCATAAGCATTCATTAGTAACGATTTTTGATGTTTCGCCAGCAAAAAAATTCAAATCAATAATGCTATTGACTGGTCAAAGGAAAGGTGTTCGACATTGTTCGAAAAAATTAGTCATATAGTTAAAAAAACATTGAAACATTATTCCGAAATTTTTGGTTAGAGCCTTCACACCAGAGAGGGTCCAAGCATGGCACGGATAAATTGATTTGAAAATGAAGAACTACAGAGTTGCAGAGCAAAGTCTCAAACGTAACCGATAGAGAACCTCTGTTTTTCTCTGGGTTAACTGAGGAAGTATGTCTGGCTCTGCAAAAACTGGCCCTTCAGCCTATGTGTAACAAATTGCTTTTAATAAGAAGTAAATTTGTGTATTTTTAACCTCTGTTGCGAATTCTGTTTCCGAGATACGGTAAAATTTAGAATTTATCTCTGACAGATGTAGGCAATGGTCTGTTACATACAAAGGCGTAGCATAACTAAGGGCCCTTTTTGTAGAGTGGGTCACAAATAGATATTTTTTTAGAACAAAAACTGAAAAGCTAGCACGGAACTTTTCAGAGCTTTAATTCCATACCACAATTCCTTTCGTCTTCGCCGAGCAAGCAGTGCTTGGTGCCATCACAGACTTCCATCCACAGAATACATTGTTTGCTTCCTCGGCACTGGAAAAACCCAGGACAGCTAATATTGTCTGGACAGGAACGCGACAAAAATATATGATTGACGAAAGTGTTTTTCAAAAACAAAGATATAAAAATATTTTTTCATATGTGTTCTGTTTTCGGAAAGAAACAATCAAACAAACTTAAGAAAAAGTCATAAAGAAAACAGTTCAGGCCACACCATATTACGGACCTCGTACAATGTGCAAAAAATACTCACAGCACTGCTGTTCATCGAATCCATAGGGACAGTCCGTAAAGCCATTACAAACAGCTTGGGATGAAACACAGAGCGTTGAATTCTCACATTGGAAATCAGGCTCACCTGAACACTCATTCGGCCCTAAAAATCAACACACTGAAAATTAACTTTTTGAACTGTTGCAAAGAAATTACATATTCTGCAGTGGAAAGTAAAAACAGCCGTTAAGAGTAACATTGAGAAATAGCAGTGACTCCCTGTAGCAAAATGTGAGGGCCGATAAAACATCTTACCTGAAAACATAAACATACGAAAGCTACATCTCACAGTGGTAAGCAACAAGGGAAACCTTTACAGTGAAAAGAATCATGAGGATCCAACTATCCGTGACACCCACCAAATCATAGGCTATAAAACATACTGCGATATTTAATGAATTTGTTGTCCTCAAGTTTTGAATGTGTGTGCTTTGCAATGGGGGAAATGTGGTACTCACAAATCTCAAATACCTCGACCTTCATTCGGAAACCCCTTCTCCTGAATGACCCATCAGTTTGAAACATAACACGAATGTTTGGACGCATTGAAGTTACTCTCGTAACACTTGTTGTTCCGAACAAGCGCAAACAGTTTGGTGGCCTTTCGGCAATATCCCCGAGCTCCAAGCCAGGCCCCACTACCGTGACGAGGTCAGACGATGTCACAGTTTTGAAATCCAAGATGCTGATGACAATGAATCCATTTGAAGCGCTAAACTCCCAGTGGCAGCTCAGGTAGTTGGGATACCGGTCGGGGTAGTTAGGAGAGGTCAGATTGTAGGGAAGATCCTCCTCCAGATGGATTTCATTCTCTCCACAGAGATCTAGCGATGATAAAATGAACAAACAAACAAACAAACAAACAAAACATACGCACTGACATAATTTAGCAGAAGGGGGTTTCCGCGGATGCTTCTGCCCGGAAATGAATCAGATAGGTCTTTGGCCAGCATTCGCTTAAGTGTCACCACTCTTGTAAACACTTGTGTGCCACCCAGTAGCCTGGCGGATATTTTGTCCCCTCAACGGTTTGAACTCAAACATGGGTTTGTTGTTACGGTCATTTTAAGTCCGAGGCTACACGTGCCCCGAAACAAATTTTAGACGAACTTGGACATCAAAAATATAAAGGCTGACCACAAATGGTCAGGAAGTTAGCTTCAAACTGTGCAGTGCGCATTTCCAGCAAAAACGTTTTGTATGGTCGTGTGTATGGGTCCAGGTGTCCCATTTATGTACGCCATGACACCAACATGTTATGCAATTGCCCACACGATGGCCTTGTACGTGCACATGCTTTTCCCGTGCGCAGAGGCGTCTTACACGTGGACATGTACAGTGTACTTTATGTTCGAACATTCTGCGGCCAAGTAAATTGTTCAAGTCCAATGTCCATGCTCCTCTTCGTTCAAGGTGTGTCAAGAAGATGCCTGGATATAATTGGGGGTTCTCAAACGTACGTCAGAAAATAACGCCATCAATTGTTAGGAATAAAAGTAAAATTTACCACAAGAAAGGAATTTTTTCCATATTTACATCCCCATCGTGTTATTTCCATACTAGTGAATATTTAAACAATTCATTAGCAGTTTGTCCAGGGAGGTTTTCATGAACCCTTTAAAGCTTTTGTACCTTTTAACCATTTTGGTTCTAATGGCTACGTTTTAGGAAAAGAAGCAACAATTTGCGTTTTTCCCGAACTTTAACTCTGTACCTACCACAATTCGTTTCGTCATCGCCGATTAAGCAGTGTTTAGTTCCATCACAAACTTGATCCCAAAAAATACACTCTCTGGTTTCCCTGCATTGGAAAAACTCGGGGCAACTTATGCTATCTGAGATAAAAAATGAAAAATACGATGATTGGCAACAGCATTTCAGAAGAAACGACTAATGACAAGCGGGCGTGGGGTTTTTAGGGGGAAGACCCTCCTTTCAATCTGCTTTCAAAAAGAAACACTTTCACTAAGCTTTTAACCCGTTTGATTCCCAGGGCAATTGTTGACGCTTGCACTAGTGTAAGAATTTTTGATACATTTCATTTTGAGGTAATATATGAAATAGACTAATTGGGCGTGGTACACGTAAATACAGGCACGGACCGGGGGAGGTTTAGGGGGTCGAACACCAACCCCCCGTAAGAAAAAAATGGTGAAAAAATCATAACAAAAAACTAAAATAAGTGCACCAATGTCATTAAAGACATTAAAAATTCCAGCCTAACCCCTTCCCTTGGAAAAATCCTGGATCCACCCCTAAAATAGCGCGTGAATAAAATTTATGAATTCAAGCTTTTCTACATTAAAAAGTGACTTGATTCATAGCTTGAGAAATTGAAGAAATATTGCACTGGACCTCAGAACTGGACTAAGGGCTTTCAATAACGAAAAAGTTACACAGTTGGGTCCAAAAATGACGCTGTTTTCAACCACAAGAGCATCATTTATTCTTTGGTTTTTTTATACGAATCCCAAATTGAATAAAGGCTAAAATCATGGCTCTTGAGGTTTTTTAAGGAAAGGAGAGTCCAACATTTCAACAAGGGAAGCTTTCTCGAGGCACCAGCGGAACGAAGACAAGTCTCCTTTCAAAAACATTTTTCCATAGGAAAGCACAGGGGTACATACGGAAGCGTATAAAAGCCACTTGCACATCATTTTTTTTCAAGCAACTCGCCAAGCTGAGGATCTTGCTGCGGCGTCAAACTTGATATCCCGCCCTGGCAGATATTTTAATAGTTTCATAAGTCCTATTTATTGTGCCATTTTGTACCTGAAATAGGATGCTTTGAGGTTGGTTTTAGATTGCTTTGAATAAAACGAGATGTTATATTTCAAAAAAGCTTGGTTACCAGCACAAATTAAATGAACAAAATCTCATTTTGAGACGTGGCTTTCCATATTTAGGTGGGGGCTGGACTTTTTAAAGGTCTGTCTTTCATTTCCAAGATGCCGAACAAAAGTTATCGGAAGTTGAAGTTTCAACAATCGAAATGTATTAATTTAAAGTACTTAACACGGAGAACAAAATAAGTACTTTTATAAGTTCAACGCAAACATGACGGCTTTGGAAGCAATAAAGCATTTTGAATTACTGAATGCCTTACCCCCCCCCCCCCATTCACGTTCAGTGCACACGAGCGATGCGCTCGTGGAAGTGTTGGCCCAAGATATAAATGCTCAAATGACCTCCATCCAATAAACATTCGTCAACAGAATAAGGTCAGAGCCCTTAACAATAGTCCAAGCATACTGTACCTCCCCACACCAGATTAGCTGCAAGATGATTGTGCATGGGTCTGTGATATTTACAACACCTCAAGAAAATTTAAATGCTTACTTTAGAGAGCCTCTCAAAAAGCTAAGGATGACTCGGAACATTTTTGCCAATTTTCTTAAATTATGAATTAACCCAAAGTGTGCCTTTAAGGCATGATGGTAACAGCCTGCAAGGTTTAGCACAGTGAAATGTCCTCAATTTCCAGAATATTTCGCAAGGGTTTAAGAAGAATAACCATCAGAATATCTAAGTACAACATTTTGAAAGGAATTGGTTTGGCCATCTAACGCCACCTACAGGGGTTTCTCCGTAATACAGACCAATTCAATAGCCTGCTTTTATCATTTCGTTGTCGCTTTCGTAACACTGACTTACAGCATTGCTGTTCATCGAATCCGTAGGGACAGTCCTGAAAACCATTGCAAACAGCGCGAGATGAAATACAGAGCGTTGAATTCTCACACTGGAAGTCAGGCACACCTGAACACTTACTCGGCCCTGCAGAAAAGAACAGCCATTAAGGACGGGTGAAAATGAAGAAAAAACATTCTGGGGCAGATGAATGCTTTGCAACCTTTAAAAGATAAAAATAGACGAATGTAATCGTGAGTTCTTGAAAGAAATTCTTGAAAGCTGGCAGAAACTCACATTGTTTTGTCATTAGAACTTGCATTGAGTCTTCTACTCAGGTAATTCTGTCATACGTGTTCATTGCCAAACATTTTGGCAAGTTGCATCTCAGAGTATTGGAAGCGATGTTTGCAGATAGAGAAAACTACAAAGTGAAAGGAATCCTGAGGATTCGATTCTCCATAACATTTACTTATGAGTGATGGACAACAAACATTTTACATGTTTTATCGAAGTTTTGTCCTCGTGTCTCCCAGTTATGAGCATGGACGTAAAGCCTGGGGATGGGGGTATCACCTCCCCACTTTTCAAGGTGGGGATGGGCTATTGAATAATCCCCTCATACACTTTTTTGTGATGAGCTGAAAATGAAGGTGATTTTGAAGACTTTTCAGGACTTCCCACAGCTTAGAATTTCTTAAAAAATTGAAAGCAATTCAAAAATGCCGTAAATATACCATTCTCATATGAGATTCTACGTGGATTTGATCACATTAATCACGCACATTGAACCCCTGCATAGGTAGTGTGTATAGCCCGCCCCCCTCCGCTTTCCAAATTTCCATGACCAGGAAGTCATTCCCCCACCTTTCCGCATCTCCCATTCTCCACCCCGCAATATTTAACACAGATCTACGCCACTGGTTATCGAGATTAATACAGCAAACAATACGTGAACTTACAAGTTTTGAACGCCTCAATCTTCATTCGGAATCCTCTTGTCCGCCTAAACTCGTTGGTTGTCATTGAGATATTGATGGTAGGTAGCCTTGAGGTTACCCTCGTAACAGCTGTGTTCCCAGTCAAGCTCATTTTGTTTCCTGAGCCTGTTGTTAAATCCCCGAGCTCCAAACCAGGTCCCTCTATTGTAACGAAGTCATACCGACGTTCAGTCATAAAATCCAAGATGGTGATGACAATTAATCCACTTGAGGCTCGAAACTCCCACTGGCAGTTCAGGGAGTTAGGATATCGGTCGGGGTAGTTAGGAGAGGTAAAGGTGTAGGGAATGTTCTCCTGCAGGTTGATTGTTCTTCCGTCACATTCATCTAATGAACACAGATGTGGGAAAAAATCCTACATGAATATACATAATAACAACATGTATGACGTAAGTCTAAGGAGGGGTGTGTCTTAAAATCTAATCTGTTTGAAATTTTGGATTTAACAAGACTTGATCTGAGGCTGCAATAGCTTTCAAGCTAATTATGTTGAATATAATTGTCAGATTTAATAATACTATTCAACATACATACATATTTTATATCAAATGCATTGAGTAACCGTAGGGAGGGGTTTGTGCCTGGAGTGCTAAAATTTGCTTTAAATATTGGAATAACAGCACATTTCAAATAAACTGCATTTGCTCGGAAGCCGCCTGGAAGAATACATTGCCATCCGGGTGTTTTATGTGTGCAATGATTTTACAATACATCTGCCATGTTTCAGGTGACGTCCAAGTCCCCGACAAGTAATACGCGGGGAGTCCTTAGACATTAAACGCTGAATTACTTTTAGCTTGCCTGAGTATAGTAAATTGCCTGAGATTACCTGGGTCAATTGCTATTAGCTAACTTTGTTGCAACAGTAACGCTGCAAGTTGCTGAAAAAAAATGCTTGATGTGTTTGACAAGCTTCCGTGAGTTAAACGGTTTTGAACTCCTCCTCACTATCTCCGTTGGATGACACTCGTGACACAATACACACGACCATTTAGCAGGTTAAGAATGCCCCGTGCAATCAAATCGAACTGTCTAAAACTATGGAAATGTAGGGATGTGAACTTTTGTTCCGCACGCGACTTGATATCCCACCCTGGCAAATATTTCAATAGTTTCATAAGTCCTATTTATCGTGCCATTTTGTAACTGGAATGGCATGCTTTGAGATTGGGTTTTATTGCTTTGAATAAAACGAGCTGTTATATTTCAACAATGCTTGGTTTCTAGCACAAAATTGAATGATTAAAGTCGCATTTGGGAAGTGACTTTCCATATATGGAGGGGGTTAGACTTTTTTAAGTTCTGTCTTTCATTTCCCAGATGCCAAACAGAAGTTATTGGAAGTTGAAAGCCACATTTAAACTTTCAACAATCGAAATGTATTAATTTATAGTACTTAAAATGGAGAACAAAATAAGTACTTTTATAAGTGCAACGCATACCTGACGGCTTTGGAGGCACTAACGCATTTTGAATTACATAGTGCCGTAGTCCCCCCCCCATTTACGTTCAGTGCACTCGAGCGATGCGCACGTGCAAGTGTTGGCCCAAGATCTTAATATTAAAATGATCTCCATCCAATAAGCATTTGTCAGCAAAAATAAGGTCAAAGCCCTTAACCATCGTTCAAGCATACTGTACCTCCCCGCACAGGATGGCTGTAGACATGGTGGTTGGGTCTGTGATATTCACAACACCTCAAGAAAATTAAAACGCTTACTTTGGAGAGCCTTTCAAAAAGCTTGTGGATGACTCGGATCATTTTTGCCAATTTTCTTAAATTATGAATCAACCTAAGGTGTACCTCTAAGGCATGATGGTTACAACCTGCATGGTGACGCTGCAGCAGTTTAGCACAGTGAAATGTGCTCAATTTCAAAAACATTCGCAAGAGTTAAGGAAGAATAACCGCCAGAATATCTAAGTACAATATTTTGAAAGGAATTGGCTTGGCCATCTAACTCCACCCACAGGGGTTTCTCCGTAATACAGACCAATTCAATAGCCTGCTTTTTTTCATTTCGTGGTCGCTTTCGCAACATAGACTCACAGCATTGCTGTTCATCAAATCCGTAGGGACAGTTCTTCAAACCATTGCAAACAGCACGGGATGAAATACAGAACGTTGAATTCTCACACTGGAAGTCAGGCACACCTGAACACTTACTCGGCCCTGCAGAAAAGAACAGCCATTAAGGACGGGTGAAAATGAAGAAAAAACCTTTCTGGGGCAGATCAATGCTTTGCAACCTTTAAAAGATAAACATAATGGTGAGTTTTTGAAAGAAATTCTTGAAAGCTGGCAGAAACGCAGATTGTTTGGTCATTAGAACTTGAATTGAGTCTTCTACTCAGTAATTCCGTCATACGTGTACATTGCCAAACATTATGGCAAGTTGCATCTAAGAAAAATGAAATCAATGTTTGCAAATAGAGAAAACTCCAGAGTGAATAGAATCACGGGGATTCGATTCTCCATAACATTTACTTATGAGTGACGGACAACAAACATGTTGTATCGAAGGTTATGTCCTCGTGCCTTCTGGTATAGAGGATGGACGTAAGGCCTGGGGGATGGGGATATATACCCCCTCCCCACTTTTTAAGGTGGGGGCGATATATTGAATCATCCACCCAGACTTTTGGTGATGAGCAAAAACATTAAATCTGATTTTGAGGAATAATCAGCCTTCCCAATGAATAAAAATCACTAAAAATGGAAAGCAATTTCAAAAATTCATAAAGATACCATTCTGATGTTTCTGATGTAAGATTCTGCATGAGTTTGATCACATTTATCACGACCATCGACCCTGTATAGTGTATATGATCCACCCTGCGCTTTCCAAATTTCCATGACCAGGAAGTCATTCCCCCACCTTTCCGCATCTCCCATTCTCCACCCCGCAATATTTAACACAGATCTACGCCACTGGTTATCGAGATTAATACAGCAAACAATACGTGAACTTACAAGTTTTGAACGCCTCAATCTTCATTCGGAATCCTCTTGTCCGCCTAAACTCGTTGGTTGTCATTGAGATATTGATGATAGGAAGCCTTGAAGTTACCCTCGTAATAGCTGTGGTCCCAGTCAAGCTCATTTTGTTTCCTGAGCCTGTTGCTAAATCCCCGAGCTCCAAACCAGGTCCCTCTATTGTAACGAAGTCATACCGACGTTCAGTCATAAAATTCAAGATGGTGATGACAATAAATCCACTTGAGGCTCGAAACTCCCATTCGCAGTGCAGGGAGTTAGGATATCGGTCGGGGTAGTTAGGAGACGTAAAGGTGTAGGGAATGTTCTCCTGCAGGTTGATTGTTCTTCCGTCACATTCATCTAATGAACACAGATATGGGAAAAACCGATATGGATGTACACGCATGTTAAATAACCACATATAGACGTAGGTATAAGGAGGGGTGTGTCTTTGGGATCTAACCCATTTGAAATTTTTCGTTTAATGAGATTAATGAGAAATGATCTCAGGCTACATTTGCTTTCAAGATAATTATGTTGAGCAGAATAATAATTTTTTAATAATAATATTTAATGTCGCATGTATAGTGTAACCGTAGGAAGGGGTGTGTCCCTGGAGTGCCAAAATCCGTTTCAAATATTAGGATTCACAATACGTGTTAATTAAACTGCATTTACTTGGAAACCGCCAGGAAGAATACAGAATAACCAGGGAGTTGCACGTGTGCAAAGCACTTTCGGTACATCTGCCATGTTTTCAAGCGACGTCCACGTCCCCCGACAACTAATACATAGGCCGTCCTTACATATTTGAAGTTTTAAATGATTAGTTTATTGCCTGAGATTTCCGGGGTCAGTTTCAATAGCTAGCCTTGTTGCATCAGTAACTGTGCAACCTGCTGAAAAAAATGCTAGATGCGTTTGACAAACAAACGTTTGAAACTCTTCCTCGCTGTCTCCGTCGGATGACACTTGTGACACAACACACACGACCATTCCCAAGTTGGGAAGGTCCTATGCAAGCAAATCGAACGAATTTATGTGGAAATATCTGACCTGTTTGGTCAATTCGTAGCCTCTTGCATGCACATACGATTTACCGCCACACGTATGAAAATAGTGTGATGGCGCCTTTCCATATAGGCGTCAACACTTGCGCCAAGCGTTGCGTATCTGTCAAAATCGCTAACGGGATGATTTTGACTGCCGAACGAAACGCACACGCGTGTTATATTAATGGAGTTGATTTTTGTGTCAGAGAAACGCATCGTGTACGCAAAGCACCCCAAAACATATATGTACATAGGAAAAGGCGCCTTTTCACGTACGTACGTTGTAGTGCACTTAGGCCCACGTGACACGGTTTTCACGTCCGTATTTGTAGCTAACAGGTACGTACGGGAAAAATAACTCGTAAGTAAAACCATCAAGTCTTTAAGCACTGTCACGTTCGTAAGTAATAGTTTTACGTTCCTAGTAATAGTTTGGATGTAAGTTCGTGACACTACTCTAAAACTATTGTGGCGACACAACTTTGTGGCGGACCAGCAGACTGGCCTGATCGGAGATAGAATTGACCTTGCCTAACCCCACAAATATATTCATTTAACCTTACGCAAGAATGAGCGGCTATCCAAACGCAAGGGGGGATATCAGTTAACGAACGGTGGACTATGCCTTAGGGGCTGTTCGTTTGGTGGAAGTTTACCACCGCTCTGTGATTAAGTAATTGATTCGAGTGTCCATAAAGGTTACAATAAATGTCAATACAAGTGATACAGGACTGGACTAAATCTCACGGTGACCAGTGATTTCTAAGGCAATTACATGATTGGTTTATTCAATGTCAGTGCTTCAGTTATCCTTTACGTACAACAACAATTAATTATTTACAAAAGGATCCGCACGGTAGGTGGTCTTACAAGGTCAACTGCACCACGAACGTGATTAGTTAAACTTATCCTCAACCTACACCAGGGTAGCCCTCACAGTGATCAGGGTATTAACCCTCAAGTCTAAATAAATAATCAACCGATGGCTTATCACTAACTTGACCACACAAGCAAAGACAATTCTTGCAATCATACCGTACTAACAGTGTAGACTTATACAATAATCTCTACTGCCTTACTAAGCAAAACAATTCCCAAACTAAAATAAGGTTCAAGATGACTTAACTAACCCTCACCCACTTCAAGTTATTGTGAAATAACACAGGTAAGTTAAAAAAGCGATTATAATAGTCCCCACCAGACTCTAACGGTAACCTGTACCGAGTAAACCTCAACGAGGAAAGCAAGCTCCCAGACCAGGACCGCAACCAACCGTCGCTATGCCAACAAGCATGGAACAACGGCACACAATCCTTCTAGTCTAAGCTTCGCTAATTCCCCAATTAACTGGTTCACATGGTGTTGCGGACAAAACATCTCCAAACAAGTCCTTTCATGGGCACAGTAGTTGTGTGTTATCAATAGAGGGCGCTCTGCCCGCACCGCGCAGTGCCGAACAATCCATTTTAGTTTATACATGGTTCACGAGCATTTTGACAAGTTATACGTCACCAAATTCCCATTTTGCTTCCATTCCGTCAGCTCAGCAAAGTGAGTCGTTTTCTTTATTTATCCTTTAGTTATTGCCTTAGGATAAAGGCAATAAGATAAGCTATTATTAAGCCATTATTAAGTTATTTTTCCAGGGCAAACAAATTGCAAGATTTTTCCGAATACATGTATGATGTCCGAGTTTTGGGCAACCACGTTTCACATGTATGTAAGACATGTTATGTTACACATGTATATGTATAATACAATGTCGCACATGTGTTACTTTTAGACAATGGATATAAGGGTGTATTTAACTAGAGGTCTGTGCACCCTGGAAAGGTCTGAGAGTTGCTGACAGACTGAACTTTGTCTTGGGCAAGCAGTTGTGTGTGAATTGCCTTCAGCCAGGTCATCGCGCCCGTGAATGTAGAAGACAGGCAGTTTGCACTGTGCCAGGATGTGGACTTAAGCATACCAAGTTCCTACACCTGCCCCGTACGAGGAGCGATGACTCACCTCCGAGTCAAGCCTACGGCAATCCCACTCCAGTTGTTTCGCAGCTGCCAAGCCACCCAACTCCAACCGAATCTAGTCAGTCGACATCAAGCGCTTCATCCCATGTGACATGTAGTGCCACTGGGGCCGGCGTCAGTAAAGTGGCCCTACCCATTGTTCCAGTCAGGGTGCGACAACATGGAAGTTCCACAGAAGGTGTAATCACCTATGCATTGTTGGACTCTGGTTCAACACAGAGCTTTTGCTCTGAAGCTTTGAAGGAGAAACTTGGAGTACCAGGAAGGCATGAAAGGATGAAGTTGACAACCCTTGAAAACCACGACACACCCATTGATACCTTTGCCGTCACCCTTCAAGTCACCGACATGAATGATGACAACATTCTTGTCATGAAACACGTGCTAACCAGGCCCAAGTTCCACGTCAGTTCCAACTGCCTTGTGACCCAGAAATAGTTGACTAGATGGCCACACTTGCGTGATATCCCCTTGCCTGACATCGATGCAAGAGAGTTCACTTACTCATTGGGCAAGACAATCCACTAGCTTTGACACCAAAGGAAGTTCGCGAAGGTGGCCCAGGGACACCCTATGCCGTGAGGACTATCCTTGGCTGGACCTTGAATGGACCGATTGGAAATGGGCAGACGAAACACGTGGCTTCACACTTCACAGAGACCGACAACGACCTCCAGCGCCTTGTTGAAAGGTTCTGGAAAATAGATGACATTGGAAGTAATGAGCCCGCCATGTCCATCAATGACCAGAAGGTAGTTTCCATGTGGGAACAGTCTCTGTGTCTAGACGAAGGTCACTATAGTCTAGACATTCCATTTAAGATCAGGCCACCCCGTCTTCCAGACAACAAAGTCATTGCTGAACACCGATTGAGTCTGCTTGGTAGGCGTCTGTCACAAAACTCTGACATGAGAGAAAAGTATGTTGCCAACATGTCTGACCTACTTGCTAAAGGCTATGCAGAGGAAGTACCAGAAGAGGAGTTGGACAGGTCTGACGGAGCTGTATGGTATTTGCCACACCACCCGGTGGTGCATCCAAGAAAACCTGGCAAAGTCCGAATTGTATTCGATTGCTCGGCGAAGTACTGTGGCACATCCCTGAATGACAACGTATACCAAGGCCCAGACTTGACCAATCAGCTCCTGGGAGTTCTCCTTCACTTTCGTCAAGAAACCATTGCCTTGATGGCTGATATTGAAGGAATGTTTAACCAGGTGAAAGTGAATAAACCAGATCGTGACGTCTTGCGATTCTTGTGGTGGAACAACGGTTTCAACGAAGATCCGAAGACATGCCGCATGACGACCCATCTCTTTGGTGGAGTCTGGTCACCGAGCACTGCCAACTTTGCCTTGAAATGCACAGGAAGAGACAACGTCAGTCGATTCGATCCCGAGACAATCTCCACCATTGACAAGAACTTTTATGTGGACGATTGCCTCACATCGGTGACCACGGTTCAGGCCGCTTCAAGTCTCATCAGTCAGCTTTGTCAAGCTTTGTCACTCGGGGGCTTTCATCTGACCAAATGGCTCAGTAATTCACGAGATGCTCTGCGAACAGTTCCAGAAGCCGACCGAGCTAAGGGGGTTCCCACTGTTGACATGGATCGTGAGATGTTGCCAACCGAACGTGCCCTTGGGGTGTTGTGGGATACTCAAGCTGACATGTTCACATTTGATGTGTGTTTGAAGGACAAGCCGCTAACTCGCAGAGGGCTGTTAAGCACGATCAGTTCACTCTACGACCCGCTTGGCTTTGCCTGCCCCTTTGTGTTGACAGCCAAAATTCTGTTCCAGCAGCTGTGCAGGCTAAAGGTTGAATGGGACAGTCTCATGCCTGATGACATCGCCCATCAGTGGAATGGCTGGAAGACAGATTTGCCAAACCTGAAGAACATGACGGTACCTCGCTGCTTAAAGCCACTTGGTTTTGGAGAAGTCACATCTGCACAACTCCACCATTTTTCTGACGCTTCAGAGAAAGGGTATGGTGCAGCAACATATCTGCGGATTCAGGACACCAGTGGCAAGATGCACTGCCAGCTAGTCATGGCCAAGGCGAGGCTCGCACCAATCAAGACAACAACCATTCCACGTCTAGAACTCATGGCAGCCGTCATATCAGTCAAGCTAAACGAGCTAGTTTGTCAGCATTTGTCGATGCCCCTGGAAGAGTCGACGTACTGGACTGACAGTACAATTGTACTACACTATCTTCAGAATCAGGAGAAGCGCTACCAAGTATTTGTAGCCAACCAGGTGTCAAGGATTCTGGGGCACACTAGTCCAGCCCAGTGGAGATATGTCGAAACCCAAACAAATCCAGGCGATGATGTTTCTCGCGGCATGACAGCTGAAGAGCTTGTCCTGAATGATCGATGGATCTCTGGACCACGATTTCTGTGGGAAGACAAAAGTGAGTGGCCTCCACAACCAGACTTGAGCCACAAGACACTACCTGATGAAGCCGAGGTGAAAAGGGACACTGGGGTGTACAGTACCATGTCAAGGAAAAACGGAACCGACATACTGGCAGCCCTTCTGAAGAAGTTTTCATCTTGGTACCGGTTGAAAAGGGCAGTTGCCTGGCTTCTCAGGGTCAAAGCTGTACTACTCGCAAGAGTCCAAAAGAGAGAGAGAGAGATATGAAATTGATGGGACGTCTGACTGTTAGGGAAATCCTGGTGGCAGAAGATGCCATTGTGATGGCCATTCAGAAAGACAACTTTGATGACGCCACTCTGAAGTCGAGCAGTTATTGCAAACTCTCTCCATCAAGGTTCAGCGATGGCATAATTCGCGTTGGAGGACGTCTTGCCAACTCACCCCTGATGAGTGATGAAGCCAAACATCCCCGATTATTACCAGCGAAACATCCAGTCATCCCCTTGATTGTGAGGCACTACCATGTGGCATCAGGACACGCTGGAGCTGAGCGCACACTCGCAGAAGTTAGACAGCGCTTTTGGATCATCAAGGGCCGTGCAGCAGTCAAGTCTATTGTCTTCAATTGTATCCCATGTCGTAGAAGGAAGGCACCCACAGCGACACAAGTTATGGCTGATTTGCCTCAAGACCGCGTCACACCAGGCCATCCACCCTTCACCATGGTCGGCGTAGACTATTTTGGGCCGTTTGTGTTCAAAAGAGCCAGGAGTGAGATGAAGAGGTGGGGTTGCCTTTTCACTTGTCTAGCCACAAGAGCTATCCATCTAGAGGTCAGCTACACAATGGAGACAGATTCGTTTATAAATGCTCTTCAACGTTTCATCAGTCGTAGAGGTGCACCAGTAGAATTCAGGTCGGACAACGGCACCAACTTTGTCGGTGGGCAGCGAGAATTGCAACAAGCTGTCAAGAGCTGGAATCAAGACAAGCTTTGCCTTCTTGAGGGAGTGGATATGGGACAGTAGAGCAGACCGCTTCCAGGAGTACAACTGTGAATACTTTCACGTATTTCAGCCTTTTTGAAAGCCTTTGGGACATTTTCATTTAACTGTTAGAATATTTTGTCGCATTTTTGGTTTACTTTTGTAATTCCCCTATCAGGTCATTAGGGGCCGGGATGTTGCGGACAAAACATCTCCAAACAAGTCCTTTCATGGGCACAGTAGTTGTGTATTATCAATAGAGGGCGCTCTGCCCGCACCGCGCAGTGCCGAACAATCCATTTTAGTTTACACATGGTTCACGAGCATTTTGACAAGTTATACGTCACCAAATTCCCATTTTGCTTCCATTCCGTCAGCTCAGCAAAGTGAGTCGTTTTCTTTATTTATCCTTTAGTTATTGCCTTAGGATAAAGGCAATAAGATAAGCTATTATTAAGCCATTATTAAGTTATTTTTCCAGGGCAAACAAATTGCAAGATTTTTCCGAATACATGTATGATGTCCGAGTTTTGGGCAACCACGTTTCACATGTATGTAAGACATGTTATGTTACACATGTATATGTATAATACAATGTCGCACATGTGTTACTTTTAGACAATGGATATAAGGGTGTATTTAACTAGAGGTCTAAAGTTTGTGACCAGAATTTATGACGGTGGCATATAGGTTTGTCTATATAATTTATTCCTTTTGTGTATTATTTTCAGTCGAACCATCACAACCGTCATCATCATCGACACCATTGTCATTGTCAGCGTCGTTATACATTATCTATTGACAACTGTATGTTAGACATCAGCCATATCTACTGTCATCAGATATTGTCATCACTGGGATCCATCACACCTTTGATAACTGTCACATGAGCCGAATTGCATCATCCCAGTATTTTTTGCCATCATTTGGAGACACCCTTGTCCACTAGCCAAACAGTTGAGACACATGAGACATTGTTCATGATACAGCAACACCATTGGTTTATTTCTTGCCAGTCAAGACATTAAAGGAGAGTTGAGGACAAGTAGACACTATAATTGAATTTTAGATGTGTGTTGATTGCTGAGTTTACAGCGACAGATTAACGTCAAGTAGCGTGGGCGCTACACATGGGTTCCCTAACTCTATAATCCAACACTTCGTAAATAAACGAGAATGTCTAACGATCCCCCAATCTTCAATGAGTTCTGATATAATCGGAAGCTCGAATTATGAATTACCCAGATTAAA
This sequence comes from Acanthaster planci, assembly GCF_054643075.1. Taxonomy (NCBI): domain Eukaryota; kingdom Metazoa; phylum Echinodermata; class Asteroidea; order Valvatida; family Acanthasteridae; genus Acanthaster; species Acanthaster planci. The sequence continues at coordinate 5,565,904 of NC_141797.1, forward strand.
CACAAGTCTGCACAGCTACCCTGTTTCGCCACACTATTATGTACGTGCGTGAAAGTATCCAGTACGTACGTGACAGTTTTCAAGTACATGAGTCAAAGAAATTGTAGGTGTGTAACGTAATACATTTCCGTACGTGCACACATCATTGAGGATTAAAAGGAGACATCCTATTAATAATATTTGCAGTTTTGACAGGCAAATGATATTACTGAGTTGAACTCCCACGGGGTTTGGCAGAACAAGCGATTGTCAAGGCTCACAAATATCTAAATGATTTGATGAGTCATGCCATCGACTGCTATCTGCGGGCTGCTACCCATTGACCAGTCACTACCTCTGAAAGAAAAATCGCTGTTTTCATCCTACAGGAAGTGCTAGCTAATCCTAGTGAAAATGCATTTTTAATCTAAAGCGCACCGAGGAACATTTTTCTTTTAGGGGCACTGAAATCAAGGATACACGGCTTATGGTTCTTGTCTACTTCAAGACTTCAAACAGGTGCCACCAGTTCCAGGGAACGGTGTGGGTGGTCATTTGTGGGTCAGGGGATTGGCTTGTGTGCGCTAACGTTACATACCTAGCGTGGACTTGTGAACAAAAGATGACTAACGATACAGGAAAGGAAGACGTTCTGTAGACTTACACATGTCCTAGGACGTTTCCCCTTCGATCTCTGAAAAATTAGAGACAATCAGTGTACACTCGTCTTGAAAGGAAGTGCCTAAGAGTACGGCCAAAAACACAAAGCGGAACGTGCGGAAGAGTTTCTGCAGTTGTGTGAATTGAACTAGCGATACCTTGTGTCCACACATGCACATAGAACGCTTTACCAAGGAAAACGCAGCGAAGTAGCCATTCTCCCGAAAAAATTATGTAGTCCAAATGTCATCGTTCTTTCTGGGAAGTTGAACTCCTCCAAGGTGCTCGGGGCAGACAAATCAGACCAGCTTGGCAGAAAGTGAATAAAGTCACTCTGTGCCACCTCATCATGTTCAACCAAAGAAGGCAGGGGCAGGTTTCAGATATGAAACTTGAAGATTTCCACAAGCACAGCACAGCCAAACTGGAGGGGAATGCCTGTTGAGTGATTCAGAGCGCCAGCTGTGCAAGATGTTCCGTATTGTCGAAATGGATGGCAAGAGAGGCAAAACTGTTCCTGTATTTCTCAGCAATGAGGCAGTAGCGTGGTTGAATGCCCTTGTCGCCAGGAGACATGAAGCTGGAGTAGCCCAAGACAACAACTTCTTGTTCGCACGGTGTTGTTATGGCGGGAGAGGCCACATACGAGGGAGTGACTGTTTAGGGCATATGCAGATAAGGCTGGCCCTGACAATGCATCCATCCAGCATCCGGTCCACCAAACTCTGTAAACATGTAGCAACTGCATCTCAAATTCTTGCATTAAAGGAACATCAGCTTGAAACTCTAGCCAACTTCATGGGCCACGATCTGCGGGTACATCGCGAATACTACCAGTTACCAGATACTGTACAGCGGGTCACCAAACTGTCTTGACTTTTCCTGAGTTTGGAAAGGGGCAACCTGCCTTCCCAGCAGGGCAAATCCTCGGACGACATGCATGTAACTAGAGGTAAAGGCACCCTTTACTCAAACCATGTTCCGTCTACCCAACGCTTGACTCCAAACCAAGTGAACAAACCCCAGACTCACATTTTGTAGGGCATCATACCCTGCCAGAAACATTATCTTTCTTCCGAATCAATTAGATTTGGCAACTCTGTCTGTCGGTCGGTCTGTCTGTCTCTGTCTGTCACACGGGTGGGCTGACTTTTGAGTTGTCACCTACATTTCTAATGCCCTTTTCCTGCCTCTCTATATAAGGACAGCTTCCTGGTGATGCTCCATGACGCAGCAGGGAGCCCTCTTCGCCATCGAGACGAGTGAACCGCTGTCTCTTGACTACAGCGGAGAAGACAGACGTCCAAGAAGGCCTGCGCAAATTCTTCCAGTTGTGGAAATTTCCTAGTAAGCTGGACATCGAAGCAGCTTGCACTGTGGCACTGCAGACCCGTACTTGGAGAAACTTTTGTTGTAACACAATGAAGTTGTAGCCAAGTAAAGCTATGATATGCCGCACTACCCATTCTCTGGAGAATATTAATGATGAACCTTACGGTAGTATGCCAATAACGTAACCTAATTTTACTGGCCTAAACAACCAAAAACTTGCAATGTGTGTGATGTGTTCGGTGTTATAAGCTGCCCTCACACGGACAAAAAGCCCTCCGTCTGATAGTTTTGGAAGTATATGCCCTCCATCTGCAGTGTCTACATGTATGGGTATATGTGCAGGCGTGGCATACACAGTGTCGACCTCTGCACAAAAGAAGTCCACATAATGCAGGGTGCGATAGCGTTATGTGGACTCCCACACGTCCACACAATGTTTTCCCCTCTCTGAAAAACAGTTTCAGAGGCATTTTGGGGTCAAGGTTATCCGTAGCAAAATGAAGAGGAACAGTCCAAGAACTCATCATCAAAAATCTAGCTCGAAGGAATTATCCTAAATGTGGAAAAGGAGCATTTTCCTCAAGTTTCCTTGACCACAGGAGAACAAAGGAATGTCCACACTTTGTATGTAAAACTGGTATGGGTGTGTTAACTAACTTCTCAGAAATAATTTCATTTACATAGCGGGTATCTTTTAAAAAATGCTTCGGTGTGTATAGCAATCGCAAATTGAATGTTCATTTGTGATTGAGGTAAACAAGAACAGGAATTGGTTTTTGTGATTTGAAAAACAATGAAAAACAATGAAAACAACTTAAAGCCTGCTTTCATCGTTTTGTGGCCACTTTTGCGACGTATACTTACAGCACTGCTGTTCATCAAATCCGTAGGGACAGTTCTTCAAACCATTGCAAACAGCTTGAGATGAAATACAGAGCGTTGAATTCTCACATTGAAAACTGAGTTCACCTGAACACTCACCCGGCCCTGCAGAATATGACAGCCGAAACAGCTGTTTAATGTGAATCAAATACAGAAAAAATATCACAAAGTAAAAGCCTCATTCCTGTGTGTTTAAAATTGTCGTTTCATGAGCAAGCAAACTTGAAAGGTACAATTTTATGCTGAAATTATTAATAACTGACTGAAGTGATTTGAATTGAATTGAATTAAGGTTTATAACCCTTCAAAGAAAACATACGTGACTATGATGACTAGTTCTCCTTGAAAGAAATGCCTAACAGCGAGCAGTAAGACAAAACTCCTTGCCATTGGAACTGGCCGTGCGTCTTTTAATTGAAATTGGCCTAATGAAGCTTTTGTCATTACTTATTCCTATCGCAGTATTTTGAAACAGATGTGTGTGGAAAGCGAAAACTGGAATACTTGGAGAATAAACCATGTGCAACATTCACTTATTAATGAGTAAAACCACTAAAGTTACTCATCACATTACAAGTTTTGTCTTTGGGCCTCCAAATATAAATGATATAAATTTCCCAGAACAAACAGTACAATGTACATGCATATGCTTACAGATTTCAAATGCCTCAATCATCATTTTGAATCCTCCCCTCTGCTTTAACGCGTTGGTTTTCATTGTCACATTGATGATAGGAAGCCTTGAAGTTACCCTCTTAACGGGTGTGGTCCCGCTCAAGAGCAATTCGTTTCCTGAGCCTGTCGCTAAGTCACCGAGCTCTAAACCAGGTCCCTCCATTGTAACGACGTCGTACTGGCGTTCAGTATTAAAATCCAAGATGCGGATGACGATGAATCCACTAGAAGCTCGAAACTCCCACTGGCAGCTCAGGTCGTTGGGATACAGATCGGGGTAATTAGGAGAGGTGAGAGCGTAAGGGACGTTCTCCTCCAGGTTGATTGTCCTCTGACAATTATCTGATGCACACGGCCATTGTGGAGCAAACCAAAATTAGTACCATGTAAAAGCGTTGGGAATGATCTGTCTTTACATGAAAAACAACAGGCTCTGGGCTTGCCAAGTTGCAATGAACAGGAGTTCGAAGAAGAAAAGGTTTATTTCTTTGAAAACAACTACCCGGTTTTCGCCGGATTCTTTAAAAAAAATACTTCTTAGGTGAGTGGGAAAGACAGTAATCGGAATATTTATTTATCAAAGTACGAGCACAAAAACCCTAAGAGAACAACACCAGCAAAAAAACAAGGATGTCGGGACCATGAGTGAGGTTGTTGACCCCCCCATCGTGTCCAATGAGCCAGAAGCCGCATTTACTTTTGAATTGCCCCCGACATCAAAAGCTGGATACGCCGTTTGGTTGAAAACTAACTTGGAGCATGTCGGTGATGTAAACAATAGCCTTTTTCCAATGAACTTTATCCATCATGAAAATAGAGACATTGTACTTGATCCTATGTGCAGTTTGATGTTCAGGTAATTTGCTATGTTCAGGAGAGGTAGATTAGAACTTCATTTTTGGAAAACACCCTAGCGTTAGATCGCTGAACATTTTAAAGCTTCTGTTCAGCTTCTGACTGATACCCAGCAAGAGGCTAAAACCGTACCGTCCTAAAAGTCCGCGGTCAGATTGGGACCTAGATTCCGGGCCCCAGGGGGCCTGACCCATTACGGGTCAGCATGCACCGGCATAAATTGACACAGTTGGTGGATCTGAGATTCTTGCAATTGGTGCAGTTGTAGGTACCCAGAAACGAGTAGGCCTAAACTGAATCCTGACTCCAAAGTTAATCCGGAAGTCTCATGCCAAAACTGACCTAAACCAGCCGAAAGTCTGGGTTAATTTTGCCCAAAAAGTAGGGTTCCAAGTCATCCATATTCAGGACGTTTGCCAAACCGGCATGTCTGGGTTAAGGTGACCTGGAAAGGGGTTAAACGCAGTTTGACCCAGAGCTGGGTCAGAAGTGATGACCCTTTTCTGAATCAAGCTGGCCCAGAAAGGGTCACAAAGAAATTGACCCGGAGGCCGAAACAAAATCTGACCCGGGACTTTTTAGAGTAGTATGGGCAAACTCGGTGGGCTTGACGGTCAGCCTATAACGGGGCCCTGATAATGTTGATGGAATGGGAGTTTGCAGATAATTATCATGATATTGGACACTTAAACAGACATAGTTATTCCGGAGTAAAACATCACTCCGAGATTCCTGGATTACCATGGAAAGGGGGGAAGTCCTTTCCTGCAAAAAGTTGATTCTTGAAACCAATCACTGCCTTTTTCTTGTTGACGTAAAGTTTGAGGACATTATAGATAAAATCCACTGTCCCATGTGCATCCATGATACAGTCCTCTATACTCTTGACATGGCTTTTAAAACCGCAAAAGGCGCAGTAGGACAAATTGAAATTTATATCTCTGTCGTCAGCACATATATGGAATCCTATGAAATTACTGCGAATGAGCATCAGGTGGTAGGGTATCAATCAGAAACAAAAGTGGACCACGCTACGATCCCTGGCGAACTCTGAATTCAAAAGTGAGGATGCTGAGAAGTCTTAATTGATGTGGACATGCTATGTTCTTGTCAACTGATGCAACGTGAACCACGCACTTGAGAGAAGCATCAGACACTCCGGGAATCCTTCCCGTCCGATCAAATTGGACTTAATTGTTACTTAGGTGAAGCAGGGCAGTTAAGGATAATAACGTGTCACTTTCCATGGTCCACGTGACACCATCACCATGATCCCAAAGGAGAGCCATTTCAGTTCTGTGAAAATGCTTATACGTTGACTGTATATCATGGTCATCAGGAACCCAAGGTTGAAGATTGAGATCAACAATCACAAGAATTTCTTAAGCAACCGTGAAATCTTACAACACTTTAGAAATGTTCCAAGAAGCTCTTGGGCTTTTGTTGATTTTGTGTAGAAGGAAGGAGTCTTTAAATGACAAAAAGCATCAAAATTTAAGTTCCCGTAGAGAAGACACTTTCCATAATTTCCATTACCAACAAGCTATGTTTCAGAGAGGGCAAATATGTCAATTCATAAGTGGTGACGTATATGTAATAATGCGATAGGGCGATTAACTCAACAGTGAAAGGAGTTAAAGGCAATTTATATTTTAGTTTATCGCCCGTCTTACTTCTGTTTCTCCTCTTGTACGTTATTACATTCAGTAGATGCACAGAACAAACCGTTTTTGAACGAATCAGCAGCCAGATAATGAAGTTCTTGTGTTTGTTTTGCTGAGTACTCATGTGTGTAAGTGATTCATTGGAGTAAGCGAGCATGCTTGGTCAGTCCACGAAGCAGAGATCAAGAAACAGTGGCAGTTTGCCCAGAGAAGGTGCCACTGACAACTACGTGCAAATTGACCTTGTGAGATCTTCTTGTAAAAATGAGACGTTGCTAGTGATGAGCTTCAGGCGAAGAGAAATTGATTGTAAGATACAGTTTGTAAATTTCATGTGGATCGCTCCATAACACGCCAAATGAGTCACTGTTGATAATCGAGATGACAGCAGATACGTTCAAGCATGGCTTCTATTCCCATATGATTTATGCAGCGCACATATGAGAGTGTAGCCCACACCTAACATTCAGCAAGTTATTCTTAATATGTTAACATGGGTGTAAATGTTTGCAGTGGCTTAACGTGAGTGGATGAGTGTGTTCCTGGAAGCCAAACCCGTTTCAAAGCCGCATTCTACTGTTGTGCTGCCGTAGAAATATTACCACCGAGCTTATAGTGTGGATTTTAGAGCACACGCTACCTCGCAGAGTATGACCCACGTCATTTCCTTCCAAACACTGACACCAGGATGTCATTAAGAAAACAAAAACTGTGAACTCTTAATGGCGTGCAAAGTTAACATTTAGTCCGCGTACACAGATATCTTTATACCTAGACGTAACAACTTAACATTTATTCCCGGAATAGAGATATTTCTATGGTAATAGAGATATCTTTATTCTTAATAGAGATATCTCTATAAATAATATATATATATCTTTATTACTTAGAGATGTCTCTTTTAATAATGGAGATATCTACATTAATATATCCCGCTTCCAAGGGCAGCAGTGGAACAGCCAGGAAGTCTTATACCGTCTGGCTAAACATAGGAAAGGTCTAGGCGTTGGTGTTCTATCGTAGAAAAGCCTCTTCTTCAATTGCCTTTGTCCCCTAATCCTTATCGATGTTTGACTGAAAGCATGCCCCACATTTAATTCCAAGTATTTATTACAATATGTGAAAAAATACCGCATTTCCAGAATATTTCACAAAAAGAACAGGAATTAACAGCCTGGATACTTAATCACTGTAAACAAGCGCTTGTGCAATAAACAAAAGAGAGGTGATTGGGCTAAAAATGCAGTTGGGATAGGTACATCGTTGGGATTGTCCGTGAGTAAGCAATGGACAGTTGTAATTGTTTTGGATCATCGGCAGGTTACAAGTGTAAATAATTAATAATACAAGCCCAAAGCCTTGGACAATGAACGCTATTATTTGTTCTTTCATTCGACAGGCAATTTAAGCTTATGTTCTTCAGGATTTGTTTGTTTGTGATTTGTTTTGAAAATTAAAAGCTCTTTTCATTGCTTCCAGTCAGATGAGATCGTCAGCCTGACGGTTTGCAGACCCAATACAAAATCCACTTACAACAGTGTTGTTCATCGAAGGCGAAGGGACAGTCCTTTAAACCATCACAAACGGTACGGGATGAAATGCAGAGCGTTGACCCCTCACACTGGAAATCAGGCTCGCCGGAACACTCACTCGGCGCTGCGAAAAAATCTGATTTCAACTGTTTGCACAGAAATGACAATATTGCACGGCAACAAAACCGAAACATTGTTAACCTAAACTTCATTAAGTTTAATGAAAAACACAAACGATATTTTGAGCAGTGACTTAGCCCGGGGGGGGCTTGGAGCACGTGTACCCCCAACAAGCATATATGTGTGCAAACGCCTTCAATTGTGGACTCCCTATTGTTCCTCTTTTGTTCGTACTTCATGAACTTTTTCGGAAGACCTCCCATATGTTTTGTACACGTTTTCGAACCGTGGACTCTTCGGCAACCGTGGACCATATTGTCTCCTATTGTTATAGGTCCACGATTGAAGGCGTTTACACACTCACACACACAAATTCCCGGTGCCCCACCCCCCAGGTACTTCCCACCGTAAAAAAACAAAACAAAAGAAAACAAAACAAAAACCCCCCAAAAACAAACAAACAAAAAAAAACAGATGAATGGATACTGAACAAAGCCAACAAAAACTTGCCCCCAAAACCACACCACAGAAAGCTGGTGTCCCGCAACGATGCTCCTGCTCCCTCCCCCCCCTCTGCAAAATCCTAGCTATGCCACTGATTGTGAGGATCAGTTGTTGAAAAATACATAGCAGCTATAGAGAAAAGGTAACGATGGCCGAAAACAATCTCTCTGATATACTAACATTTAGTTTTTTGGTTAATTTTGGATTAATTTCGGGTCGTGTTTCAGAAAATTTACAACGGTCATTGGGAATGTGGTCTTGTGATCACTTAGTGTTTAGGACCGTCGGACATCAGAGAAGAGAAGATTTTTTTATTTCGTTTAATAGGTGAGCGGGAGGGTCGAATTTTAGACATCAGCTATGTCGGTATGAAGAACCTGCGCGGTGATATAGGGGGGGGGGAGAAATGTCTTATTTTTTGAACAGCGGCAAGAGAAGATTTCTTTTCTTCTTTTATTTCAGAGCAGGAAAGGGGGCGCCCAAGATGCCAAGGACATGGGCCTCAGCTGAGGGCGTGCCCCCACTGCCTTAGTTACGCCACTGATCAGAGAGTAATCTGAAAGGCTTGCATGACCACCGTCAAGAATCTTGTGAGTAGTCATAACCCAAAACTCATATCACCCAATCTCTCATTAAAGATTTTTCCTGATTTGACGGTACACACGTTAGTAGAGACAGGCAAATTCTGGAATCTAATACATCTAATCAATTATTTTTGCCGTAAGAACTTATTGATTGTGGAACTTTTATTGAACAGAATCATGAGGATTCGATTCTCCGGGATGCAATTATAGATGACGTAACGTGAAACATCTACAAATCACACTGCAGATATTTTTCGGAATTGTTTTTGACCCCAGGCTTCCAAAGTATGAGTTTTCCATACTAAATGATACATGTACTTACTAGTTTCAAACGCCTCAATCTTCATTTTGAATCCTGTTCCCCGCATGAACGCGTTGGTTGTCATCGTAATATTTATCATAGGAAGCCTGGAAATTACCCTTGTAACGGGTGTGGTTCCGCTTAAGGCTACTTTGTTTCCCGGGCTTGTCGCCAAATCCCCAAGCTCCAAGCCTGGCCCTTCCACTGTAACGATGTCTCCAGATCTAAGGTGGAAATCCACGATGCTGATGACAATGAATCCACTAGAAGCTCCGAGCTTCCACTCGCAGCTCATGGAGTTAGGATACAGGTCAGGGTAATTTGGAGAGGTCAGATTGTAGACGGGGCTCTCTTGCAGGTTGATAGTCGTCTCTCCACATTCATCTGATGAACGTAGTCAAAAGGAAGAACAAAACAATAAACAAAACGGAAAGGAACTTGTTCACTGCCCATTATTTTCTTCCCAGCGCAAGGTACCAGGTGAATTGCTTAATCGTTGAGAGAAATTGAGATTAATACAATGTACCTGCATTCAAACAAGATTTTCTGCAGCGTTTGGGTTAAATGAAAAAAGGTTTCCTGCACATGCTTAAACAGATAATTATTGCCGCGGATGTAATTTTCTGGGAAACAATAGTTACGAATACGCCAGAAGGGCTGACGAGGATGGCTTTTGATGTTTATGGTCTAATAATCAACTTTGCTGCCATTGCATAATTGTGAAATTTATTTACTGGGGAAGCTGCAGGTGTGAGTATTTCGGGGAAGTCTCACTTTTTGGCGACACAGGATTTAGGACCCATGTAGCGTACATAATGTCTTGCATGCCTAATGCAAGCAAAACACTCATTCTGATCAAGTGTTCCTGTTTATTTCAACATGTGAATATGTTATTAGGGCATATAAAGTTCACGGTCTCGCACTTATAGGGGCCACTTGCATTGAGAATGCGTCAGTGGGAAAAATATAAGCTTGGAAAAAAATGGGTGTTTCTTGAGAGCAGCATGTCTGTTTTCAAACAAAGGGTGTCGTGATGACTGAAAGCCATTACTGGGAAAATCCTCAAGGATCGGTCCGGGCAAAATGCACTACAACGATCGTATCGGTGTGGGAGGGGGATTCCGCCACCGGCTTGGTGTCAAAAATGGAGAATAAAGAAATGTATGATTCAACTGAATAAACTTCCTACCAACAGGATGTGCTCCGGTTCCGGGTAAGGACACGCCGAAACAGGCCAAAACAAGAGTCAAAGCAGTCATCAAAACCATCTCTGAAAAAAACAACGGAAAAATATCCATAGCAGCGTTATCTGGAATCACCCTCAAATTAGAAATACTAAGGTCAATCGGAGGAGTGGGGGAGAAGTCATTGACCACTGGATAACTGGATTATCTAGCCCCCTTTTTGTCTTTGATGCTTAAGGTAAATGAATATTTTATAAGAAAAATTGATAAAGTATCAAGGTAAAAGGAAAACAATCAACACAACAGAACCTCTTGTATAAAGATAAAGACGCCAGATCCAGCTGAATCTGGAGGAGTTTCATGCGGCAATACTGACGACTTCTTCTTTGAGGACGGAATATTGAATTCGGTTTTATACAGATCGACTTTGAAGAATCAGCGGCTTTGTAATACAGCGCGGGGGCTACTGCAAATGACTATATGATGCGTTACCATGTCACCGGATTCATCCATTCATCACACGCTATTAATTAACCCTGAGCAGCGCATCCTAGCCTAATGCGGTTTTCCGTACTGTTTTTTTGGGAACCATAAGCGATATACGTACGAGTTACATGAATCACATTTCCATATCCGTATCATTTGCCACAATTCATCACATTTTCGGTGAACACTCATCGCAATTTACGTACATGCACAGACCCAAGGAACACCTGAAAACGTGCGTATGGAAAAGCGCGCATTTTGTTCATATGAAGGGTTAATGGATCCATCGATCTCTATTGTACAGACTTCATCATGGAGATCAATGAATAGATCATACAATATAGGGGCTGTGCATTAAGTACGACTTCTTGGACCCCCCTTCCTCCTGTATGCATGGCTTACGCAATGGCTCCAACCTCCCTTCCCGTACACAAACGCATTCCAGATATCTTTGTGTCATGAGTAATGTTGCGGTTTACTAATAATGGGTGTTGGCACGGGAGGATAATTGATGAGGTGGACTGTGTTTGAATGGGTTTTTTTTCGGCACAGAAAAGCTGATTCTGGTATTTATTTGTATATGAGAAAGTGTATTGATATGGGGAAGATTCATTGATGGCAGATTTCAGTTTGCGCATAATACGCACTGGCTTGAAAGCCCCTTTACGAATGGTGTACGCAACGGCACCAACTCCACTCGTGCATACGTACTTTATGGACGGCCACATATTACTTTACGAGCAAGATATGTCATACTTATGTCTGAATTATTATGGTAATAACAAATCATAAGATGGTAGTCTTTGTTAAAGGTTGTGTAGAACAGTAATTATTCTAATTTCATTCAGTGTGATCAATATTGATACTAATTCGACTGTTGTTTTAGTATCAAGCAAGTGTTGCAGCGCAGTCAAACTTCTGATTCGACGAGTAAACATAACGTTAACCGGATAACAGAACACGGAACGGTATTTTTGTATTAACACATAAGGTGGATACGGTCAGTATGCCACAGTGCGGTTTGATTTGGACACGTTTTCCATGTTAAATTGTTTACCGTATTGTTTACCAAATGATCAGCAATTATCGTTTGGTTTACCAGCCTACACGATTGCTGAGAAATTCTTCTGTTGGCAAAGAAAAAAACAGTTATTATTAAACTATTGACAATAACCATTTAAAACAATAACAAAAGTTATACAATATACTCAGTAATATTTACAAAAATATTCACCTAAATACCAGCGGCCGTTATGTGGTACCAGCGGTCGTATTTTTGGTACTCGGAATGTATTTCGAGCATAGGTTACAAGCAAAATGGACCACTGTTGACAAATAAACGCTGAACGAACTTTGCCATGGCTGCAACTGGTGCATGTACATTAACCCTAACACTACAGTCCTGAAATTCTCCAAATATACTGTGTACATACACAGATTCGCTTTAAAATGTCTAAACGTGATGCCTTCCCAATGTTTTGATTCGAAATTACCATACAGACCACCAGTTAACCTTTGACCAAAATATTTTACAGTAAACATGAGATAGGCCCATGACTGGCAACGTTTGGTGGCTATCTCCGGCACATGTGAGGAAACAAAGACATTTTTTCCATTTCCAGGAAAACGAGTGCCCCTCGCCCACATCAGCCAATCAGACAAAACAAGCTTCCCAGAAGTCTATGACTGACAAAGTTTGGCAGAAATTGATGGGACAATTTAAAGGAACAAATACATTTTGTTCGTTTTCCAAATAATGACCACTACTGACCACTAAGTGAACTTGGACCCGAATCCGCTTATATCTTTCTTTAGATATGAAAGCATTGCCTGAAATCGACAGACAAATGCGGCTGAAATTTCCCTTTTTCACCAAATGACCCTGATCCCTCGGTGACATTTAGCCAATTTTTGTCTACTCTCTTTATAGGTCTCAGTCTTTAGTGAGAAATAAATGACCCAGTTAAGCCTTCATCCGACAAAGAATGTTACCTACTGTTTTGTCTAAGGGTATGGTGATCTGAAACGTCGTGGTTTAATTTTTGAACTTCATTCTCCAACCTTCTGACTTTGTGTGTCAGTTCTCAGCACATCCCACTTTAACTTTCTCTGCCGTGATTCAACTTGAACTGTCTTAGTTCGATTTTGTAAACGTCGCATTTCAAATATCCAAACCCTGAACTTGAGCTTTTCAAACGTCATGGTTTTACTTTCCGTGAAGATGCATTATCTTTTATCACCTTTCATCAACGTCCAGTGGTTAACTGTGCAAAACGTGCTCGTCTCTAGCGTCAAGGTCATTTCCGAATTTCTTGTCAACGGACTAATATTAGGCGTTAGTCCATGGCATAGACCACAGCAGTTTCCACAGAATCGTGTGTAATTTCGAAATCCATCCAATTGATTTGGACAATCCCACATACGAATGTACACAGACTGTGGTATGTGTAGCGTCACTAGCGCGTTATACTTGACGTACAAGAAACACTGGTCAAAGTTTAACGATGACTTTACAAATGTTAATTTGAAAAATTAAACCACTAAGCTGTTAAACCATAACGTGTGAAAAATTGAACCACAACGTTTAGAGTTGAATAACAACATTTGCGTGTCCATTTTAGGACATTGTAATTATAAGGGATAAGTTATAAATTTTGTTTTCAGTGGTGAACACGCTATTTTTTTAAATTAATTCTGTTTCTTTATAAAGTCAGCAAATTTTTGCATGAACTATGATCGCGCTTCGAATTACTTTTCCGTAGTACCATAAAGGTTGTGGTTCCAAATAGCAATTTAATACAAAAACAACGACGTAAAAACTGACGAAAACCAGTACAGATGTGAATCATAATTACCTGTCATATAAAAAGGCTTCACGCTGTGTCCAATTATGTCCTTGGGCATTTATTAATAGACGTTGGCATGGCAACTAATAAGAAGTCTGCAATCAGCAAGCCCAGTTTTCAGATAAATAGTTTACATTGTGCCTAGCCAACCAGAAATTTGGAGGTCATATACATGCAGAAATCGTCTCTAATTTGATGCCTACTGCATGATAATCTTATTTGTAAATAGATATTAAATACCACTTTAGGAAAACACTTTTAACATACATTTTAGCATTGGAAACAATATCGATACACATTCTTCAAGCGTCATTTTAAAGCTTATCCACTGTTAAAATACAACGGTATCAATTGTTGAAAAAAATAAGTTTCAGATTGTGTGCTTACCAAATTGACATGAAAATAGCTGAGTTGAACATCCCAGAAAGGACACACACATACAAATACTCCTATCAGGCCTGGTAAATAATTGTTCGTTGATAACAACAATTCTTATTAGGTAATGCAAAAGAGTATATACATGTAGTCTCCCTATCTAGCTTTCCATGATAAAGAATATTTTCAGTCATTGTTCAAGATGAGTTAGGTTGAACATCATAAAAAAATACATAATACCCTCGTAGTAAAGATGAGCTTCATCTTATAACATTGTATATTGCGCATTTTACAGCTTCCCTCGGTAGTGAACACTGTATGTTTCAAGATACCGCGCATTTTACAGCTTCTTTGGGTAGTGAACATTGTATGTTTCAAGATACTGCGCATTTTACAGCTTCCTTGGGTAGTGGACATTGTATGTTTCAAGATACTGCGCATTTTACAGCTTCCTCGTCATATATAATCTTTATTTTATTAGACTCGATTACCTGAGTAGGCCTACCCTGCTTGTTGATTCCTGTACTGTCATGCCGGCATACGGAAAAAAATACTCGTTGCCATGATTACGGCAGTAGCCATCCTCTTGTATGACATTTGATCATTGATTAGATGATTAGTCATTTGCATGAGCTTTTGCGCTGTTGTAACATGTGCTTGACTGCTGATTTGGACCACAATTTGTGGGTGCTTTGGTATATCAAGTCGAACGTGCCTGCAACTAAAGCTAGGTGTGTGCACCTTTTAGAAAGGTCTGACATGCAGGTGATTTTTTATCTCTAACATTGCAACTCCCACATCAAAATATAAGGTTTAAATGACGAAATAAAAAAGGCAAAGGGAGACATAAGGGCAATATTCGTCCCAGTACAACGGGTAGGCCTTCACTTTTCCCTGAGATAATCACACAAATCACAGAAATGACGAATGATGGACCCGGTTGCTCAGAATATTTTCGAAGTTTATATGTGTACAGTTTGTATTTCCACCACTGGTATGGACGGTCAGGCTGTAAGTCTCTCCTGAACAGAAAGAATAATGCTCAAGACAGCGTCACTTCATTCCCTGCATGCGTGATAATGCGGTTGGAACCGTACAAAGTCTGAAACAAAACATGTATTTAGTTGTTTCTTACCCACGCTGCTTATTAAAGCCACTATAGATCATCTTCAACTCCAACTCTCATAAATCTCATCATATTCATCCTCACCCTCAACAACTTCTAATTTAATGCACTCTACCTCTGGATGCAAGGCAAAGCTATTGGCACAGCCCAAGTACGCCACGATATTTATAGGCGTATTAGAGTCGAGAATCCTGTCGTAAACCCCACAACCCCCTCAACAACTGTGCTTAACGGTCGACTTGTCGGCCAATTTGACAAGAAGACGGTCTAGTTGTCCTATCAGTCGATTTGTCTCAACAGTCAAGTTGTCCTAGCCCCTCAAGATCTACTGACTTCATGCCTGAAGGCTTTTCAAAATGATCGGCCAAACGATGTAGGCCATATAAACCTATCAGCATGCAAAACGTGGTACCTGCATCAACAGCGACCCGACTGGCCCAACCTTTCCCATTAATGTCCACTACAGTTCGGGCAAAAGGTTTACATGTGCATGGTAAAACAAAAACAGTTTCCCTCAAATGTCACAACTTCACTCGTTCTTACCAACTTTTCTTTTCATGGGAACAGACAAGATGGGTCTCTATACTAAACTTATACGTATACTTAACTTATTATACATGCCTTACCCATAACTTATTCAACATATGCCAGCGTATTCGCCAATTTTTTTCATACGTCGGCATACGCTGGCTAAATCGTCAAGGTGTGACGATTAAGGCTACATTTACCAGTCAAATTCAACTTTAATACTGTGCTTTAATAAAGTACGGAAGTGCAACAACTACACACAATCATGCACATACAAGCGAGCTTCTACGAGAGTTCATGAACAAATGACCGAGGATTTGAACTCATAATGAAAATGTTGTATTTTAATGGCTCAATCCCATTACATTGGCAAAATTTTCCTGTTGCATGAGCTGAAGAAAACATAAAAAAGACGTAAATGATAATAGACCTTCGAAATAATGGCATTTCAAAACACGATCCACAAAGAACACGCTCTTTTTAATTTCAGTCTATAGCCAATGATACAGATTTCCACTGTTGCAAAGAAGAGCAAATGAAAATTTTGAAGTTAGACAACAAAAAGAGGTCCAATGTTTTTCCAGTTTGGTGCGCAGAGTTGCTCCTTCACGTGCTAGAGAAAGTGGATCTGTCGCATATTGGACTAATGCACGTTACCTTAAAATTTCCCCTGTCATGATGCTTTTCCTATCATCAAACCTGAACTCAATTTTATTTTTTATTTTATATTATAGACTTGTTGATATATCCTCTAAATGGAGAAATCGTTTCATGGCAAACAGTCTTGAAATCTAAAACGTGTTAACAACAGAAACTCCACGTAACGTAAGTTACATATAGGAAAAATGGGTCAATTTAATAACGTGCAAGCCAACATCGAGTCTGCGGGTTTTTTGTACGAAGCGTATATAGGACATGACTAAAAAAATATTCTGCTTTCTATTTCGCCAGGGCAGATTATCATTTCGCCCGGAGCTGATTAATACCCAGGAGACTGGGTGTGTATATAATGTATATATACACGTTTTTGTATAAAGAAAAAGAAGAAGAAGATGTTTAAGTCCTTTTTCATTCAAAATCAATTCAATTGCAAAGTTTCTCATGAAGTGTACCTAGAGTTTGCTTTTCGGGGGAGGAGCCAAAGATTGGGGTTGGGGGAAAGGGCAAAATGATATTTTTCTACAAATTGCAGTCCATTTTTTCTTTGGTCTGTCCCCCGCCCAAAAAATAAGGCCGGGCGGTTTTTGCCCTGTTTCTATGCACATCGGCACTCCAGTATCATTACATGGAGACTTAGCAGCTTAGAAACAACAATGGCGTCTATCAGTACAGGTTATGTGAGATTTCTGTTTGAATATTTATGAAGTGAAGCAAAACAAATACAGCATGGTTTATTTCGGGAGAATAGACGGAAATACTGGTCCCTCGGCGTAGGTCAGTTTGATTACCTCCCAACGCGAATAGTTAAGCTGACCTACACCTCGGGACCAGTTTTTCCCACTTATTCCCCCCAATCCATGCTGTATTTGTATGATACCAAATAGAATGGCTCCGTGCCCTTCCGATTATATCAAGGGTGGTTAACCATCAAATGTAAAAAAGGAGTGTGTTTTCCCGATTCTTATTAACTACTGGCTTTTGTAAAGTGCGGGAGTGAATCGATGAGATACGGAAAAGGGGGTAGTGTGTACGTTTTCCTGAAAAGGCAAAACTTCTCTTTGCATTATAAAAATTTACTTAAAAAGAAATGGTGTTAGAGGCTTTTTGGAATTAAGAAATTCAGACATTGACTGCAAAAGTTGATTAATTAAACGCCCTGCACAAACAGGTTATTCTTAAACTGCCATAATTTGCTACACATTGCACTGTCCACTCCCTACTCTGACTGTTATTAAGGATTATTTGTTCACGTTAGGCCCTACCTTCATGCCTTCGTGAAAACTTAAAAAAAAAGAAAAAGTAGTGAAACGCTGTCGGCAAGATGCGTGGTTCCCGTTTTGCCACTTAGACTAAGACTACCACTAAAACGTAGTCCTACCGTGTATTAGATACACCAATTTCGGAAATTTTGTAAATGAATTAGTAATAGCAACAGTCGTTTTTGAGCGGAATAGAACGAACATTCAAATCCCCATTTCTATTTAACAATTACGAATTCTATTTCAAGGAGCTCGGGTGCATTCAGTCGTATAGAATCAGCGTTCAATTTCCTGGTATTGCATTAGTTTAGTACATTGACGTTCATTTTTGCGCGAAATTGAATGTACCTCTGCAATCTTGCATTCATCTGAGTTTGAACTCAGTAGAGCTATTTCGCAAAATGTGAAGTCGATTTCGCACGAAGTGTTATACATTCATGAGTAACATGACATTTATTATCAAAGTGGTGTCATGATTTGTGTAACCTTTTACATCCTGATCGAATTGAACGTATATTGTGCGAGTTTAAATTACAGCAAATGAAAATGAATACTCACTTCCGAAGGGTCACGGTAAAAGACATAAAATTATTTTCAGCGAATAAGTCTTAGTGCACATTTGTTGGAATTGGCAGAGAATACGTCGATCCGAAATCCTAGTCACGTATTGTAACCTCTTTAATGAAACGTAATGCACATTTGTTTTTATTTCAAGGGTGCAAAACGAAGTCGAATGCTTGTTATTACGAAATTACGAAAATGAAACTAGGTTTTAGGTCGTTTGAAAAATATACGCTGAAATGTAAGTTTATTTTACACATTAGATTGCGCATTTTCCGAAATTGGCCGGGAAAACCTATAGTTCACTTTTTACTGGTTTATATTTTTCGTATAAGCCAACCTCTGATGAAATTTAGAGAAATGGTAGGGCCTACTGTGAAATGCATTTACCCTTATCAGACTTGACCTCGAAACAGGGTTTTGAAGGAGAACTTCATCTCATAATAGTTTCACTGGGGTGATTAATGGAACAGGTATATTAAAATATTGGTAAGTGTGATATTTTATAGTTGCAACAAGCTGCACTTAATACACCTGTTGAACATCTCAATCAGACCAGGCAATACAGCTATTCCGCAGGATACTGATCGCGACTTGTTAAACAGCCGTATTCGTTGTATTTATGGTGGAGTATTCAAGTGCCGTTAGGCTAGGGTCAGATCGACCAGGATGATAACCCTGTCAGGCATTCGGACTGCTAAAACAAGCTAAAGTTAGCTCAGTGACAAGCTGGTGGCCACCGAGTCTCCAACACCCGTATTCAACACTGCAAAAGTCAATCCATACCACCTTATCAGAGTCCAACTAGCTGTCAACCAGAGTTGAATTCCCGTATTATTATTAGTATTATTCGGTTATAACAGCAAACTAAAAAGCCATTAACGGTGAAAGCGGGTGAGGTTCGAAATATTGTCAGCAAACCGATGATGCTCATCCCGCTTGCTCCTTTTCATATTCTCTTTGTTTTTTTTTATTTTCACAGGGAGGGGACAAGCTCCACCTCTCGCACAACGCCAATGGTCCCCACAGTACCCAATTATTTCTTGGTCCCGCCAATACATAAATACACCTACCGGTTGCTGCAGAGCTTCCAAAAGGTGAAATACATCAGCACTTCTCAAAAGCGATCTTCGTTAGCGAGCGACTGCCTGTCTAACAGAAAAGCAACTCGTGATCCCCCAGCGCGTTTCCAACACCACCGGGGCGGAATCGGGCAGATTGCACCTGCACGCTTTTGATTGGTAAATGCTTTTCTGCATTATCTTTTTTCCTTGACTTGCTCAAAGTCAACCACTGTTGTATTCAGTGAAAAGCATTCCAACTCCTCTTTACATCATCACGTTTTGTGACTGATAACATGACTGTGTAGTTTAGCTCGACATGGTTGCCCCTCTTTTAAACAACCTAAAAAATGCTACAATCCAGTTCTTACTATTTCTTTTTGAACAGTGGCTCTGTATACAAAGAGCTATTTTCATAGTTTCTCATCGCACAGGTGGGTTTTTGATCAAGAAGACAATATTACGAACTTAGGAAGGGGCTTTATTGAATTCGCTGACACTTCTGAATTTTTAACTAAAGAACATTCACCACAAAGGTAACAATAACATCAGTGATGAGGGCTCATGTGAATCAGAAAATGTTCAGAGGTATCCAGAGAGCCATGTTGAATTGATATGGCAGTTGCTCAAGCAAGTTTGGTAGCTTTTGGACATCATAATTATAACCCACAAAATAAGAAATAAATAAAATAAAAAAATAAACCTTTTTTTTTTTTTAAATATTGCCGACGTGCAGTCCTAGGACTACAGCAATGCGCCCGCTGACCAGAAACAGGAGACTTTTTGGGCCTAATAACGGATTTTGAAAAAAAATACTTTTTGAAAAATATACTCCAGGCCTTTTGTACATCCTGTTCCGTGCACTCCAAAAAAAATTAATAAAACAAGTCCATGTGTATACTTGAGTCGGACTTCCGTTCTCTTCCCTATAGATGGACTTCACATTAGCTCCGTCAGCGCATATCCGCATATCCAAAGCAGATAGGGTGCATTTCACAAATGGTTGTATTTCTGCACGCGAGTTCATCAGGCCCTAATATTTTTTTTTATCCCATGCAGTTTCTACAAAAAGACATGCCATAATCAGGAGGGATCATAGATACATTTCTGTGAATCCCGAATTTGAGACTGATAGTTTCCAGTTCGGATTATTTCTTTCACAAAAAGCAGCAGCTAATTGCGGGCCTATGTTAGGTAGAGGCGGGCGGCTACATTCAGAGCTGAACAGATAGTTTTACTATTGCTTTGGGGGTATCTTTGGGGAATGGCGAATATTTTTTTTTTGGCAACCGGTAAACAAAAAGTGATCTTCTGGCCATAATCTTCAATTTCCATTGAAAAAACGGAGGCCAACCTCTTCCAGAGAGTTACCAGGCGGCGATTTCGGTCGGATTTTGCACTGTTTTCTATGGGTACGTGTATGGTGAAGTGCAACCTGTAAAGACAAGATGGCAACAGACTAAAAGGGGGTGCTCTGTCCTTCTTCTTGGTTTTTTTATTTAAGGGCGGAGAAAATTAGCAGTTTTGTCTTTGGAAGTTTTCAAAACAGTACAGATTGCAGCCAATATCAGAGGAATGTACACCGTGTCTCTTTGGAGGGGTCTATTGACCATTTTGTCCTATCAAACTGCACAAGGGCCTGAAATTCCCACATATTTTTTCTTCCAAAAAAGCTCCCACGGGACGCCAGGGAAATGGAGATTAGAAAGTTCAAATTAAAAATTCCGGTTGTTCATCCTCTTTATTATAGTTTTTCCTCTCTTTTTTTCCACAAGATGTTTTATTTTTCCATTTGTTTCCTTAAATAAAATTGTCATCTCGCGCACAAAAAACTGCCACATTCAGTGGCAATGGACCTGTATTATCCTTCAATTTCCGGAAAACATGAAAGTGTATTAAATTTTTGGGATTCGTTTCTTTATTTTGTGTATTTTTTTTTTCGTTTTGAGTCATTTTTACTGCGTAACCGGCCCTGGAGGTGATATTAAATTGTGCATTCCTCCAAATGGCGGTATTTCTGCTCGTAAGGTCATTAATATTTTGTGATCACACGGGGTTTTTACAATACGACATGCCATAATCAGGAAGATCATGGAAATATTTCTGTAAATCCTGAAATTGGGACTGATAGTTTCCAATTAGAGTATTTTCTTCACAAAAAGCAGCGAATTGCGGGCCTATTTTGGGTAGAGGCCGGCAGCTTCGTTCAGAGCTGAACAGATTTTACTATTGTTTTAGGGTATCTTTGGGGAAAGGCAAATAAAAAAATCGTGGCTAACCGCCATAGATTGAAACGAAAAATGATCTTCTGGCCATAATCTTGAATTTCAAGTGAAAAACAAAACAAACAAAAACAAAAACGGAAGCAAACCTCTTTAAGAGAATCACCAGCCGGTGCTATTTCGGTCTGATTTCGTACTGTTTTCTATGGGCGGGTATTAGACGTACAGTCCACCAATTCAAGCCCAATGAAAACAGTGTAAAATCAGCATAGTTCAGATCTCAATAACACGCATATACACATACCAACATCCCTGAGATTCAGAAATACTAACGAAATAATTGTCTGGTCCCTAATGTCTAATTTCTTTTCAATTTTTTGTCGGTTAAATAATTACATTTTTAATTATTCCCACCAAACGAAATCACCCCCCGAAAAGTGATTTTCGGAAGTCCGACTGCAGTCATTTTTCAAGTGTTACCCCTCAACGTTCTCGGGCATCATTATGTAGGCCTACTAGGACCATATTTCAACCGTAGTTTTTAGCCATTCTGCTCTCAAAGCTCAAAGACCCAGGGAGTTGATCCTGGCAACAATTTACACAATCTCACCATTTTTGGGGGGTCAAACAATCTCCTTTTTCAAAAGATACTGCGGGGCCACTTTTAATGCTGATGAGCTGTTCAGAAATTCTCACTTGAATTAGTGGACTGCACCCTTAGGTGCAGTGCTACCAGAAACGAAGACGTCAGAGAGATCCCGACTTGATTCAAGTCTAGCCCACGTGTGAAATGTTCAACGAATCATGCGTTTTGCCGAAGCCAGACTATCTGCCTCGGGAGTAGTGCTACAAAGAGTCCAGGTACTACACTGGGGATATGGCGTGATTTTTGGATTTTAATTGCTGACGAAAGGCCCGCTACAGACAGTCAGTCAATGGCTCCCCGTCTTTTAGGGAACAGGTAGGTATTTCGTTTTTAATTTGGAGCTAATCATTCGGCTATACTTATTCAAGTAAAAAGAAATTCCAAAGGTGTGGGGTAATGGTGATGGGTGTGGAGTTGCTTTTAATTTATTGGCATGAGTCCCCAAGCCCTTTTTGCACAAGAGTCATGTTGTTCAGTTGACTTGCATGACTTGCGGGCCTTGAGGTTCTTCTTTATAATTTGCACTTTTGTGCCACAAAGTCTGTCAGTACGTGACTGGTTAGCCCAAATTCATGCACTTTGATATAGTCTGCACTGGCCAACCCCTTAAGTAAGAGTTTTCGATGGAGCTCGAAGTAGTTTATTGTGCAAATTATGCAAATTTGGATATGCTCCACTGATTCAGATGGGGAGTGCAGTGTGTATGTATGTATGTATGTATTAGAGGGCAGACACACCCAAGCTTTCTGTGTGAATACACATGCATGCACATACTGTGTGTGACAGCTAATGCTTATAAAATACAGTGCATTTCAAATGTATATCTTCCAAGAATGATACATGTAGTTGCCAGTTGGAAAACTGGCTACCCGATAGGGCCAGCATAGTGGTAGCCACTTGGCCCCGCCCACAGGGAATAATGCCTGTTGGGCCATCGAAATGTATGCCAAGACTTTTGGGGGACAATCTGGTATGGAGCTTGTCTGCTCTGGGTGGATGCCCCGTTCTGTACGTGTGAACGCCATGCTTGGGTAAGATACCCCGTTCTGTGTGAACGCCATGCTTGGGTAGGACGCCTCGTTCTGTGTGAACGCTCCGCTCTTTGTGGACCCTCATTCTTCTGTCTGAACTCCAGACTCTGGTTGGATTCTCGTTCTGTGTGAATGCCCCGCACTGTGTGGACCCCCCCCCCCGTTCTGTGGAATGTCCAGGTATGTGTGGACCCTCATTCTCTATGATCAGCCTGAGATTGTGAACAAGCCCTTGGAGGACTTTGGGCCTGATTGAATGTTCACTGCCCCGGGGGCAACCTTTCTAGAAGGCCAGCAAAATTTATCACCTGGAGAGAGGTATCGGCTGGACCATTGTAATAGCTGATACCTGTTGAGTGACGTTTATGTAAGTTTAAGATTGGAAGTAATTGTAAATATATTCATGTATCATCTTTTAAATTGAATTAAATCATTATTATATTTTGTTATTGTAGTTGCCAACTTTAGGTATTGTTTTGTGGATTGACTTGTCCTTGTCTTGTGGCACCCCAGTCTCTACTAATCGCTGTGACCATACCCACGGGAAGCACAGACTCGTGATGTGATGGCCGTTTTCATTACATTTTGACATTTCCAAGACTATTGGCATGAGCTGTGAGACACTTATTGAAAATTGTTCTTGTGCTCAATAAACTATTAAATATGAAAGTGTGTTGATAAAATACGAACAGGTATGTAGTTTGTATACACAGAACGCTTATCCAATTCGGCGATCATTTGCCACATTTTTATATTACATGTAAAGCGTATGGTTTACTCTGGTTTACATGTTTAACGTTGTTTAGCCTTCTCCAAATGTTCAGTCATAACGATTTGTATAAGCATGTTGAAGAAAGCAGCAGGAATTTACAACTTATACAAGAATATAAATTTCGTTTTTACACACTTTTTCGCAACATCCAAATAAAAAGGGTAAGCTCTGTGGAAACATTCAGTTGTAGAAGTACCACAACACTAAATATTAAAAGTGGAATACATTTGACCGCCGGTTTTAAAGTGTGCTTTTGAGACGGGCTCAGGGGATTGGACGCGACTAAAGCCCGAGCCGCAGGCGAGGGGATTATCAGCGTTCATTTTCCGGTTCATGCACATATTTATTTACATTTATAAACACCGTTAGTCTTATCAACTAACGTTTAAGACCGGCTCTGCAAGGAGAGCAAACGGTGATAATGCGGGTCGGACATGAGTTTTGTCCATTCTCCTGAGCCAGTCTTAAATGCAAGTTTAAGTTTGGTCAAGAAATATTTAATCGCTTATGAAAATGCATAAAACGACTTCGTATGTACACACTTTCCACAGTCATTTAAGAATAGGTTAATACTAGGAATACTTTATGTTCTATGAATTGTTCTATGAAGACATTAATTTATTAATAATTGATTGTATAATGAAACAATTGCAAATATACAATGAAATCGTGTTTTAACATTAACTATATCTACTGATGACACTCTTTGTGTAATATTAAAGTTTGTAAACAGGCAAAAAGCTCATTCATTCATTCATAAAATGGACTTTACTTATGATCCGTAACTTATGTAATTTCACTCTTCACTTGCTGCCTAAATTTCGAAGTGGAATGTACTTATCAATCATAACTACACGATCCAACTCTCTTTTTTTGCTGCTTAATCTTTAAAATTTAGACTTTATATCTGCACACTTTCTGACGGCGTCCATGTACAGGGCAATTCGTTTGAAATTTTAAGTTCTATATACACTCCATAAAAGTATGAATTATCACAATCCATTCATAGTATAACTGTATTTTTACGTATTAAGAATTCCTGAAAGTGATAAATTAATTCTAATAGTAAATGACTATATGATGTAATTAATGCAATGAAAAACAGAACTTAATCATTATAGCTGTATGCGCACCCAACTCTGTCTCAACCTTGCAGCATCTGTTACGTGAGATCTACTTGTTTGGTATGCGAATATTCGGAAACAAGTATTTAAGGACAGCAATCAAATACGGGCATTGTGGTATCACACCATACACCAAATACATGCCCATAAGTATAACTTTAGGTTTGAAGCGACCAATGTTTTTCGGACGTATAGAGATAAATTGAAATATCTTGCCTTCTTATCCCAGTTTCTTTATCTCACCCTTGGTTTGATCAAGTTTAGCAATTTTTGAAACGAAAGGAATTTCAGAGAACCGTAGTCGTCGGTGGTTCTTGTATGTCTTTTGGCATGAATGCGATTCTCATAAGTGAGTCCTCGTACTTTAGGCATTTGTGATTCTGTTAGATCCACAACAATCCTTCCTTTAGGAGGTGAAGCTTTGAATATTATGGATTAATATAGGCCTAACATGGTGTAGGGAAACACATTTGAGAAATATATCGTTGGAAATCACAAACGAGTTTCATCCTCCGGGCAGGTATTGGCCCTACGGCAAACTGCGATATCACTACTTGTGCTTAACTTTGGTGCACCCTGCTGAGCAGCGTTTGAGGAATCTCGACTACCACTAGCCGAGCAACGTGCTGAAATCATGCTGAAGATTGTATACAGGTATGGATTAAGGGATGAGTTGATGGGCAGAATGAACACCACGGTCCAGGCGTACATATGCGGCTGAATGATGACGGCACCGGTCTGAGAGAGAAGACCCATGACGATAACAGGCATCCAACAACAGAAATCGGTCCCCACGATGACAGCCATCCGGAGCGCCACGCTCATTTCTTCTCTGTTCGACTGATGGAGAGTAGAGCCCCGGATCCGTGAACCCTTCACCCTTTGATAAGATTGCCTGACCGTTATGAAGATGACAAGATAACATAGGGCAACAATGATGAAACAGAGCAAATTGACACCCAGAAAAAGAACAATGGAATAGACCCAAGCCGGTCTGTGGTCCTGCGCTACAGGAATCTTGAAACTGTCATGACCAAATGGGCTGCCGACGTCCCCCTCTTCAAGTCTGTAGCTGGCAGGTTTTGTGATGAGTGGTAGGCCAATACAGACATCTGACAGACCATAGACGTCTGAATCTACGTCTGAGCCAACCAAGATGGTGGGGAGGCTACTGAGAATGAACGCCCCAAACCAAATTATGACAGCAGCTACTTGAGCAGTTGGCTTGGCCAATCGAACGCTCCCAGGAGGCAAAACAACACACAAGAACCGATCTACACTGATGAGTGTGATGAAAAACACGCTTGCCTCGCTGGATAAAACTGAAATAATGCCAGCAATTTTACATAAGGTACTCAGTCTCCATTGTGAAGCGAATGTGTAATACGTTTCACCCATAGCTAAATCTGCCGATGCAATAATTACCATGTAGACCCCCATGAGAAAGTCGGAAACAGCCAAATTCAGAATGAGAAAATTGTGCACGTATTTGGTACCCTGGCCGACGTTTGCCTTCACCGATGTCAAACACCGCCAAACAACTACACCCAAATTACCAACCAGGGCGCTCAGGCCAAGAAACCACATGGAGACACGAAGGAATGTGTTCTGCATGAGACTTCCACAGTTAAAGAGAGGCGATTGCTCTTCGGTGGTAAAGCAGTTAGCTGGGTCAAATGACTGCAACTTCTTGAATTCGCAGCACAAACGGTAGTCATCCAGATACCTATTTAGATGCACAAGGTGAACACGAGTAACTTTATTACACCAATCACAAGACTGACCTCTTTTTTTCCATTCTACAAGCTGTAGATAATGGTAATGGCAGCCCTACAGCTTTGGAGAAAGCACTGCATTACTCACAATGTTTGAAGTTTGGTGAGCTCCAGGACAGCTGACGGATGGATATTAATGGACTCATCCCTTGCTTTTGCGTCTTGTCCGCGAATCAACACCCTGGAAGAATAGGTAAACAATTTAACACTACCCAACAACAATGGCCAACTTTGAAAGAAAAAGGAAAAGCGTGCATATCATTAGTAACCAGGAACAGATCCAAAAAAGAACCGAGTTGGTGTCAAAACTAACATCCCTATCATTGATAGAGACAAATAACAAGGGTGTTAACTTTAGACCACGGGCAATCCACAAGAAACATACAATAGATCATACTTACAAAATTTGGAGTTCCTTCAGTCCTCTGAATGCAAATTCCGCGATACTTGTCAAGGGAACGTCTTTTATGACACTGTTACAATCAGAAGAAGACCATGCAAAATGTAATTTCGATGATCTTTCTACCTGTTTTCTGGTAATTTCATTTGTGGTTCCTCCTATACGGTAGTAATGAGAGACACCTGTAGTCAGTGTGTAGTAATAAAGTATGTAATAAGGAGCCAACGAATTAGTGGAATTATGGGTAGAGGTTAAAACGTTGGCCTTCATTGGCTTCAAAGACCTTAAAGTCAAAGGATGACCTCTGTCGAGCCTTGAAATTTTTATACTCATTTGCACAAAAAAGCTGTTGTATCTGTTCATATTTAGTGTTCCAATCATTCATCGTTTTATTTTTTGCACACAAACACAAAGTTACAATAAAATTTTAGGGGAACTCAGATCACTTCCAAAAGGCTTGTATTGTGCCGATAACCGTTCGAAAAAAGAAACCCACAGCACTGCAAGCCAGCCAATAGGCAGCCGCCATTTAGAAAACCACAAGCATCCGCTACTTTCCATCGCATCCTTGGCCAAAAAAACAGCCCAGTGTACTCTCATGCGATCGAAAAAAAATAACAAAATTGACAGCACTTACATTCCTTGAAGCATGTCGAGTCCTTTGAAGGCGTCATTTGCTAAAGTGGTGAAATTATCCTGCGAGATATTCCTGTTCAAAGATATTACACAAAACCGGCACCATTGTATATCCTAACTCGAACCGACTAACCAAACCACTGTTGATAACAAAGTTTTCGTGGCAAAATGCCGACGTGTGAAGCAATTAATGTGTATTGCTGCAACGGCATTACGTTTGGATCGTTGGCACAAAATTTGGAAAGCAAGGCCGATTGAGCTTGGTGCGTGGAGTGCACGTAATGCAATAATGACAGGTTTTCTCAGTTTGTTTGCATATGCAAAAAAGATTACCTTTAAAGGTTATTCCTGCAATTTTTTTTTGCACTAAAGTTTTTTTATTCTCTGAGAAAAACGCTCAGTTCAGCGTCTTTTTGATTTTTATGTCTTACTAAATTTGGCTTAGCAACTATACGCATTATACAATAATAAACTACTTCTACGTTTCCAATGATGGTATTTTGCGATACAAGCCTTGTTTATCAACCGTGACGGGGTATAGTCAAATCGGGTGACCACTTATTGTTTTTAAATATGTTGCAGTAAAATATCCTAGTATCATAGAATAAAAGAGAATAACTATGTCTTTGGTCGTTCTTTAACAAACATCCACTCAGGAGAATGGACGCCAATAATGGCCCAAGTCGGTAGCTAAGGACACCATTAGAGCGTCCGTTCTCTGTATCAGACGGTCAATTAAAAAACAAAGGCCGGCCCTCTCGCCAGTTGTCATAAACAATTCCCTTTTATGGAGATTTGGCACGTACTACATAATACATTAATACCCGATCCGACTATCCCAACACTACTGTGATGCTAATATATCACCGTATGACGCAATACAGTAGGCAAATTTATAAGTGAGGCTTTTTCGTGACGCTGACTGGTCTCACTTATCAGTTTGCCTAATGCATTGCATAATACGATAATACATTAGAATCACAGTTCTTACAGGCCTTACTTATAAGTAGTGGTGGGTAGTCGGATCGGGTGCCATTATAAATCATTGTCCATTTTACCGTGGTGGTCTTAATCAACGTTTAAGCACATAAACACATATTTTTTCTATATATAAGTAACTAATGTGAGTCAGACAGCCAAACAAGTTTAAAAAACCATAACTTCCACAGAGTCTTCCCCAATTTTGCTTTTCGTACCCCTTTACGGTATACGTTAGAGGTACGTGCCTCCGCGAGCCTATGCTTTATGAATCGTTAAGTACAAGCCACGGGACGGCTCTTGATCAATATTAATCGCTCTTCTATTTAATCAAAAGTGTGAAAAACACAGGTCATTCATTTAGGACTCTGGCAAACCAAAAAGATGCATGAATTTTGTTGATATTGGAGCCCTAAGAGCGGTGTTAAGCGTAGTAAGACGTTTCGTGTTTGCTTAAAACGTTCACAGAAGCTACCATCAGGTTTGTAGCCATTGAACTCCACTGCCCAGTTACTACACAGCGTCCGTCACACTCTTCAATTAACGTGTTATTCATTGCAAATGTGTTTTGCTGTGTGTATTGCATCTGCTAATGGTACGAAACACTCGGATAAAGTTCAACTATTAAGGTCAGTTAATGAACTAAACTGAAGTAACTAGATTGTCATGTTGCATGCCAAACTTACAGCCAAAGGAGTTTGCTCAACCCATCGAATGACAGCGTTTGGATGTCTCGTATGCCATTGTTGGTGAGGAACCTGCAAAACAAAAACAACAAAATAAATAGGTTTGAAGAAACGAACTCCTTGGGAAAGCTCTGGATATTACAGACAGTTGTTTTTTACCAGGCAGGCCAGAATGTGCACTCAATAAGCGCATTTATTGCATAATGTTTGTTTTACTGTCCTTTTTCTCCTTTCATGATGGATGCTAGAAATCATAAAACAGATGTGGCTTACTTATGCATTCTTTAAAAATTGTAGCACGCCATTGGCAGATCTATAAAATGGGGGGGGGGCATTTGCGGTTTTGAAAGGGGAATAGGGTGCGTCTGATATATTTTTTTAAGAAAACAAATCTTCGAAGTAATTGAATAATCAATATAGAGGGCCAAAGAAAGAAATGGAAAAAAGTAAAATGAGGAAGTATCTCCCAATCTTCAAAATGGAAAAATCGACAAATGGGTGGAGGGGATGACTTGGCTGCGCTGAATCTGATAATGCCTGTTCAAAATCCTCTTCTAGGATCAAGAGCCAGTTCTAGACCGTGCCCAAAGAGTCGAGATCCTGTTCTGGAACTGTGTCAAGAATTCAAGAGCCTGTTCTGGACCGTGTCTCATGAGTTTAAATACCTGTTCTGGACCCTGCTTCAACAATTTTAATGTCTACTATAGACCATGCCTCAAAAAATCAAGAGCCTTTTCTAGACCATGCCTCAAAAGATCAAAGGCCTGTTCTAGACCGTGCGTTAAGAGTTTAAGAATTCGTTCTTGACCGTACCTCAAGAGTTCTGGAGACTTTTCTAGACCGTGCCCAAAGAGATCGAAAGTCTGTTCTGGACCGTGCCTCAAGAGATCAAGAGCTTTGTTCAGAAAATGTCATGAATGTTCAAAGGCCTGTTCTAGTCCATGCCCAAAGATTTTAAGAATTCGTTCTTGACCGTACCAGAAGAGTTGAAGAGCCTGTTCTAGACTGTGCTTCAAAGGTTCAAGAGCCTGATCTTGAACGTGCGGAGGGAGTTTAAAAAAACGTTCTAACTGGATTTCAATAGTTCAAGAACCTGTTCTACTCCACATGGCACTAATTAAAGAAATTGTTTTGACCGTGACCGAGTAGCTCAAGAGCCTGCTGTAGACCATGCCTAAAGGGTTTAAACGCCTGTTTGAGGCCGTGTCTTGAGGTTTTAAGAGTCGGGTCCCTCCGAAGGTTTATCTGTTTCCGTTTGCACAAGCGCTTACAACACGCGGAACGATACTTGCGACACTCCAGCATCGCAAGCATTGGCTTTTTCCACTTAGTGAAGTTGTTTGTACATTTACATGATTTTCCCTTCAAGCCTCTCAAACAAGCCGTTTACAGTCAAATAACTCTCTGACTTACAGGGATTGAAGCTTCAGGAATCGTTTCAAAAGGCCTTGGTCCAATTTTTTGACAGAGCCACCAGTAAGTTCTCTGAAACGATTAATAAAACTTGCAGTTAGAGATATAATTTTTATACTCGAAGGTATGTCGTCGTAGAACACAAGTGACCTGGTGTACTTACCGATAAGAAAGCGCTATGACACCAACACGTAAAGATATCCCAAGTTACAGGTTGAAATGGGAGCTGTTTGTCACATTGATTATATTACACATGCAACAAACTTTGGCCTATTCTAGCAGTTGTATTGCGATCATGTCACAGATGCACTTACAGCACATTCGTAATAGCTGCCATGTTATCAATTGTATCCGCTGTCCATCCCGATTGACATCTAACATAGAGGGCGTCATTATTATAGTAGCACGTACACTCACTTGGACAACGGTTCACATCTGAAATGGACAGTTTGAGGTAGACGCTAATTAGCTTGAGTGTTCATTAGCATTCATTAGTAACGATTTTTGATGTTTCGCTAGCAAAAAAAATTCAAATCAATAATGGCTATTGACTGGTCATAGGAAAGGTGTTCAACATTGTTCGAAAGAGTTAGTCATATAGTAAAAAAAAAAGGAAACATTATTCCGAAATTTTTGGTTAGAGCCTTCACACCAGAGAGGGTCCAAGCATGGCACGGATAAATTGATTTGAAAATGAAGAACTAAAGAGTTGCAGAGCAAAGTCTCAAAAGTAACTGATAGAGAACCTCTGTTTTTCTCTGGGTTAACTGAGAAAGTATGTCTGGCTCGGCAAAAATGGCCCTTAAGCCTATGTGTAACAAATTGATTTTAATGTGGAGTAAAATTTGTGTATTTTTGACCTCTGTTGCAAATTCCGTTTCCGAGATACGGTAAAATTTAGAATTTATCTCTGACAGATGTAGGCAACGGTCTGTTATATACAGAGGCGTAGCATAATTAAGGGCCCTTTTTTAGAGTGGGTCACAAATAAACATTTTTTAGAACAAAAACTGAAGAGCTAGCACGGAACATTTCAGAGCTTTAATTTCATACCACAATTCCTTTCGTCTTCGCCGAGCAAGCAGTGCTTGGTGCCATCACAGACTTCCATCCAAAGAATACATTGTTTGCTTCCTCGGCACTGGAAAAACCCAGGACAGCTAATATTGTCTGGACAGAAAACATTTTTCGAAAACAAAGATAATAAATATTAACTAAATTATAAAACATTTGTTCATGTCTGTTCTGGGGGAAACCCTTCCTTCCAGCTGGTAGCAGTAATCGGGTTGTAATTTTCCGGAACGTTTCATACATTTTCGGAAAGAAACAATCAAACAAACTTAAGAAAAGATATGAAGAAACAGTTCACGCCACACCATATTACGGACCTTGTACAACGTGCGAAAAATACTCACAGCACTGCTGTTCATCGAATCCGTAGGGACAGTCCGTAAAGCCATTACAAACAGCTTGGGGCGAAATACACAGCGTTGAATTCTCACATTGAAAATCAGGCTCACCTGAACACTCATTCGGCCCTAAAAACCAACACACTGAAAATTAACTGTTTGAACTGTTGCACAAAATAACACAATCTTCATTGAAACTCGGAATCAGCCGTGGGTGACATTGAGAAATAGCAGTGACTCCTTGTAGCACATGTGAAGGCCAACAAAACATTTTGTTTGAAAACATAAACATACGAAAGCTAAATCTCACAGTGGTAAGCAACAAGGGAAAACTTTACAGTGAAAAGAATCATGAGGATCCAACTATCCGTGACACCCACCAAATCATAGGCTATAAAACATACTGCGATATTTAATGAGTTTGTTGTCCTCAAGTTTTGAATGTGTGTGCTTTGCAATGGGGGAAATGTGGTACTCACAAATTTCAAATACCTCGACCTTCATTCGGAAACCCCTTCTCCTGAATGACCCATCAGTTTGAAACATAACACGAATGTTTGGACGCATTGAAGTTACTCTCGTAACACTTGTTGTTCCGAACAAGCGCAAACTGTTTGGTGGCCTTTCGGCAATATCCCCAAGCTCCAAACCCGGCCCCACTACCGTGACGAAGTCAGACGATGTCACAGTTTTGAAATCCAAGATGCTGATGACAATGAATCCATTTGAAGCGCTAAACTCCCAGTGGCAGCTCAGGTAGTTGGGATACCGGTCGGGGTAGTTCGGAGAGGTCAGATTGTAGGGAAGATCCTCCTCCAGATGGATTTCACTCTCTCCACAGAGATCTAACGATGATAAAATAAAACAAACAAACAAACAAAACATACGCACTGACATAATTTAGCAGAAGAGGGTTTCTGCGGATGCTTCTGCCCGGAAATGAATCAGATAGGTCTTTGGCCAGCATTTGCTTAAGTGTCACCACTCTTGTAAACACTTGTATTTTGTCCCTTCAACGGTTTGAACTCAAACATGGGTTTGTTGTTACGGTCATTTTAAGTCCGAGGCTACATATGCCCCTGTTCGCGCGCATTAAGCACTGCAGTGAATACGTTTTTTTTGCTCAACTGTTTGGGGAAAATGGGTCCTGCGCCAGAACGCTACGATCAATTTTCACAAATTGACCACAAAGAGTTATTTGAAAGGCTCTTGCACTTCTCAGCACCTAAAAACTGCGCTTCAATTTTTTGTCAATTAAATAATTAGCGAAAAGGCCGCCCAAAGAGGACACTCTAAATAGTAACATAGAAAATCTGCATATTCGTGACGTATATTTGAGAATGCTTTTAGATATCATGCAAACCAAATTGTTGCCACCTATACAGATAGGGTAAGCCTGCATCACTTTCCAACCGAAACAAACTTTAGACGAACTTGGACATCAAAAGTATAAAGGCTGACCACAGCCAAATGGTCAGGACCTACAGTGAGCTTCAAACTGTGCAGTGCGCATTTCCAGCAAAAACGTTTTGTATGGTCGTGTGTATGGGTCCAGGTGTCCCATTTATGTACGCCATGACACCAACATGTTATGCAATTGCCCACACGATGGCCTACCACGTGCATATGCTTTTCCCGTGCGCAGGGACGTCTTACACGTGGACATGTGTAGTGTACTACACGTTCGAACATTCTGCGGCCAAGTAAATTCTTTAAGTCCAATGTCTATGCTCCTCTTCGTTCGAGGCGTCTCAAGAGGATGCCTGGATATAATTGGGGGTTCTCAAACGTACGTCACAAATAACGCCATCAATTGTTAGGAATAAAAGTAAAATTAACCACAAGAAAGGAATTTTTTTCCATATTTACATCCCCATCGTGTTGTTTCCATACTAGTGAATATTTAAACAATTCATTAGCAGTTTGTCCACGGAGGTCTTCATGAACCCTTTAAAGCTTTTGTATCTTTTAACCATTTTGGTGCTAATGACTACGTTTTCGGTAAAATCCAACAATTTGCGTTTTTCCCGAACTTTAACTCTGTACCTACCACAATTCGTTTCGTCATCGCCGATTAAGCAGTGCTTAGTTCCATCACAAACTTGATCCCAAAAAATACACTCTCTGGTTTCCCTGCATTGGAAAAACTCGGGGCAACTTATACTATCTGAGATAAAAAATGAAAAATACGATGATTGGTAACAGCATTTCAGAAGAAACGACTAATGACAAGCGGGCGTGGGTTTTTTAGGGGGAAGACCCTCCTTTCAATCTGCTTTCAAAAAGAAACACTTTCACTAAGCTTTTAACCCGTTTGATTCTCAGGGCAATTGTTGACGCTTGCACGAGTGTAAGAATTTCAATTTTAGGTGATATATAAAATAGACTAATTGGGCGTGGTACACGTAAATACAGGCACAGACCGGGGGTGGGTTAGGGGGTCAAACACCAACCCCCACTAAGAAAAAAATTGTGAAAAAAATATTTAAAAAAAACTAAAATAAGTGCACTAATGCCATTAAAGACATTAAAAATTCCAGCTTAACCCCCTCCCTTGGAAAAATCCTGGATCCACCCCTGAAATAGTGCGTGAATAACATTTATGAATTCAAGCTTTTCTACATTAAAGAGTGGCTTGATTCATGGCTTGAGAAATTGAAGAAATATTGCATTGGACATCTTTTATTCTTTGTTTTTCTTTTCTTTTTACGAATCTCGAATTGAATAAAGGCTAAAACCGTGGCTCTTGAGGCCTTTTTTAAGGAAAGGAGAATCCAACATTTCAACAAGGGAAGCTTTCTCGAGGCACCAGCGGGACAAAGACAAGTCTCCTTTCAAAAACATTTTTCCATAGGAAAGTACATCATTTTTTTCAAGTTAACAACTCGCCAAGCTGAGGATCTTGCTGCGGCGTCAAACTTGATATCCCGCCCTGGCAAATATTTCAATAGTTTCATAAGTCCTATTCATCGTGTCATTTTGTAACTCGAATGGAATGCTTTGAGATTGGCTTTAGATTGCTTTGAATAAAACGAGATGTTATATTTCAAAAAAGCTTGGTTTCCAGCTAAAAGTTAAATGAACAAAATCTCATTTTGAGACGTGGCTTTCCATATTTAGGGGGGTAGACTTGTTAAAGTTCTGTCTTCAAGTTCATTTCCCAGATGCCGAGCAGAAGTTATCGGAAGTTGAAAGCCACATTTGAACTTTCAACAATCGAAATGTATTAATTTATAGTACTTAAAACAGAGAACAAAATAAGTAATTTTATAAGTGCAACGCAACCCTTACAGCTTTGGAAGCAATAAAGCATTTTGAATTACTAAATACCCTAACCCCCCCATTTACGTTCAGTGCACACGAGCGATGCGCTCGTGGAAGTGTTGGCCCAAGATATAAATGTTCAAATATCTCCAT
This sequence comes from Acanthaster planci, assembly GCF_054643075.1. NCBI lineage: Eukaryota > Metazoa > Echinodermata > Asteroidea > Valvatida > Acanthasteridae > Acanthaster > Acanthaster planci. Next base: position 5,601,587 of record NC_141797.1, read on the forward strand.
CCAATAAACATTTGTCAACAAAATAAGGTCAGAGCCCTTAACCATCGTCCAAGCATACTGTACCTCCCCGCACCAGATGGGCCGCAAGATGGCTGTGCATGGGTCTGTGATATTTATAACACCTCAAGAAATTTTAAACGCTTACTTTAGAGAGCCTCTCAAAAAGCGACGGATGACTCGAAGCATTTTTGCCAATTTTCTTCATTAAATTATGAATTAACATAAAGTCTGCCTCTAAGGCATGGTGGTAACAACCTGCAATGTTTAGCACAGTGAAATGTCCTCAATTTCCAGAATATTTCGCAAGGGTTTAAGAAGAATAACCACCAGAATATTGTAACGAAACATTGGCCTAGTGCCAGTCTAGGGCTGGTACCCGGCGAGATGGCTCCGCGCCGCTGCAGCCAGTGCGTGTGTTGCTAGTGGTATATAATGCAGCGCTCGCAGCACGTCGCGCTTTTTCTGCACGTCGCGCTCTGCATGTTGCACGTTAGCTCTCGCAAGTCTTGGTACACACGCAAGCTAGCTCTCACAAACTCGCTCTCCTGCACTCCTGGGTCACTTTAGTGTAATCAGCCGGACCGAGGACCCCGCGGCAGCCGGAGCTACCAGATAGGTACGTAGCCGAGTTGGTGAGTGGAATAACGAGTGTTGAGTTGGTTCCATTGCATTCAAGTCTCCGCCACCTGTATAGGAGACGCCTAGATAGGATGCACCTGAGTAGGAGTGAATAAATCAGAGTGCACACATAGAAAACCCTGGTGGTGTGGATTATTAGCGCCTCTACTGATTAGCCAGAGTGGGTGAGAAAGTGTGGGTGACTGCAAACTTCATGCGGTGCCTGGGGGTATATTTCTCCCAAACGGAGGTACGTCCCGGGTTTTCCTGATAACCGCTCGTCGGGAGGGCCTAATCCTGAGCGTCTGTCTGACGGCACACCACTGGCGAGTGTGAGGGTCGGCGGCATGCTACAATATCTAAGTACAACATTTTGAAAGGAATTGGTTTGGGTGTCTAACGCCACCTACAGGGGTTTCTCCGTAATACAGACCAACTCAATAGCCTGCTTATATCATTTCGTGGTCGCTTTCGCAACATAGACTCACAGCATTGCTGTTCATCAAATCCGTAGGGACAGTTCTTCAAACCATTGCAAACAGCACGGGATGAAATACAGAACGTTGAATTCTCACACTGGAAGTCAGGCACACCTGGACACTTACTCGGCCCTGCAGAAAACAACAGCCGTTTGATAAAGACGGGTGAAAATGAAGAAAAAAACTTTCTGGGGCAGATCAATGCTTTGCAACCTTTCAAAGATAAACATAGACGAATGTAATCGTGAGTTCTTGAAAGAAATTCTTGAAAGCTGGCAGAAACGCACATTGTTTTGTCATTAGAACTTGCATTGAGTCTTCTACTCTGATAATTCCTATCACACGCGTAAATTGCCCAAACTTTCTGGCAAGTCGCGTCTAAGAATGTTGAAATCGATGTTTTCAGACGGAGAAAACTACAGAGCTGAAGGAATCCTGAGGATTTCATTTTCCATAACATTTACCTTTGAGTGACGGACAACAAACATTTTACAGGTTTTATCGAAGTTTTGTCTTCGTGCCTCCCAGTTATGAGCATGGACGTAAAGCCTGAGGATGGGGTATATCCCCCTCCCCACTTTTTAAGGTTGGGTATGGGCTAATAAATCAAAGCCCCACACATTTTCTGTCGTGAGCAAAAAATGAAAGCTGATTCTGAAGAATTCTGAGGATTTCCCAACGACTAAAATCACTAAAAATGGAAAGCAATTTAAAAATGCCGTAAATATACCATTCTCATATAAGATTCTACGTGGATTTGATCACATTTATCATGCACATCGAACCCTGCATAGGTAGTGAATATAGTCCCCCCCTCCGCTTTCCAAATTTCCATGACCAGGAAGTCATTCCCCCACCTTTCCCCATCTCCCATTCTCCACCCCGCAATATTTAACACAGATCTACGCCACTGGTTATCGAGATTAATACAGCAAACAATACGTGAACTTACAAGTTTTGAACGCCTCAATCTTCATTCGGAATCCTCTTGTCCGCCTAAACTTGTTTGTTGTCATTGAGATATTGATGATAGGAAGCCTTGAGGTTACCCTCGTAACAGCTGTTCTCCCAGTCAAGCTCATTTTGTTTCCTGAGCCTGATGTTAAATCCCCGAGCTCCAAACCAGGTCCCTCTATTGTAACGAAGTCATACCGACGTTCAGTCACAAAATCCAAGATAGTGGTGACAATAAATCCACTTGAGGCTCGAAACTCCCACTGGCAGTTCAGGGAGTTAGGATATCGGTCGGGGTAGTTAGGAGACGTAAAGGTGTAGGGTATGTTCTCCTGCAGGTTGATTGTTCTTCCATCACATTCATCTAATGAACACAGATGTGGGAAAAAATCCTACATGAATATTCATAATAACCACATGTATAACGTAAGTTGTTTAAGGAGGGGTGTGTCTTTAAAATCTAATCTGTTTGAAATTTTGGATTTAACGAGACTTGATCTGAGGCTGCAATAGCTTTCAAGCTAATTATATTGAATATAATTGTCAGATTTAATAATGCTATTTAACATACATACGTATTTTATATCACATGCATTGTGTAACCGTAGGCAGGGGTTTGTGCCTGGAGTGCTAAACTTTGTTTTAAATATTGGAATTGACTGCACATTTGAAATAAACTTCATTTGCTCGGAAGCCGCCTGGAAGAATACATTGGAAGAATAACATCTGCCATGTTTCAGGTGACGTCCAAGTCCCCGACAAGTAATACACCGGGAGTCCTCAGACATTAAACGTTTAGTTACATTTAGCTTGCCTGAGTATAGTTAATTGCCTGAGATTGCCTGGGTCAAATGCTATTAGCTAACTTTTATTGCTTTGAATAAAACGAGATGTTATATTTCAATACAGCTTGGTTTCTAGCATAAAATTAAATGATCAAAGTCTCATTTTGGGAAGTGACTTTCCATGTTTGGAGGGGGGTTAGACTTTTTAAGTTCTTTTTATAATTTCCCAGATGCCGAGCAGAAGTTATTGGAAGTTGAAAGCCACCTTTAAACTTTCAACAATCGAAATTTATTAATTTATGGTAATTGGAATGGATAACAAAATAAGTACTTTTATAAGTGCAACGCATACCTGACGGCTTTGGAAGCACTGAAGCATTTTGAATTACTTAGTGCCGTATCCCCCCCCCATTGACGTTCAGTACACAAGAGCGATGCGCATGTGCAAGTTTTGGCCCAAGATCTAATATTAAAATGATCTCCATCCAATAAGCATTCGTCATAAAAAAAAATAATAAGATCAGAGCCCTTAACCATCGTTCAAGCATACTGTACCTCCCCGCACAGGATGGCTGTTGACATGGTGGATGGGTCTGTGATATTCACAACACCTCAAGAAAATTAAAATGCTTACTTTGGAGAGCCTTTCAAAAAGCTTGTGGATGACTAAGATCATTTTTGCCAATTTTCTTAAATTATGAATTAACCTAAGGTGTGCCTCTCGGGCATGATGGCAACAACCTGCAAGGTGACGTTGCAGCACTTTAGGACAATGAAATGTCCTCAATTTCCAGAACATTCGCGAGGGTTAAGGAAAAATAACCGCCAGAACATCTAAGTACAATATTCTGAAAGGAATTGGCTTGGCCATCTAACGCCACGTACAAGGGTTTGTCCGAAATACAGACCAGTTCAATAGCCTGCTTTTATCACTTGGTGGTCGCTTTCGCAACATAGACTCACAGCATTGCTGTTCATCAAATCCGTAGGGACAGTCCTGAAAACCATTGCAAACAGCGCGAGATGAAATACAGAGCGTTGAATTCTCACACTGGAAGTCAGGCACACCTGAACACTTACTCGGCCCTGCAGAAAAGAACAGCCATTAAGGACCGGTGAAAATGAAGAAAAAACCTCTCTGGGGCAGATCAATGCTTTGCAACCTTTCAAAGATAAACATAATGGTGAGCTCTTGAAAGAAATTCTTGAAAGCTGGCAGAAACGCACATTGTTTGTCATTAGAACTTGCATTGAGTCTTCTACTCAAGTAATTCCGTCATACGTGTACATTGCCAAAGATTTTGGCAAGTTGCATCTAAGAGTATTGAAATCGGTATTTGCAGATAGAGAAAACTACAGAGTGAATAGAATACTGAGGATTCGATTCTGCCTAACATTTACTTATGAGTGACGGACAACAAACATGTTGTATCGAATGTTATGTCCTCGTGCCTTCTAGTATAGAGGATGGACGTAAGGCCTGGGGGTGGGGGTATATCCCCCTCCCCACTTTTTAAAGTGGGGGATGGGCTATTGAATCATCCAACCAGACGTTTTGTGATGAGAAAAAAAAACATTAAAGCTGATTTTGAGGAATAATCAGCCTTCCCAATGACAGAAAATCACTAAAAATGGAAAGCACTTTTATAAATTCGTAAAGATACCATTCTGATGTTTCTGATGTAAGATTCTGCATGAGTTTGATCACATTTATCACAACCATCGACCCTGTATAGTGTATATGATCCACCTGCTTTCCAAATTTCCATGACCAGGAAGTCATTCCCCCACCTTTCCCCATCTCCCATTCTCCACCCCGCAATATTTAACACAGATCTACGCCACTGGTTATCGAGATTAATACAGCAAACAATACGTGAACTTACAAGTTTTGAACGCCTCAATCTTCATTCGGAATCCTCTTGTCCGCCTAAACTTGTTTGTTGTCATTGAGATATTGATGATAGGAAGCCTTGAGGTTACCCTCGTAACAGCTGTTCTCCCAGTCAAGCTCATTTTGTTTCCTGAGCCTGATGTTAAATCCCCGAGCTCCAAACCAGGTCCCTCTATTGTAACGAAGTCATACCGACGTTCAGTCACAAAATCCAAGATAGTGATGACAATAAATCCACTTGAGGCTCGAAACTCCCACTGGCAGTTCAGGGAGTTAGGATATCGGTCGGGGTAGTTAGGAGACGTAAAGGTGTAGGGTATGTTCTCCTGCAGGTTGATTGTTCTTCCATCACATTCATCTAATGAACACAGATGTGGGAAAAAATCCTACATGAATATTCATAATAACCACATGTATAACGTAAGTTTAAGGAAGGGTGTGTCTTTAAAATCTAATCTGTTTGAAATTTTGGATTTAACGAGACTTGATCTGAGGCTGCAATAGCTTTCAAGCTAATTATATTGAATATAATTGTCAGATTTAATAATGCTATTTAACATACATACATATTTTATATCACATGCATTGTGTAACCGTAGGCAGGGGTTTGTGCCTGGAGTGCTAAAATTTGTTTTAAATATTGGAATTGACTGCACATTTCAAATAAACTTCATTTGCTCGGAAGCTGCCTGGAAGAATACATTGGAAGAATAACATCTGCCATGTTTCAGGTGACGTCCAAGTCCCCGACAAGTAATACACCGGGAGTCCTCAGACATTAAACGTTTAGTTACATTTAGCTTGCCTGAGTATAGTTAATTGCCTGAGATTGCCTGGGTCAAATGCTATTAGCTAACTTTTATTGCTTTGAATAAAACGAGATGTTATATTTCAACACAGCTTGGTTTTTAGCATAAAATTAAATGATCAAAGTCTCATTTTGGGAAGTGACTTTCCATATTTGGAGGGGGGTTAGACTTTTTAAGTTCTTTTTATAATTTCCCAGATGCTGAGCAGAAGTTATTGGAAGTTGAAAGCCACCTTTAAACTTTCAACAATCGAAATTTATTAATTTATGGTAATTGGAATGGATAACAAAATAAGTACTTTTATAAGTGCAACGCATACCTTACGGCTTTGGAAGCACTGAAGCATTTTGAATTACATAGTGCCGTACCCCCCCCCCCCATTGACGTTCAGTACACAAGAGCCATGCGCACGTGCAAGTTTTGGCCCAAGATCTAATATTAAAATGATCTCCATCTAATAAGCATTCGTCATAAAAAAAATAATAAGATCAGAGCCCTTAACCATCGTTCAAGCATACTGTACCTCCCCGCACAAGATGGCTGTTGACATGGTGGATGGGTCTGTGATATTCACAACACCTCAAGAAAATTAAAACGCTTACTTTGGAGAGCCTTTCAAAAAGCTTGTGGATGACTAGGATCATTTTTGCCAATTTTCTTAAATTATGAATTAACCTAAGGTGTGCCTCTAGGGCATGATGGCAACAACCTGCAAGGTGACGTTGCAGCACTTTAGGACAATGAAATGTCCTCAATTTCCAGAACATTCGCGAGGGTTAAGGAAGAATAACCGCCAGAACATCTAAGTACAATATTCTGAAAGGAATTGGCTTGGCCATCTAACGCCACCTACAAGGGTTTGTCCGAAATACAGACCAGTTCAATAGCCTGCTTTTATCACTTGGTGGTCGCTTTCGCAACATACACTCACAGCATTGCTGTTCATCAAATCCGTGGGGACAGTTCTTCAAACCATTGCAAACAGCGCGAGATGAAATACAGAGCGTTGAATTCTCACACTGGAAGTCAGGCACACCTGAACACTTACTCGGCCCTGCAGAGAATAACAGCCATTAAGGACCGGTGAAAATGCAGAAAAAAAAAACTTTCTGGGACTGATCAACGCTTTGCAACCTTTCAAAGATAAACATAATGGTGAGCTCTTGAAAGAAATTCTTGAAAGCTGGCAGAAACGCACATTGTTTGTCATTAGAACTTGCATTGAGTCTTCTACTCAAGTAATTCCGTCATACGTGTACATTGCCAAAGATTTTGGCAAGTTGCATCTAAGAGTATTGAGATCGGTATTGGCAGATAGAGAAAACTACAGAGTGAATAGAATAGGCCTACTGAGGATTCGATTCTGCATAACATTTACTTATGAGTGACGGACAACAAACATGTTGTATCCAATGTTATGTCCTCGTGCCTTCTAGTATAGAGGATGGACGTAAGGCCTGGGGGTGGGGGTATATCCCCCTCCCCACTTTTTTAAAGTGGGGGATGGGCTATTGAATCATCCAACCAGACGTTTTGTGATGAGAAAAAAAAACATTAAAGCTGATTTTGAGGAATAATCAGCCTTCCCAATGACAGAAAATCACTAAAAATGGAAAGCACTTTTATAAATTCATAAAGATACCATTCTGATGTTTCTGATGTAAGATTCTGCATGAGTTTGATCACATTTATCACAACCATCGACCCTGTATAGTGTATATGATCCACCTGCTTTCCAAATTTCCATGACCAGGAAGTCATTCCCCCACCTTTCCCCATCTCCCATTCTCCACCCCGCAATATTTAACACAGATCTACGCCACTGGTTATCGAGATTAATACAGCAAACAATACGTGAACTTACAAGTTTTGAACGCCTCAATCTTCATTCGGAATCCTTTTGTCCGCCTAAACTTGTTTGTTGTCATTGAGATATTGATGATAGGAAGCCTTGAGGTTACCCTCGTAACAGCTGTTCTCCCAGTCAAGCTCATTTTGTTTCCTGAGCCTGATGTTAAATCCCCGAGCTCCAAACCAGGTCCCTCTATTGTAACGAAGTCATACCGACGTTCAGTCACAAAATCCAAGATAGTGGTGACAATAAATCCACTTGAGGCTCGAAACTCCCACTGGCAGTTCAGGGAGTTAGGATATCGGTCGGGGTAGTTAGGAGACGTAAAGGTGTAGGGTATGTTCTCCTGCAGGTTGATTGTTCTTCCATCACATTCATCTAATGAACACAGATGTGGGAAAAAATCCTACATGAATATTCATAATAACCACATGTATAACGTAAGTTTAAGGAAGGGTGTGTCTTTAAAATCTAATCTGTTTGAAATTTTGGATTTAACGAGACTTGATCTGAGGCTGCAATAGCTTTCAAGCTAATTATATTGAATATAATTGTCAGATTTAATAATGCTATTTAACATACATACATATTTTATATCACATGCATTGTGTAACCGTAGGCAGGGGTTTGTGCCTGGAGTGCTAAAATTTGTTTTAAAGATTGGAATTGACTGCACATTTCAAATAAACTTCATTTGCTCGGAAGCTGCCTGGAAGAATACATTGGAAGAATAACATCTGCCATGTTTCAGGTGACGTCCAAGTCCCCGACAAGTAATACACCGGGAGTCCTCAGACATTAAACGTTTAGTTACATTTAGCTTGCCTGAGTATAGTTAATTGCCTGAGATTGCCTGGGTCAAATGCTATTAGCTAACTTTTATTGCTTTGAATAAAACGAGATGTTATATTTCAACACAGCTTGGTTTTTAGCATAAAATTAAATGATCAAAGTCTCATTTTGGGAAGTGACTTTCCATGTTTGGAGGGGGGTTAGACTTTTTAAGTTCTTTTTATAATTTCCCAGATGCCGAGCAGAAGTTATTGGAAGTTGAAAGCCACCTTTAAACTTTCAACAATCGAAATTTATTAATTTATGGTAATTGGAATGGATAACAAAATAAGTACTTTTATAAGTGCAACGCATACTTGACGGCTTTGGAAGTACTGAAGCATTTTGAATTACATAGTGCCGGACCCCCCCCCCCATTTACGTTCAGTGCACTCGAGCGATGCGCATGTGCAAGTTTTGGCCCAAGATCTAATATTAAAATGATCTCCATCCAATAAGCATTCGTCATAAAAAAAAATAATAAGATCAGAGCCCTTAACCATCGTTCAAGCATACTGTACCTCCCCGCACAAGATGGCTGTTGACATGGTGGATGGGTCTGTGATATTCACAACACCTCAAGAAAATTAAAACGCTTACTTTGGAGAGCCTTTCAAAAAGCTTGTGGATGACTAGGATCATTTTTGCCAATTTTCTTAAATTATGAATTAACCTAAGGTGTGCCTCTAGGGCATGATGGCAACAACCTGCAAGGTGACGTTGCAGCACTTTAGGACAATGAAATGTCCTCAATTTCCAGAACATTCGCAAGGGTTAAGGAAGAATAACCGCCAGAACATCTAAGTACAATATTCTGAAAGGAATTGGCTTGGCCATCTAACGCCACCTACAAGGGTCTGTCCGTAATACAGACCAGTTCAATAGCCTGCTTTTATCAGTTTGTGGCCGCTTTCGCAACATAGACTCACAGCATTGCTGTTCATCAAATCCGTAGGGACAGTTCTTCAAACCATTGCAAACAGCGCGAGATGAAATACAGAGCGTTGAATTCTCACACTGGAAGTCAGGCACACCTGGACACTTACTCGGCCCTGCAGAAAAGAACAGCCATTAAGGACCGGTGAAAATGCAGAAAAAAAAACTTTCTGGGACTGATCAACGCTTTGCAACCTTTCAAAGATAAACATAATGGTGAGTTCTTGAAAGAAATTCTTGAAAGCTGGCAGAAACGCACATTGTTTTGTCAGAACTTGCATTGAGTCTTCTACTCAAGTAATTCCGTCGTACGTGTACATTGCCAAAGATTTTGGCAAGTTGCATCTAAGAGTATTGAAATCGATGTTTGCAGATAGAGAAAACTGCAGAGTGAATAGAATACTGAGGATTGGATTCTGCCTAACATTTACTTATGAGTGACGGACAACAAACATGTTGTATCCAATGTTATGTCCTCAAGCCTTCTAGTATAGAGGATGGACGTAAGGCCTGGGGGTGGGGGTATATCCCCCTCCCCACTTTTTAAAGTCGGGGATGGGCTATTGAATCATCCAACCAGACGTTTGGTGATGAGAAAAAAAACATTAAAGCTGATTTTGAGGAATAATCAGCCTTCCCAATGACAGAAAATCACTAAAAATGGAAAGCACTTTTATAAATTCATAAAGATACCATTCTGATGTTTCTGATGTAAGATTCTGCATGAGTTTGATCACATTTATCACGACCATCGACCCTGTATAGTGTATATGATCCACCCTGCGCTTTCCAAATTTCCATGACCAGGAAGTCATTCCCCCACCTTTCCCCATCTCCCATTCTCCACCCCGCAATATTTAAGACAGATCTACGCCACTGGTTATCGAGATTAATACAGCAAACAATACGTGAACTTACAAGTTTTGAACGCCTCAATCTTCATTCGGAATCCTCTTGTCCGCCTAAACTCGTTGGTTGTCATTGAGATATTGATGACAGGAAGCCTTGAGGATACCCTCGTAACAGCTGTGTTCCCAGTCAAGCTCAATTTGTTTCCTGAGCCTGTTGTTAAATCCCCGAGCTCCAAACCAGGTCCCTCTATTGTAACGAAGTCATACCGACGTTCAGTCACAAAATCCAAGATGGTGATGACAATAAATCCACTTGAGGCTCGAAACTCCCACTGGCAGTTCAGGGAGTTAGGATATCGGTCGGGGTAGTTAGGAGACGTAAAGTTGTAGGGAATGTTCTCCTGCAGGTTGATTGTTCTTCCATCACATTCATCTAATGAACACAGATGTGGGAAAAAATCCTACATGAATATTCATAATAACCACATGTATAACGTAAGTCTAAGGAGGGGTGTGTCTTTAAAATCTAATCTGTTTGAAATTTTGGATTTAACAAGACTTGATCTGAGGCTGCAATAGCTTTCAAGCTAATTATATTGAATGTAATTGTCAGATTTAATAATGCTATTTAGCATACATACATATTTTATATCACATGCATTGTGTAACCGTAGGCAGGGGTTTGTGCCTGGAGTGCTAAACTTTGTTTTAAATATTGGAATTGACGGCACATTTCAAATAAACTTCATTTGCTCGGAAGCCGCCTGGAAGAATACATTGGAAGAATAACATCTGCCATGTTTCAGGTGACGTTGAAGTCCCCGACAAGTAATACACCGGGAGTCCTCAGACATTAAACGTTTAGTTACATTTAGCTTGCCTGAGTATAGTAAATTGCCTGAGATTGCCTGGGTCAAATGCTATTAGCTAACTTTTATTGCTTTGAATAAAACGAGATGTTATATTTCAACACAGCTTGGTTTCTAGCATAAAATTAAATGATCAAAGTCTCATTTTGGGAAGTGACTTTCCATGTTTGGAGGGGGGTTAGACTTTTTAAGTTCTTTTTTTAATTTCCCAGATGCCGAGCAGAAGTTATTGGAAGTTGAAAGCCACCTTTAAACTTTCAACAATCGAAATTTATTAATTTATGGTAATTGGAATGGATAACAAAATAAGTACTTTTATAAGTGCAACGCATACCTTACGGCTTTGGAAGCACTGAAGCATTTTGAATTACATAGTGCCGTATCCCCCCCCCATTGACGTTCAGTACACAAGAGCCATGCGCACGTGCAAGTTTTGGCCCAAGATCTAATATTCAAATGATCTCCATCCAATAAGCATTCGTCATAAAAAAAAAAAAAATAAGATCAGAGCCCTTAACAATCGTTCAAGCATACTGTACCTCCCCGCACAAGATGGCTGTTGACATGGTGGATGGGTCAGTGATATTCACAACACCTCAAGAAAATTAAAACGCTTACTTTGGAGAGCCTTTCAAAAAGCTTGTGGATGACTAGGATCATTTTTGCCAATTTTCTTAAATTATGAATTAACCTAAGGTGTGCCTCTAGGGCATGATGGCAACAACCTGCAAGGTGACGTTGCAGCACTTTAGGACGATGAAATGTCCTCAATTTCCAGAACATTCGCAAGGGTTAAGGAAGAATAACCGCCAGAACATCTAAGTACAATATTCTGAAAGGAATTGGCTTGGCCATCTAACGCCACCTACAAGGGTTTCTCCGTAATACAGACCAGTTCAATAGCCTGCTTTTATCAGTTTGTGGCCGCTTTCGCAACATAGACTCACAGCATTGCTGTTCATCAAATCCGTAGGGACAGTTCTTCAAACCATTGCAAACAGCACGGGATGAAATACAGAACGTTGAATTCTCACACTGGAAGTCAGGCACACCTGAACACTTACTCGGCCCTGCAGAGAATAACAGCCATTAAGGACCGGTGAAAATGCAGAAAAAAAAACTTTCTGGGGCAGATCAACGCTTTGCAACCTTTCAAAGATAAACATAATGGTGAGTTATTGAAAGAAATTCTTGAAAGCTGGCAGAAACGCACATTGTTTTGTCAGAACTTGCATTGAGTCTTCTACTCAAGTAATTCTGTCATACGTGTACATTGCCAAAGATTTTGGCAAGTTGCATCTAAGAGTATTGAAATCGATGTTTGCAGATAGAGAAAACTACAGAGTGAATAGAATAGGCCTACTGAGGATTCGGTTCTGCATAACATTTACTTATGAGTGACGGACAACAAACATGTTGTATCGAATGTTATGTCCTCGTGCCTTCTAGTATAGAGGATGGACGTAAGGCCTGGGGGTGGGGGTATATCCCCCTCCCCACTTTTTAAAGTCGGGGATGGGCTATTGAATCATCCAACCAGACGTTTGGTGATGAGAAAAAAAACATTAAAGCTGATTTTGAGGAATAATCAGCCTTCCCAATGACAGAAAATCACTAAAAATGGAAAGCACTTTTATAAATTCATAAAGATACCATTCTGATGTTTCTGATGTAAGATTCTGCATGAGTTTGATCACATTTATCACTACCATCGACCCTGTATAGTGTATATGATCCACCCTGCGCTTTCCAAATTTCCATGACCAGGAAGTCATTCCCCCACCTTTCCCCATCTCCCATTCTCCACCCCGCAATATTTAACACAGATCTACGCCACTGGTTATCGAGATTAATACAGCAAACAATACGTGAACTTACAAGTTTTGAACGCCTCAATCTTCATTCGGAATCCTCTTGTCCGCCTAAACTCGTTGGTTGTCATTGAGATATTGATGATAGGAAGCCTTGAGGTTACCCTCGTAACAGCTGTGTTCCCAGTCAAGCTCATTTTGTTTCCTGAGCCTGTTGTTAAATCCCCGAGCTCCAAACCAGGTCCCTCTATTGTAACGAAGTCATACCGACGTTCAGTCACAAAATCCAAGATGGTGATGACAATAAATCCACTTGAGGCTCGAAACTCCCACTGGCAGTTCAGGGAGTTAGGATATCGGTCGGGGTAGTTAGGAGACGTAAAGTTGTAGGGAATGTTCTCCTGCAGGTTGATTGTTCTTCCATCACATTCATCTAATGAACACAGATGTGGGAAAAAATCCTACATGAATATTCATAATAACCACATGTATAACGTAAGTCTAAGGAGGGGTGTGTCTTTAAAATCTAATCTGTTTGAAATTTTGGATTTAACAAGACTTGATCTGAGGCTGCAATAGCTTTCAAGCTAATTATATTGAATGTAATTGTCAGATTTAATAATGCTATTTAGCATACATACATATTTTATATCACATGCATTGTGTAACCGTAGGCAGGGGTTTGTGCCTGGAGTGCTAAACTTTGTTTTAAATATTGGAATTGACGGCACATTTCAAATAAACTTCATTTGCTCGGAAGCCGCCTGGAAGAATACATTGGAAGAATAACATCTGCCATGTTTCAGGTGACGTCCAAGTCCCCGACAAGTAATACACCGGGAGTCCTCAGACATTAAACGTTTAGTTACATTTAGCTTGCCTGAGTATAGTAAATTGCCTGAGATTGCCTGGGTCAAATGCTATTAGCTAACTTTTATTGCTTTGAATAAAACGAAATGTTATATTTCAACACAGCTTGGTTTCTGGCATAAAATTAAATGATCAAAGTCTCATTTTGGGAAGTGACTTTCCATGTTTGGAGGGGGGTTAGACTTTTTAAGTTCTTTTTTTAATTTCCCAGATGCCGAGCAGAAAATATTGGAAGTTGAAAGCCACCTTTAAACTTTCAACAATCGAAATTTATTAAATTATGGTAATTGCAATGGATAACAAAATAAGTACTTTTATAAGTGCAACGCATACCTTACGGCTTTGGAAGTACTGGAGCATTTTGAATTACATAGTGCCGTACCCCCCCCCCATTTACGTTCAGTGCACTCGAGCGATGCGCATGTGCAAGTTTTGGCCCAAGATCTAATATTAAAATGATCTCCATCCAATAAGCATTCGTCATAAAAAAAAAATAATAAGATCAGAGCCCTTAACCATCGTTCAAGCATACTGTACCTCCCCGCACAAGATGGCTGTTGACATGGTGGATGGGTCTGTGATATTCACAACACCTCAAGAAAATTAAAACGCTTACTTTGGAGAGCCTTTCAAAAAGCTTGTGGATGACTAGGATCATTTTTGCCAATTTTCTTAAATTATGAATTAACCTAAGGTGTGCCTCTAGGGCATGATGGCAACAACCTGCAAGGTGACGTTGCAGCACTTTAGGACAATGAAATGTCCTCAATTTCCAGAACATTCGCAAGGGTTAAGGAAGAATAACCGCCAGAACATCTAAGTACAATATTCTGAAAGGAATTGGCTTGGCCATCTAACGCCACCTACAAGGGTTTCTCCGTAATACAGACCAGTTCAATAGCCTGCTTTTATCAGTTTGTGGCCGCTTTCGCAACATAGACTCACAGCATTGCTGTTCATCAAATCCGTAGGGACAGTTCTTCAAACCATTGCAAACAGCACGGGATGAAATACAGAACGTTGAATTCTCACACTGGAAGTCAGGCACACCTGAACACTTACTCGGCCCTGCAGAGAATAACAGCCATTAAGGACCGGTGAAAATGCAGAAGAAATAAAACTTTCTGGGGCAGATCAACGCTTTGCAACCTTTCAAAGATAAACATAATGGTGAGCTCTTGAAAGAAATTCTTGAAAGCTGGCAGAAACGCACATTGTTTTGTCAGAACTTGCATTGAGTCTTCTACTCAAGTAATTCCGTCATACGTGTACATTGCCAAAGATTTTGGCAAGTTGCATCTAAGAGTATTGAAATCGATGTTTGCAGATAGAGAAAAGTACAGAGTGAATAGAATACTGAGGATTGGATTCTGCCTAACATTTACTTATGAGTGACGGACAACAAACATGTATCGAATGTTATGTCCTCGTGCCTTCTACTATAGAAGGTCTGGGGGTGGGGGTATATCCCCCTCCCCACTTTTTAAAGTGGGGGATGGGCTATTGAATCATCCAACCAGACGTTTTGTGATGCGAAAAAAACATTAAAGCTGATTTTGAGGAATAATCAGCCTTCCCAATGACAGAAAATCACTAAAAATGGAAAGCACTTTTATAAATTCATAAAGATACCATTCTGATGTTTCTGATGTAAGATTCTGCATGAGTTTGATCACATTTATCACGACCATCGACCCTGTATAGTGTATATGATCCACCCTGCGCTTTCCAAATTTCCATGACCAGGAAGTCATTCCCCCACCTTTCCGCATCTCCCATTCTCCACCCCGCAATATTTAACATAGATCTACGCCACTGGTTATCGAGATTAATACAGCAAACAATACGTGAACTTACAAGTTTTGAACGCCTCAATCTTCATTCGGAATCCTCTTGTCCGCCTAAACTCGTTGGTTGTCATTGAGATATTGATGACAGGAAGCCTTGAGGATACCCTCGTAACAGCTGTGTTCCCAGTCAAGCTCAATTTGTTTCCTGAGCCTGTTGTTAAATCCCCGAGCTCCAAACCAGGTCCCTCTATTGTAACGAAGTCATACCGACGTTCAGTCACAAAATCCAAGATGGTGATGACAATAAATCCACTTGAGGCTCGAAACTCCCACTGGCAGTTCAGGGAGTTAGGATATCGGTCAGGGTAGTTAGGAGACGTAAAGGTGTAGGGAATGTTCTCCTGCAGGTTGATTGTTATTCCATCACATTCATCTAATGAACACAGATGTGGAAAAAAATCTAACATGACTATACATAATAACCACATGTACAACGTACGTCTAAGGAGGGGTGTGTCTTTAAAATCTAATCTGTTTGAAATTTTGGATTTAACGAGACTTGATCTGAGGCTGCAATAGCTTTGAAGCTAGTTATGTTGAATATAATTAATAGATTTAATAATACTATTTAACATACATACATGTTTTATATCACATGCATTGTGTAACCGTAGGGAGGGGTTTGTGCCTGGAGTGCTAAAATTTGTTTTAAATATTGGAATTGACGGCACATTTCAAATAAACTTCATTTGCTCTTAAGCCGCCTGGAAGAATACATTGCGATCAGGGAGTTTTATGTGTGCGATGATTTTACAATACATCTGCCATGTTTCAGGTGACGTTCAAGTCCCTGACAAGTAATACACCGGGAGTCCTTAGACATTAAACGCTTAATTACTGTTAGCATGCCTGAGTATAGTAAATTGCCTGAGATTGCCTGGGTCAATTGCTATTAGCTAACTTGGTTGCAACAGTTATTGCAAGTTGCTGAAAAAAAAAAGCTTGATGTGTTTGAAACACTGCCGTGAGTTAAACGGTTTTTAACTCCTCCTCAATATCTCCGTTGGATGACACTTGTGACACAATTCACACGACCATTTGGCAAGCTAGGAATGCCCCCGTGAAATCACATGGAACTGTCTTCAACTATGGAACTGTCTTCAACTATGGAAATGTGGGCATGTGAATATTTTCGTTCCACGCGCGAAGTTAGTTATTTATTATGTGTCCTGTGCATAATTTAGCGACTCTGCATTTTAGGCCTCTACTATCTCTGCTGTCATATCCCTTTCTGAAACAAAGCTGGAACATTATGGTAACATTTTGAGATCTTAATAGTGTCATTGATAGAACTTTTATTTTATTCTGTCCTTAGGTCCTTGTTGTTCAAATAATAAAAATTAATATAGATTATTATAATTATTTGTCACATTTTTGGGGGGTAGGGTTGTAGTAAACTTGAAAGAGCAAGCAAACGGTTTGTCCCTTTTTCGTTCTCAATGCGTCTTGTCAGAGAATGGCTAGTGAACCGCTGAATTTTCACTTAATTTCTGCCTTTCAGGGGTAACTTAATTTTAATTAAACCAAGTCGTAAGCTGTTACGTTAAGAGACTTTGAACATGTTGGTTGGTGTGAAAACTGAGTACTGAATGTATAATTATTCTTCTTTACGCGACACTTTTGTGTGATGTCGAAGCCTTTGCAAAGTAGTGTTGTGTGAGCTTGCCTTGTGCACTAGTCTACAGTACAGTAAGTGCGATGTGTAGCGACATTGTGCATGTACACTACATGTATTACAATATTGTTTGTACTTACGCCAAGTGCAAATCTGCATCTCGCACTAATGGTTGATGCACTGTCTCAAAGAGTTATGCCTGACTTGTAAGGGTACTTTTGCTTGCGTTTATTTTTAGCCTACTCCTGCTTTTGCTGTAGTTTTCAGTGTATAACCCGAGGATCGGCATAGCTGAAGTTATTCTGCACCATGGTAAAATTAGGGTTCCTTTAATGTTGTAGTCATGACTGATCATTCATTTATAACAACATATAAAACAGCAAATGTCATTACAATTTTATAATAGCAACACGTATTGTGTTTAATATTATTTAAGTAAATGAATCTGCAGGGTGTATAAAAAAGTATAGAGTCAGAAAATTAAATACAAAGTAAAAATGTGACATTTTTTGAAAATATCTTCTCCTACATGGGTTGATTAGAGTATCATGCTGTTACTAAAGTTGTGATCATGAACAGATTTTCATGCCTGAGTGACCAGGAGCTAGTTTCCTAAATAGCTCAAAAATAGGCTTGCGCAAACAATTGCTTTGTTCAGAATTGGATTAAAAGTCCAGAAAAGCAAATATTGAATGTGCTAGAGTAAATATCATTTATTTCACCCATTTAGTCCTCCACGTGACGATCACTTCGCTCCACACAAATTTGTGCCCTTCTCAGCATGTCGTAGATAGCACGCCTCATCATTGCTCTGTTTTGCCTGAGAGCATTGATCTCGGCAGTGATCCTTCCTGCAAGGCCATCTAGGTCCACTGGCAGAGAAACAAAAACCTTGGACTTCAAACGTCCCCACAGGAAAAATTCCAATGGCGTTAGGTCGGGTGATCTCGGTGGCCATTCCACAGGCCGAAGCAATGCAATCACACGGTAATCAAAGAGTTCTGTCAGGTGCTCTGTAACCGTTCTCATCCTGTGTGGTGGAGCACCATCCTGTGCCTACCAAGCCATTTGAAACAATCCATTTCCTTGGCGAAGATAACGAGGCATTTGATCAATGACTGGAACGATGTTGGCATTGATCATTTATAAGTACATGTCACCGTACATGTTGTGAAAAAAGAATTGACCAATAATGCTCCTGTTCCCAATCAAAACTACCCAGTCAGTTTATGTCTGTCATCACTGCGTTGATAGTCAAAATGAAGTGGTCGATGGCCACGGGGAAGATATTATCTTATGTTGTGGGTACTCACAGAAGCATTTAAGGCAAATCCTAACCCAACTCCAATAATCAAATCTTCGTGGAAGCGTGCATGTTGGCCAAGGAGCCAGTGGCAAAACAGAAACCGTCGCTGTTGATCACGTGGAAGAAGCTGTTGTCGTTGAACCATTCGGGAAGAATAGAAGCGTAAATCCAAGCGACTAATTCTGTTGAATGTGACATAGGGTAACCCAAGTCCATTACGATGACAGCTCAACCTCTGAGCCCTTTCATCTCCTGCCTGCTGATTCGCTAAAGCATTTTGAACAGTTTGGATGTTGGCAGCACATCTTCCAGATCTTAGGCGCCCAGATCTTTCTTTGTTTAGGTTGTGACTTGATCCTGTTACCTTGTACTTCTGTACATTTTTGTAAACTGTTGCTCGTGATGGACATCGTACATTCGGATATTCTTGACAAAACCTTCGCAAGACCTTTGCAACACTCTGACTTCGATGGAACTCTCTTACCAAAAATTACCTTTGCTCGTTTCATTGATTTCACCGCTAAAGAATGAGACAGTGGCCCTCCAATTTATGCCATTGCAAACATTCTGCAAATGTGTTTCGTCCAGTGATGTGCACTGAAATCAAACAAATGAACACCATGTTACCATTCTCATTACTTGTGCAAGCAACATTTTTGCGGGGATTTGTAGGTGGGAAGAGACGAGGCTGAAAGAAACCTTCCAAGGTACTCCACAGAACAAAGCACATGCCATACTTGACTTTTGGTCCAATTCTGAACAAAGCAAGTGTTTGGGCAAGCCAATTTTTGAGAATTTAGGAAAAAAGTTCCTGGTCACTCAGGCATTATAATCTGCTAATGATCACAAGTTTAATAACAACAAGATACTCTAATCATTCCATGTAGGAGAAGAGATTTTCAAAAAATGTTCACATTTTTATTTTCACTTAATTTTCTGACTGTATACTTTTTTGATACACCCTGTATATGTACAAGCCAGGATTATTTGGAATGAAATATATTTCATTGACAGGGCTTTTCTTCAGACAGTGTACCAGGCCATTCCTCTCCGTTATCGGTCGTTTTTGGTGGGATTATGGTCGTTGTTTGATGTAATCCATATGAACTGGAGAATTTGGAAATAAAGTGGAAATTTGGAATCAACAACTACTTGTTTGTTTTTACACCCTCCTTCTCTTGACGAGAGTGGAACCAACAAGCCACGGCCTCCTCACGGAAACGTATGACATGGTTGGTCAATTCGTAGCCTCTTGCAAGCAGAAACGATTTACCGCCACACACATGAAAATAGTTTTCAGGCATCTACGTGTAATGGCGCCTTTCGATATGAGCCTCAACACTTGTGTCAAGCGTTGCGAATGAAAATCGCTCCCAGAACGATTTTCACGGCTGAACAAAACGCACAGGTGTGTTATTTCAATGGATTCGAGCTTTGTGCTAGTGGACGTGAAACACATGAACGCACCGTGTACGCAACGCACCCAAAAACGTACATATGGAAAGGCGCATTTAACTTCACGTACGTACATAAAACTGTAGCACATGTACGTGACACAGTTTTCACGTACGTATTGCAATACCTATTAGTTTACTTAAATGCTTTAACAATCAAGCACTATTGTTTATTACTTCCACTTCAGCAAACCATACATGCAGTTCACGCACATAGTGTTATACTGTGTAATTAAGCAGCACTAACTACACGTGTAGAATTGATTTGATCTAACGGGACATCTGCATCAAAACAGTAGCAATCTTGTCCGTGTCCTATTGCATTAAAAGTCAGATTATAGCAAAGCATAGGACACTACATTGGCGACGAGCTGAGCAACCTAGTCGCCTCTGATACCCGGGTAAGCAATCCAGTACCCTATTTGCAGTTGATGACTCAGAAAAAGGGCTGGAAACCGTGCAGAAATTCAAACGGCCATTGTTAGCTTGTGCAGAGTCGTAGTATCACAGTGTAGACGGTACATATACCAGTAACATGGCCACGAGATCAAAAGAACAACCTGCAGCTATGCCATTGCAAATAACTGTAGAAACTGAGACCAGAAACTTGGGGAGCCATTCTTGCAATCACCCCAATGAACAGATATCGACAGGAAAGGCTTGGGAAGAGTAGCTAGAGGGCATAGAAAGAGAATTTCGCTACTTCAAAATTTGCAACCCCATTGACAAGAAAGATGCCCTGATAATTTATGGTGGCAAAGACATCACCAGATTAGAGAACAGTTTACCTGATCCAGTGGATGTTGATAATGTTTATGAGAGGCTGGGGACAAAAACTCAACAACTACTACACCCCAAGAAAAATAAACATCATGCCAGATAGCTTTTCCTAAAGATGCGGCCTACTCCCAATGAAACAACCACAGCTTATGCAGCCCAGCGTAGAGAAAAAGCCAATGATTGTGAGTTTGGAGACACCTGGGACGACCGAATTCCAGAGCACCTCATCGAAACCATCACTAGCGAAACCCTCATCCAGGAAGCTATCAACAAGAGGTGGTCACTGACACAGATGTTGACAGAGGCGGCGCAGAGAGAAGATACTTCCTTGCAGATCAGCAGCATGAGGGCCCCCGACAAAGCAAGCAATGCCTTTAGATGACCCATTGGTCTGGGATGGTAATATGGAGTCCCAGATGTTGCTGATGTGGAAGCCAACGTCTTCGGGGACTGTGTCGTGTTTGAAGATCCCGATTGCTTCCCTGACGCGTCTTGGGTACCATCTGTTGACCGGCGCGATGAGTTGAGCTGCTTGCAAGTTGATGACGTGATCTTTGATGTGTGAGTGCTTGACAATCGCTGATTTATCTTAGTCACCTCTGCGTCCATGGGCGATGTGTTCTTTAGTCTGTGGGCAAGTCCCGACAAGTCTTGCCGATATACGCCTTCTCACATTCGCAGGGGATCCTGTAGACACCAGCCTTCGTCTGACTTGCTTGTCCATGTTGGTCTTCAGGGTGGCTTGAAGTTTTTTTGGCTGCAGCGTTGAATACTTGGATGTTGGCTTGGTGAAGGATGCGTTGGATCTTGTGGGATGCATTTCATATGTATGGTAGTGTCACTGCTGCCTTTTCGAAGGTGGTTTACTTTGGGTATAGGAGACCCGACAGTCAGTGATCTTGTGTTCTCGATCTCGGCGGTAACCGTTGCGTTTGAGGGCTCATGAGATGTGCTCGAGTTTTTTTTGGATGTGTTCTTGGTCGCAGATCTTGTAGGCTCGCTGCACGGTTGACTGATGACTTGATATTGGGATGATGGAACGATGCACTGTGCAGGTACCAGTCTGTGTGGGTCGGCTTGGGGTAGACGGCGTGCTCCTTGGAACCATCTGGGTGGCGGGAGACATTGACATCCAGGTTAAATCCCCGAGCTCCAAACCAGGTCCCTCTATTGTAACGAAGTCATACCGACGTTCAGTCAAAAAATCCAAGATGGCGATGACAATAGATCCACCAGAGGCTCGAACCTCCCACTGGCAGTTCAGGGAGTTAGGATATCGGTCGGGATAGTTAGGAGACGTAAAGGTGTAGGGAATATCTCCTGCAGGTTGATTGCTCTTCCGTCGCATTCATCTGATGAACACAGATGTGGGGAAAACCGATGTGGACGTACACGCATGTTAAATAACCACATATAGACGTAAGTCTAAGGAGGGGGGTGTGTCTTTGGTATCTAACCCGTTTGAAATTTTGCGTTTAATGAGAAATGATCTGAGGCAGCATTCGTTTTCAAGATAATTATGTTGAGCACAATAATAACATTTTAATAATAATATTTAATGTCGCATGTATAGTGTAACTGTAGGAAGGGGTGTGCCCCTGGAGTGTCAAAATCCGTTTCCAATATTAGAATTCACAATAAATGTTAATTAAACCGCATTTACTTGGAAACCGCCTGGAAGAATACAGAATAACCAGGGAGTTGCATGTGTGCAAAGCACTTTCGGTACGTCTGCCATGTTTTCAAGCGACGTCTACGTTTCCATTTGTGTGGAAATATCTGACCTGTTTGGTCCATTCGTAGCCTCTTGCATGCACATACGATTTACCGCCACACGTATAAAAATAGTGTGATGGCGCCTTTCTATATAGGCGTCAACACTTGCGCCAAGCGTTGCGTATCTGTCAAAATCGCTAACGGGATAATTTTGACTGCCAAACGAAACGCACACACGTGTTATATTAATGGAGTTGATTTTTGTGTCAGAGAAACGCATTGCGTACGCAAAACGTATATGTACATAGGAAAAGGCGCCTTTTCACGTACATACGTTGTAGTGCACTTAGGCCTACGTGACACAGTTTTCACATCCGTATTTGTAGCTAACAGGTACGTACGTGGAAAATAACTCGTAAGTAAAACTATCAGGTCTTTACGCACTGTCACGTTCGTAAATGATAGTTTTACGCTCCGAGTAATAGTTTGGATGTAAGTTCGTGACACTACTCTAAAACTATTGTGGTGACACAACTGACACCTTTTGTGGCGGACCAATAGACTGGCCGGATCGGAGATGGAATTGACCTTGCCTAACCCGACAAGTTTCTTTATTTAACCTTACTCGAGAATGAGCGGCTATCCAAACGCAAGGGGGGATATCAGTTAACGAACGGTGGACTATGCCTTAGGGGCTGTTCGTTTGGTGGAAGTTTATCACCGCTCTGTGATTAGGTAATCGATCTCAATGCCAATAAAGATTACATTAAATGTCAATAAGTGATACAGGACTGGACTAAATCTCACGGTGACCAGCAATTTCTAAGGCAATTATATAATTGGTTTATTCAATGTCAGTGCTTCAATTATCCTTTACGTACAACAACAATTAATTATTTACAAAAGGATCCTCACGGTAGGTGGTCTTACGTGGTCAACTGCACCACGAACGTGATTAGTTAAACTTATCCTCAACCTACACCAGGGTAGCCCTCATAGTGATCAGGGTATTAACCCTCAAGTTATATAACAATAATCTCTACTGCCTTACTAAGCAACACAGTTCCCAAACTGCAACAAGATTCAAGATGACTTAAATAACCCTCACCCACTTCAAGGTATTATGAAATAACACACGTAAGTTGATTAAGAAGGCGATTATAATAGTCCTCACCAGACTCTAACGGTAACCTGTACCCAGTAAACCTCAACGAGGAAAGCAAGCTCCCAGACCAGGACCGCAACCAACCATCGCTATGGCAACAAGCATGGAACAACGGCACACAATCCTTCTAGTCTAAGCTCCGCTAATTCCCCGAATAACTGGTTCACACGGGTTCCCTAACCCTATTATCCAACACTTCTTAAATAAATGAGACTGTCTAACAATCCCCCGATCCTCAATGAGATCTTATATAATCGGCAGCTCGAATTATGAATCACCCAGATTAAACACAAGTCTGCACAGCTACCCTGTTTCGCCACACTATTATGTACGTGCATGAAAGTATCAAGTACGTACATGACAGTTTTCAAGTACATAAGTAAAAGAAATTGTAGGTGTGTGACGTAATACATTTCCGTACGTGCACACATCATTGAGGATTAAAAGGAGACATCCTATTAACAATATTTGCAGTTTTGACAGGCAAATGATATTACTGAGTTGAACTCCCACGGGGTTTGGCAGAACAAGCGATTGTCAAGGTTCACAAATATCTGAATGATTTGATGAGTCATGCCATCGACTGCTATCTGCGGGCTGCTACCCACTGACTAGTCGCTACCTCTAAAAGAGAAATCGCTGTTTTCATCCAACAGGAAGTGCTAGCCAACCCTAGTGAAAATGCATTTTTGTTCTAAAGCGCATCAAGGGACATTTTTCCTTTAGGGGCACTGAAATCAAGGATACACGGCTTATGGTTCTTGTCTACTTCAAGACATCAAACAGGTGCTGCCAGTTCCAGGGAACGGCGTTGGTGGTCATATGTGGGTCAGGGGATTGGCTTGTGTCCGCTAACCTTGCATATGTAGTGTGAACAAAAGATGACCACACGATAAAGGAAAGGAAGACGTTCTGTGGACTTACACATGCCCTTGGACGCTTCCTCTTCGATCTCTGAAAAAGAAATTTAGAGGCATTTTGGGGTAGGGGTCATCGTCGTAAAAGGAAGAGGAATAGTCAAGGAAACCTTGTATAAAAAGCCAGCTGAAAATCGTGTTCCCAGTTTAAGAAAAAGGAGTATTTTCACTGAGTTTTCTTAACTGCGATGCACGAACAGAAAGGAATGTCCTCGCTACCGGTAGCATATGCAAGGTAACTGTTCTTGTGAAAGGTGCTGACTGAGCTCTTTTACGTATTAACACAGCCGCGAATCGAGGTCTGATTGTAAATCGAGGACGCCCTAAGTTCGCAAAAAGGTAAAATTTGAGGCATTTGGAAGGTGTCCTCGGTGTACGTATTTAACAGGCCGAGTGTTTAAAAACACCTGCTCTAAATGGACAGTGTCGACGCATACCTGGATGGAATAGCGCCCTCTCTAGCTCTCTTGCTACGCTAGCCCCGCTGTCCGGCCGGCTTGGCCAGTCCGGATTGCTGAGCACAATAAGCGTCGCCAAGTGGGACGTGTAACCCCAACCAATATAACCCCAACTAAAACTGACCAAAAGCATCAGAGCGTCACCTTGTCATCACGCCTGTGGATTTGTGCAACCGTTCTGAGATGCAGTTTTCTTCTAGTGGAAAACACGGTGAGTAAACACGATTTAATTTGAAGCAAAATGTTGAGCATGACCAGACCCTATCTCGGTACGGTTTACTACATCATTACATACATGTGCATGGCCCTAGTCCTGGCTAGTATTAATTACTACTTCTAGTTAAAACATAGTTAAAGTATGGCTACTACTAGCCCCCCCATGTTGTCGATAGGCTAACATGGATCTTATACCGCTGTTTATAGAGTGAATGTGCCAGTGGAATAGGTACACGTATGCAGAAGACTTTTCTTTTGTCAATATCTGGTGGCACTAATTGTGTTTAAAATGGCTTTTTTAGCAGATTGCTCTTTGGAGCCAGATACCTGTTCCTCCCACCAGTCCACACTAACTTAAAAGAAGACAGGCGGTGTGATGAAATTAATGTTCGGTTCGATTTCTTCTCAGCTGATCGGTCCACCGTAAGTGGAGAAGTTTGAACAGTATGGCTGAGCTGTCCACTGGGTCCAGCAGTAGGCCTACTACATCTGTGGTGATGTCACGTCTGACGTCCATGAGAACTGTGGTGTGATCGTAATGCAGACCAGTAACGAGGTTGGCTGCAGGAAATTGGACAAGAAACACTTCTGCTTTTACTGCGATGTGCCCCAGGCCAAGCTCCCCTGTCATCTCCAGTCATGTCACAAGGAAAAATGAGGGGTGTTCGAGATCAAATGTGACCCCAACGCTAATGTGCGTAAGAAACTTCTGTTGAAAGTCCGCAACATAGGTGATCACAGGCACGATTGCTAGGTTCTGCATGAAGGTCGTGGTGTGCACGTTGTCGGGTACAGGCCAAATCGCAAGATATCTCCCCAACCAAATGCACCACTTGAATCATCTGTCCATCTGCATCACCGTTCTGACATTATCAAGGCCGTGCACGATATTGCTGGCTTCAGGGAAGACAAACGGTTCTACGATGTTCTGTCACTAGCACTGAAGATTGGTTATTCCGTCAATCAGTGTACACTCGTCTTGGAAGGAAGTGCCCAAGAGTACGGCCAAAACACAAAGCGGAACGTGCGGAAGAGTTTCTGCAGTTGTGTGAATTGAACTGGCGAGACCTTGTGTCCACACATGCACACAGAACGCTTTACCAAGGAAAACGCCAGAAACATTATCTTTTTTCCTAATCAATCAGATTTGGCAACTCTATCTATCTGTCGGTCTGTCTGTCTCTGTCTGTCACAAGAGCGGGCTGACTTTTGAGCTGCCACCTACATTTTTAATGCCCTTTTCCTGCCTCCATATATAAGGACAACTTCCTGGTGATGCTGCATGATGCAGCAGGGAGCCCTCTTCGCTATTGAAACGAGTGAACCGCCGTCTCTGGACTACCGCAGAGAAGACAGACGTCCAAGAAGGCCTGCGCAAATTCTTCCAGTTGAGGAAAGTTCCTGGCAAGCTGGACATCGAAGCAGCTTGCACTGTAGTACTGCAGACCTGTACTTGGAGAAACTTTTGTTGTAACACAATGAAGTTGTAGCCAAGTAAAGCTATGATATTCCACACCAGCCATTCTCTGGAGAATATTGATGATGAACCCTACGGTAGTATGCCAATAACACAACCTAATTTTACTGGCCTAAACAACCAAAAACTTGCAATGTGTGTGATGTCCTCAGTGTTATAAGCTGCCCTCACACGGACGAAAAACCCTCCGTCTGATAGTTTGGGAAGTATATGCCCTCCATCTGCAGTGTCTACATGTATGGGTATATGTGCAGGCGTGGCATACACAGTGTCGACCTCTGCACAAAAGAAGTCCACATAATGCAGGGTGCGATAGCGTAGTTTGGACTCCCACACGTCCACACAATGTTTTCTCCTCTCTGAAAAACAGTTTTTCAGAGGCATTTTGGGGTCAAGGTTATCCGTAGCAAAATGAAGAGGAACAGTCCAGGAACTCATCATCAAAAATCTTGCTCGAAGGAAATATCCTAACTGGGGAAAAGGAGCATTTTCCTCAAGTTTCCTTAACCACAGGAGAACAAAGGAATGTCCACACTTTGTATGTAAAACTGGTATGGGTGTGTTAACTAACTTCTCAGAAATAATTTCATTTACATAGCGGGTATCTTTTAAAAAAAGGCTTCGGTGTGTATAGCAATCGCAAATTGAATGTTCATTTGTGATTGAGGTAAACAAGAACAGGAATTGGTTTTTGTGATTTGAAAAACAATGAAAACAACTTAAAGCCTGCTTTCATCGTTTTATGGTCACTTTTGCGACGTATACTCACAGCACTGCAGTTCATCAAATCCGTAGGGACAGTTCTTCAAACCATTGCAAACAGCTCGGGATTAAATGCAGAGCGTTGAATTCTCACATTGAAAAATGAGTTCACCTGAACACCCACCCGGCCCTGCAGAATATGACAGCCGAAACAGTCGTTTAATGTGGATCAAAGACAGAAAAAAAATAGCACAAAGTAAAAGCCTCATGTGTGTGTGTTTAAAATTGTCGTTTCTTGAGCAAGCAAACTTGAAAGGTACAATTTGTATGCTGAAATTATTAATAACTGCCTGAATTGATTTACATTGAATTGAAATAAGGTTTATAACCCTTTAAAGAAAACATACGTAACTATGATGACTAGTTCTCCTTGAAAAAAATGCCTGACAGCGAGCAGTTAGACAAAACTCCTGACATTGGAACTGGCTGTGCGTCTTTTAATTGAAATTGGCCTAATAAAGCTTTTGTCATTACTTATTCCTGTCGCAGTATTTTGAAACAGATGTTTGTGGAAAGCGAAAACTTGAATACTTGAAGAATAAACCATGCGCAACATTCACTTATTAGTGCGTAAAACCACGAAAGTTATTCACCCCATTAAAGGTTTTGTCTTTGGGCCTCCAAATATAAATGATATAAATTTCCCAGAACAAACAGTACAATGTACATGCATATGCTTACAGATTTCAAATGCCTCAATCGTCATTTTGAATCCTCCCCTCTGCTTAAACGCGTTGGTTTTCATTGTCACATTGATGATAGGAAGCCTTGAAGTTACCCTCTTAACGGGTGTGGTCCCGCTCAAGAGCAATCCGTTTCCTGAGCCTGTTGCTAAGTCACCGAGCTCTAAACCAGGTCCCTCCATTGTAACGACGTCGTACTGGCGTTCAGTATTAAAATCCAAGATGCGGATGACGATGAATCCACTAGACGCTCGAAACTCCCACTGGCAGCTCAGGTCGTTGGGATACAGGTCGGGGTAATTAGGAGAGGTGAGAGTGTAAGGGACGTTGTCCTCCAGGTTTATTGTCCTCTGACAATTATCTGATGCACACGGTCATTGTGGAACAATTCCAAATTAATACCATGTAAAAACGTTAAGAATGACCTGTCTGTACATGAAACACAACAGGCTCTGCGCTTGCCAAGTTGCAACGAACAGGAGGTCGATGAAGAAAAGGTTTATTTCTTTGAAAACGAGTACCCGGTTTTCGCCAGATTCTTTTTTTTTTTTTACAAAAAACACTTCTTAGGCGAGTAGGAAAGAAAATAATCGAAATATTTATTTATCAAAGTACTAGCACCAAAACCCTAAGAGAACAATACCAGCAAAAAAACAAGGATGTCGGGACCATGAATGAGGTTGTTGATTCCCCCCCCCCCAGTGTTGAATGAGCCAGAAGCCGCATTCACTTTTGAATCGCCCCCGACATCAAACGCTGGATACACCGTTGGTTGGAAACTAATTTGGAGCATGTTGGTGATGTAAACAATAGTCTTTTTCCAATGAGCTTTATCCATCATGAGAATGGAGACATTGTACTTGATCCTCTGTGTAGTTTGATGCTCAGGTAATTTGTTATGTTCAGGAGAGGTAGATTTGAACTATATTTTTGAAAACATCCTAGCGTTAGATCGCTGAACATTTTAAAGCTTCTATTCAGCATCTCACTGATACCCAGCAAGAGGCTGTAACCGTATCGTCCTAAAAGTCCGGGGTCAGATTGGGACCCAGATTCCGGGCCCCAGGGGGCCTGACCGTTTACGGATCAGCATGAACCAGCATAAATTGATGCAGTTGGTGGATCTGAGACTCTTGCAATTGGTGCAGTTTTAGGTAACCATAAACGAGTAGGCCTAAACTGAATCCTGACTCCAAATGTTAACCTAGAAGTTTCATGACAAAACTGACCTAAACCCGCCGAAAGTCCGGGTTAATTTTGCCAAGAAAGTAGGGTTCCAAGTCATCCATATTCAGGAAATTTGCCAACCCGGCATGTCTGGGTTAAGGTGACCTGGAAAGGGGTTAAACGCAGTTTGACCCAGAGCTGGGTCAGAAGTGATGACCCTTTTCTGAATCAAGCTGGCCCAGAAAGGGTTACAAAGAAATTGACCCGGAGGCCGAAACAAAATCTGACCCGGGACTTTTTAGAATGTAGTATGAGCAAGATGTTACCAAATTGTTTATTGCAAACTCGGTGGGCTTGACGGTCAGCCTATAACGGGGCCCTGATATTGTTGATTAAATGGGAGTTTGCAGATATCATGATACTGGACACTTAAACAGACATAGTTATTCCGGAGTAAAACATCACCCCAAGATTCCTGGATTACCATGGAAAGGGGGGACGTCCATTTCTGCAAAAAGTTGATTCTTGAAACCAATCACTACCTTTGTCTTGTTGACGTTAAGTTTAAGGAAATTATAGATAAAATCCACTGTCCCATGCGCATCCATGATAAAGTCCTCTATACTCTTGGCATGGCTTTAAAAACCGCAAAAGGCGCAGTAGGACAAATCGAAATTTATATCTCTGTTGTCAGCATATATGTGGAATCCCATAAAATTACTGCAAATGACTTGAGCATCAGGTGGTAGGGTATCATTCAGAAACAAATGTGGACCACGCTACGACCGCTGGCGAACTCTGAATTCAAAAGTGAGGATGCTGAGAAGTTGTAATTGATGTGGACATGCTATGTTCTTGTCAACTGATGCAACGTGATCCATGCACTTGAGTGAAGCATCAGACACTCCGAGAAGCCTTCCCATCCGATCAAATTGGACTTAATCAATCTTGTTACTTAGGTGAAGCAGGACAGTTAAGGATAATAACGTGCCACTTTCCATGGTCCACGTGACACCATTGCCATGATCCCAAAGGAGAGCCATTTCAGTTTTGTGAAAATGCTTATACGTTGACTGTATATCATGGTCATCAAGAACCCAAGGTTGAAGATTGAGTTCAACAATCACAAGAATTTCTTTAGCAACTGTGAAATCTTACAACACTTTAGAAATGTTCCAAGAAGCTCTTGGGCTTTTGTTGATTTTGTGTAGAAGGAAGTAGTCTTTAAATGACAAAAGCATCAAAATTTAAGTCCCCGTAGAGAAGACACTTTCCATAATTTCCATTACCAACGAACTATGTTTCAGAGAGGGCAAATATGTCAATTCATAAGTGGTGACGTATATGTAATAATGCGATAGGGCGATTAACTCAACAGTGAAAGGAGTTAAAGGCAATTTATATTTTACTTTACCGCCCGTCTTACTTTTGTTTCTCCTCTTGTACGTTATTACATTCAGTAGATGCACAGAACAAACCGTTTTCGAACGAATCAGCAGCCAGATAATGAAGTTCTTGTGTTGGTTTTGCTGAGTACTCATTTGTGTAAGTGATTCATTGGAGTAAGTGAGCATGCTTGGTCAGTCCACGAAGCAGAGATCAAGAAAAAGTGGCAGTTTGCCCAGAGAAGGTGCCACTGACAACTACGTGCAAATTGGCCTTGTGAGCTCTTCTTGTAAAAATTAGACGTTGTTAGTGATGAGCTCCAGGCGAAGAGAAATTGATTGTAAGATACAGTTTGTAAATTTCATGTGGATCGCTCCAAAACACGCCAAATGAGTCACTGTTGATAATCAATCGAGATGACAGCAGATACGTTCAAGCATGGCTTCTATTTCCATATGATTTATGCAGCGCAAATATGAGGGTGTAGCCCCACACCTAACATTCTGCAAGTTATTCTTAATAAGTAAACATGGGTGTAAATGTTTGCAGCGGCTTAACGTGAGTGGATGAGTGTGCTCCTAGAAGCCAAACCCGTTTCAAAGCCGCATTTTACTATTGTGCTGCCGTAGAAATATTACCACCGAGTTCATAGGTGTGGATTTTATAGCACATGCCACCTCTCAGAGTATGACCCACGTCATTTCCTTCCAAAAACTAACACCAGGGTGTCATTAAGAAAACAAAAACTGTGAACTCTTAATGGCGTGCAAAGTTAACATTTAGTCCGCGTATGCAGATATCTTTATACCTAGACGCAGCAACTTAATATTTATTCCCGGAATAGAGATATCTCTATAGTAATAGAGATATCTTTATCCCGAATAGAGATATCTCTATAAATAATACATATATCTTTATTCTCTTATAGAGATATCTCTTTTATTCTCTTATAGAGATATCTCTTATAATAATGGAGATATCTCTATTAATATATCCCGCTTCCGAGGTCAGCAATGGAACAGCCAGGAAGTCTTGTACCGTCTGGATAAACATAGGAAAGGTCTAGGCGTTGGTGTTCTATCGTGGAAAATCCCCTTCTTCAATTGCCTTTGTACCCTAATCCTTATCGATGTTTGACTGAAAGCCTGTCCCATATTTAATTCCAAGCATTTATTACAATATGTGAAAAAATACCGAATTTCCAGAATATTTCACAAAAAGAACAGGAATTAACAACCTGGATACTTAATCACTATAAACAAGCGTTTGTGCAATGAACAAACGAGAGGTGATTGGGCTAAAAATGCAGTTGGAATAGGTACATCGTTGGGATTGTCCGTGAGTAAGCAATGGACAATTGTAATTGTTTTTTATCATCGGCAGGTTACAAGTATAATTAATTAATAATACAAGCCAAAAGCCTTGGACAATGAACACTATTATTTGTTCTTTCATTGAACTGGTAATTTAAGATTATGTTCTTCAGGATTTATTTGTTTGTGATTTGTTTGGAAAATTAAAAGCTCTTTTCATTGCTTCCGGTCAGATGAGATCGTCAGCCTGACGGTTTGCAGACCCAATACAAAATCCACTTACAACAGTGTTGTTCATCGAAGGCGAAGGGACAGTCCTTTAAACCATCACAAACGGCACGGGATGAAATACAGATCGTTGACCCCCGACACTGGAAATCAGGCTCGCCGGAACACTCACTCGGCGCTGCGAAAAAAAATCTGATTTCAACTGTTTGCACAGAAATGACAACATTGCACGGCAAAAAACCGAAACATTGTTAACCTAAACTTCATTAGGTTTAATGAAAAACACAAACGATATTTTGAGCAGTGACTTAGCCCGGGGGGGGCTTGGAGCACGTGTACCCCCCACAAGCATATATGTGTGCAAACGCCTTCAATTGTGGACTCCCTATTGTTCCTCTTTTGTTCGTACTTGAACTTTTTAGGAAGACCTCCCATATCTTTTGTACACGTTTTTGAACCGTGGACTATTCGGCAACAGTGGACCATATTGTCTCCTATTGTTATAGGTCCACGATTGAAGGCGTTTACACACTCACACACACAAATTCCCGGTGCCCCACCCCCAGGTGCCCCCCCACCGTAAAAAAACAACAAAAAACAAAACCAAAAAAAGACAAAAACCCCAACAACAACAGATGAATGGATATTGAACAAGTCCAACAAAAACCTGCCCCCAAAACCACACCACTGATAGCTGGTGTCCTCCATAAGATGCTCCTGCCCCCCTGTAAAATCCTAGCTTTGCCACTGATTGTTAGGATCAGTTGTTGAAAAATTCATGGCAGCTATAGAGAAAAGGTAACAGTGACCGATAACAATCTCTCTGATATACTGACATTTCGTTTTTGGTTAATTTTGGATTAATTTCGGGTCCTGTTTTAGAAAATTTACAACAGTCATTGGGACTGTGGTATGGTGATCACTTAGTGTTTAGGATCGTCGGACATCAGGGAAGAGAAGATTTTTTGTATTTCATTTAATAGGTGAGCGGGAGGGTCGAATTTTAGACATCAGCTATGTCGGTATGAAGAACCTGCGCGGTGATATAGGGGGGGGGAGAAATGTCTTATTTTTTGAACAGCGGCAAGAGAAGATTTCTTTTCTTCTTTTATTTCAGAGCAGGAAAGGGGGCGCCCAAGATGCCAAGGACATGGGCCTCAGCTGAGGGCGTGCCCCCACTGCCTTAGTTACGCCACTGATCAGAGGGTAATCTGAAAGGCTTGCATGACCACCGTCAAGAATCTTGTGAGTAGTCATAACCCACAACTCATATCACCCAATCTCTCATTAAAGATTTTTCCTGATTTGACGGTGCACACGTTAGTAGAGACAGGCAAATTCTGGAATCTAATAAATCTAATCAATTATTTTTGCCGTAGCAACTTATTGATTGTGGAACTTTTATTGAACAGAATCATGAGGATTCGATTCTCCGGGATGCAATTATAGATGACGTAACGTGAAACATCTACAAATCATACTGCAGATATTTTTCGGAATTTTTTTGTCCCCAGGCTTCCAAAGTACGAGTTTTCCATATTAAATGATACATGTACTTACTAGTTTCAAATGCCTCAATCTTCATTTTGAATCCTGTTCCCTGCATGAATGCGTTGGTTGTCATCGTAACATTTATCATAGGAAGCATGGAAATTACCCTTGTAACGGGTGTGGTTCCGCTTAAGGTTACTTTGTTTCCTGGGCTTGTCGCCAAATCACCAAGCTCCAAACCTGGCCCTTCCACTGTAACAATGTCTCCATTTCTAAGGTGGAAATCCACGATGCTGATGACAAAGAATCCATTAGAAGCTCTGAGCTTCCACTCGCAGCTCATGGAGTTAGGATACTGGTCAGGGTAATTCGGAGAGGTCAGATTGTAGAGGGGGCTCTCTTGCAGGTTGATAGTCGTCTCTCCACATTCATCTGATGAACGTAATCAAAGGGAAGAACAAAACAAAAACAAAACAATAAATGGAAAGGAACTTGTTCACTGCCCATTGTTTTCCTCCCACTGCAAGGTACCAAGTGAATTGCTTAATCGTTTAGAGAAATTGAGAATTGATAAAAAATGTACATGCATTCAAACAAGATTTTCTGCAGCGTTTGGGTTGAATGAAAAAAGGGTTCCTGCACATACTTAAACAGATAATTATTGCCGCGGATGTAATTTTCTGGGAAACAATAGTTACGAATACGCCAGAAGGGCTGACGAGGATGGCTTTTGATGTTTATGGTCTAATAATCAACTTTGCTGCCATCGCATAATGGTGAAATTTATTTACTGGGGAAGCTGCGAGCGTGAGTATTTCGGTGAAGTCTCACTTGTTGGCGACATAACACAGGATTTACGACCCATGTAGCGAACATATTGTCTTGCATGCCTAATACGAGCAAAACACTCATTCTGATCAAGTGTTCCTGTATATTTCAACATGTGATTATGTTATTAGGGCATATAAAGTTCTTGGTCTCGCAGTTATGGGGGGCCACTTGCATTGAGAATGCGTCAGTGGGAAAAATATACGCTTGGAAAAAATGGGTGTTTCTTGAGAGCAGCATGTCTGTTTTCAAACAAAAGGTGTCGTGATGACCGCAAGCCATTAGTGGGAAAACACTCAAGGGTTGCTCCAGGAAAATGCACTACAACGGTGTGTGGGGGGGGATTCCGCCTCCAGGCTTGGTGTCAAGAATGGAGAATAAAGAAATTCATGAGTCAACTGAATAAACTTCATACCAACAGGATATGCTCTGGTTCCGGGTATGGACACGCCGAAAAAGGCCAAAACAAGAATCAAAGCAGTCATCAAAACCATCTCTGAAAAAACAACGGAAAATATCCATAGCAGCGTTATCTGAAATCACCCTCAAATTAGAAATACTAAGGTAAATCGGAAGAGTGGGGGAGCAGTCATTGACCACTGGATTATCTCGCCCCCTCTTGGTATTTGGTGCTCAAGGTAAACGAATGTTTCATAAGAAAAATTGATAAAGTATCAATGTCAAAGGAAAACAGGAACCTCTTGTATATAACATTAAGACGCCATATCCAGCTGAATCTGGACGAGTTTCATGCGATAATCCTGACGACTTCTTCTTTGAGGACGGAAGGTATTGCATTCGGTTTTATACAGATCGACTTTGAAGAATCAGCGGCTCTGTAACTTAAACACAGTGTGGGGGCTACTGCAAATGACTATATGGTGCGTAGTAGTTGAAAACTGACAGTTATGGAGCACAACCCCTTTTTCACCGTTTTAGCAAAAAGCCCTGGGTTGTACATCGACTCAAAAAATCGGGGGAATCCCCTAAAAATCTGGAATTCCAGATTTTAACAATTTTTCCCTGGGTACCTCATCGACCCAAAATAAGACCCAAAAATACCGGGTAAAATAGACACCTTCAGGGCCAAAAACCCCCTTTCACCCACCACTCGCGCCGGGGATTCCCACTCACCTTTTGACCTTGGCGCACTTTTCCTGTAAACAACTCGTGACTTGACGCCGATCGCACCAACAATCACTCTCAAAAACATGGACTTCCCATCACTTGCCCGTTATAAAAAACGGAAAAAATAATAAACACTACATAAAAATAAATGGTAGATAAAACTACAAATGTAAATTGTTATTTTCGCAAAGACACCAGAAATTCGATCGATTTGATAGATTCGTACGATTGTTTTCATTGTTTAAATTCCAAAAGTTTATGCAAATGCACCGATTGTAAAGAATGCCACAATTGTCACCAATGTAACGACTGCACCAGACGGAACGACTGCTCCACCTGCGACGATTGCGGTAGATGTATAAATTGCGTGGCTTGTTTTAATTTATACGACTGCCCAAATTCAAATGCCTTGGACAGTTGCGAGGACTGTCATGAGTGTGCCCATTGTATCGAGTGTTTTGGTTGTACGTATTGCACCTGCTGCGTAAATTGTGTCGAGTTGGAAGGAATGGATCACGTGGTGCTCGTAGATGGTAAGCATAAAAAGCTGAGGCACGCGCTAGAGAACGAGCCACTGCCCGATTCAGCGACTAAACTCGACGCGGATTTATACAAAATTGGACTAATTATTGAACACGACGTTGACGTCTAACATTTAATTAAAGTAGAAATCCCACCCGAGTTATAACTGAGGTTATTTTTTTCCTTAAATAAATGAACTATTAATAAAAGATGACTGATGCGGAACTTTGTCACTTGCTGAATCTAAAGGAAGTACACATAGCGGGCAGCGGGAACCAACGTACACCCGAAAACACGTGCAACCACCAAATATTTTGAATAGACGAAAGATATGCTTGTAAACATTGCGGTCTAATTTTTGTGTGGGTTTCCTCGTACATCCCCGTAGACATGGGAGATCGATATTACAAGCATCACGTTTGGAAAAAACCGCCGCCACCAAAATCGAGAAAAACCCTACAAAAATATGACATTTGCTTTAAAAACGGCGAAGCGGGTGAAATAGAATATAAGTTAAACCGAGTTTTAAACGGTAAAATCTCTAGAGGTAAACCGTTGAAGGCTTTGATCGCGGTATGTTATCAAGAGACAACCGGGGAAACCGAATCTAAAGTGAAAGATCTATTTCAAGTTTCAGATAAGCACTGGGAAATCGCTCTCGATAAATTAAATCTCGCCAAACAAGACCTATAGATTGACCAAACAAGAAATGTATATAATAAAATAGAGACTCACACGTTTTACTTAACCGAGAACGAGCAGACGTTTAAATTGAGAGATGTCATTAAAAACACCAAAGGCGACAAGGTCGCCCGAGTAAATAATATTCACTTTGAAGCTGGATATTTTAACGTAACAAACGCGACTGAAATTGAGTGGGACACAAACTTGGACGGTAGGCCCGCGGGGGTACTTGGCAAACGACCACCCGCAATACCTTCAGAGGAAAGAGCGGAAGTATCTCCCAATTCAGAATTAGTACAAACAGCTAAAAACAGATTGATCCAAGCAAATAAAACAGGCAATTTAGCGGGAGAAATTAGAATCATCGCTGATGAAATTGAGCAGCTAAACCAAGAAATTGCAACTTTAGAAGATCAGTTAAACCAAAGACAACCATTAGAAACGCGAGCTCGTTTAGCTTATGATATCAACGATAAAAAAGTAAAATCAGCTTCACTGCTCGAGGGGCAAAGACAGGCTTTAGATGAAATTTACGAAGGGAATCCTCCGCCTCGACCTACCACCAACTCCCCCGTAACACCCACGAGACCAAGAAGAGAATTAACTAAAAGACTGTTTTTGACGGGACTAACTGAACCTATGTACAACAGACTTCATTCGCGAAGCTCATCTCAACCATTACCCGAGGGTCAAAGAGGAAGCATCGTGGTATCCCCCGCTTATTATAACATGGACTGGTTTCCCTTTTTGTTAAACTCGATTCCGGGCGTTTCTTTTAAGGTTCACTCAGAATCTAAACGGGTGACTTTAGCCATTACGGACCCGAATCTCAAGTTGCGACTGAATAAAGAAGTGTCCAAGCTACTGAACTTACCCAAAATAAAACTTTTCCCAACGTTATTTACGAAAGCAAGCACGATTATTCATTGCAAACAATTAAATACATTTTACAATTTTTATAACAAGCAGTCTTTAGACTTGCTGTACGTGATAGCCACCGAGCCTTGCACCTCAACCCCCGCAACGTGTAAAACGCCTAAAAAGTTAGAACGCAGAAACATCAGCGAATTGACTTTTTCTGTTAAAAACGATCGAGGTGAGCTCTTGAATGACATCGGCAATATTTTAATCGAGCTAGACATTTTTAAAACGCGTAATTATAAAAGTAATATTATAATAAAAGATGACTAACATATACCCAAATTTACCCAAAAAAGGGGAACCCAAAATTAACAGACTCAGAGAGATCGAAGGAATTAAATCCCAAAATTCAGAGAACGCGATTCGCGCAAAGCTAGCTACAATAAGATCAAACGACTTTTAACCGCACTTGGATAAGTGTAGTACGGCGTGGAAGTCCTGGGCGCGACCTCGGCAGCCGTCGGCATTCCCGCCATTTTGGGAGTCGTTACCGGACCGTCGGACTTGTGATGGAAGACATCGCTATCGGTCCGTTTGGTGCTTATGCAATATTGAAATACGCCTCCCGTAGACTCACCCACAAAACCAAAAAACACGACCAGACTCGAATGTTGGCAGACGCTAAATTAAACACCATCGAGGAATACGTATCTCACGCGATTGAAGACGGTGATATATCCAAGGAAGAAGTTGTATTTATTTTACCTGAGCTGAAAAAGTTTAACGAAATGAAAGAAAAGATCAGATCGAGTACAAAATTGCAAGCGAGCGAAGCGAGCTCAACCACCAAAGAAGAATTTGAACGCCAAGTCAACGAGAGAGCAGAAGCGCTAGCCAACGAACGGGCGGCGGTTTTAAAAAAGATCTTATGAAAAAACTTTGCGAATAAGTCTTACAAAGTCGGCCCGATATCAAGACCTACCACCCGCTTATCAACCGACCCAACCAACGGCAACTAAGTTCTAAATAAAAATCTAAATAAAAGTCTTTTAAAATAAATGGGAGCCAACTTTCGTAGCCTAACAATTTTAGTCAACGAAGAAAATTCGTTTACTGCCGAGTATAACGCACGCGTATAAATTACCGAAACTCACCACGGCGAAGCCGTCAATCGCTGGTCTACCGAGCCGATATCGTTTTATCAAAATCAATTTAATTTTGCGCGACGACGGCCTGCGGTGTGAGTTTTGATCTACTGTCCGACCCCAATCCGTACGTGTCGACGTTATTTAATTTTCACGTATATTACACCGTACGAAAGATATTTCACGACTGCGTGATGCCCATCCCGAGGGACGACGTATTTGACGCGTTACTCAATAATTACGACCATCGGAAGTTTACGGACACGTGCCTTTTGTACGGAGTAGACCCAAACGGATCGTATAAACAGACTGGCGACACTTTGTCGAACGGATTAGGTACCGCTTATTATTACCACAACGGTTACGTTCCTTGTCCCGGGTAAAAACTACGACGCGCACGACTTACACGTGACCAACGGTAAATATGCGGGAACATGGGCTTTGGCTGGGCTAAAGCGCCTAAAGGTTCTGGTCGCGCAAGTACCTACACGGTTACCTGGATTTCAAAGTTTCGGTTGACGGAAGTGGGAATCACCAAGGTAAATGAGTCGATTCGAGCGTTACTCGGAGCACAGGCACAGACCAATACCAGCGTTTTAGCCACCAGCACCGGATTAGACGCGCAACGGAAATTTATTACGATCGTGGAGTCTTTAATTAATTCGGACCCCGATCTCAAACAGTCGATCGACCAATTCCAAGATTCGCTACAATACGCAAAAACGCCTCTGGACTCTGTAGTCGCCCCGGGCTTGTACCTGGTGCCCTCGGGCATGGACTTAAGCATCGGTACTTTTGAGGGTTATAACAATAATTTACAAATCGCGACCGCGGATATGAAGACTGGATACGTACCGAGTTTGAATTTGGGAGAATTCCCAGAAGTGACCAAAGCGAGCGAACCAAGTCAACCAGAACTGCTACCCACTCGACCAAAGCAACTTCAACAACCAGCGAGCAAACCTTTAGAGGCGCACAACGAGGAAAAACTGTCCTTAACCGTCGGAGCCGTTGCCGAAGGTGTCATCGGTTTTACGTTGTTTAAAGTTTTAACTTAAACGGTTTGATTTAAGGCGTAAAAAACCTCACCTTAAATTTAACGTGAGGTTTATTTTTTTACCTATTTACATCTTTTGCACGTACGTCAAAATCAAAATACCAACGCCTACAAACGAGGTCCACATGTAATCTGCCACCCATCCGACGGCTTTACTCGCCACGTTAAAATCCAACTCAAAACGCTACCGATGATTCCGGGCAAAGCGTCCAAAGCTTTTAACCCGAGTTTCTTTAATACATTGGCCAAATTTCACAGTTGCCGTTTGATCCAATCGGTAATTCCGCCTTTGGAGGGAGGAGCTGGCGTTGGTTTTGGTGCAGGTGCAGGTTCGGGCGCAGGCGTTCCCGCTGCTCTGACGCTAGCTACGATACTACTAACGATGGTACTCACCGCTAGTGAAAAAACCGTTAAAATGATTACGATCGTCACGCCTTGCTCTCGAAATAAAATTCTAATTCACTCGCGTAGTGTCAAATCCGAATTCACGATTTTTCGATCGTTTCCTTGATGCAATTGGTTTGGCTCCTCAATTGATTGGTATTTCTATTGATGACTTCTAATCTCCCGGTTCTCTCGACTCGTAAGTCGTCCAATTGCCGTTGAAGTTCTGTACGTTCTCCTTCCGATGTCGCTTCTTTCAACTTGGCTTTGACCTGTTGAATTTTTGCGTCTAACTGATCTAATTCACTTTGATTTAAAATTAATTCTCCTTTTATCGTTTGTAACGATTTATCTAAAGCGACGAGTTCTCTGTAATTTAACCTTCGGGTTGAACGTCTACGTCACGGGTGATGTCTTCTACGATGTCGCTCGCTAGATCTGCTTCTTGGGGTAGTTCTACTAATTCCATGCTCTCGGGGTGAAGTTTGGCTAGTTTACTAGCCACTTCCTGTGCCTGTTGCTTTGTTTTGCCAGAAAGTAATCTCGCAAGCCTAAGACGCGTCTTATGAAATCTGTGTTTGTTCTTTCTCTAGTAGTATTTAGGCTAAGAAATTCACTATTATTATTTATATAGGATAAAAGAACTTTTTTGCCTTCGAACCTTACGCACAGGCGATCTTTACTATCTAAATTAAAAATATTTGGGTCTTTAATTTCTGTTTTGTAACCAGTTTCTTCTTTAATAGCTGAGTAAAAATCATTCACTTTAGATTCGCGTAACAATTGCCTAAGCTCTATTAATTTGACTTGTCTCGTTAGTTCTGTTTCGTGTAAAGGATCGACGTCTTTAATTAACTCATGGTATCGTTTTTTGATCTCTAAGCCACCATATATTTAATCTTCGTCGTCTGGCCAAGCGTGAATAGGATGTGTAAAGTCAGGGACTTCTAACGACGTTTCATTAATGTCAGTAAAGGACGTTTCTGTTTGCGTCAGATTAAGTATTAAGACTTCCCACGCCGATTGAAAGTCTTGATCGGTCTCTTATTTGTTTTCTAGTGGTATTTTTTCAAAATCAACGCCTCCTTCAGCCATTTCACTTTAACTTTAAAATAATGAAACTTATCATGAAACAGGCTCGCGGGCAATATGCCTTGCGCCACCAACCAACCCTGGGTTGCCAATGCACCGCTTGACAGCGCGGTCAATTTCAACACGTCTTAGACAGATAATTTATTTAACTCTGGCGGTTTAATTTTAAAAACTTATTCGATAGCATGGTGTAACCCATTGAGATTGCCTAAAACGACGGCACCGTGGTTAACAGTATTGGCGATTCCGTTTACGTCGATTGATTTAGCGTTACTCATAATTATATATAAGGAGTTTTTAAATTTATTCCAAATTTATTCCATATCCAAAATCTCGGGTCGGTTAACAGTCGGCTTTGATTGAGTCGGTTCAACTTTCATAACCATCGACTTGTTTTTCCAGATTAAATAGACCGCGAGCGCTCCAATAGCCAATCCACCAAATATCAAATTTCTGTTCTCGATGGCCGTTTGATAGATAATACTTTCATTTTTACTTTCTGAGCTGAAGTTCTGGTTGCTCTCTTCTCTCCCTAATTTCATCTTGGCGAGCTGCTGCTTTATCTTTTTGTTATGCCCGGCTAATTTTTTACCCTGTTCCACTCGCCTCGGATTTTAGCTTTAGTTACCGTCTGTACCTGCGTCTTACCGGGGTGGTTCTTGCTTCGCTGTTTGCTGGGGTGCTCACTTCGTTCGGGTTCGCTTCGCTCGTTGACATTTTCTTTCATAGTAATAGAACTTTTGTTGAACTCCAGGTGTTTAGTGGTAATCAACGCAGCTGTCAATGGTGACAAGTAAACCCGTACTTGTAACAAACTTCGGTAAGTAAGTGACCCATGGTCTGGCTGATAATCGAGTCGTCGTTTAAGTCTTTAGTCAGCGCTTCTTCGGATTTTAAGTTGACGTTGAATCCAAAGAGATCGACCGGGGTGGATTTCCAAGTAAGCGAGAGTACAAACTTAGGATCGCATGACCGAGGGTTTTTACGATCTCTTTACCAAATTTGACTTCGTATAAATTGAATAATTTGTCTTGGTCTTTGGGTGACAGGGCTTCGATGTCTATGATCGAATATTCTTTACCTAGGTACTTCTTACTTTCACCTGAAGCATCTATCGAACAGAGCTGGTCTTTTACGTTGGGTTGGGAATCACTTTTTGAATCGGCAAGTATGCTTTTGATGTCGTCCATTTAAATATGTATGATTTTATTTTGTTGACACTTTGTTTGAAGCATAGGTATTCAATGGTATAGTACGTTAAATTCCTTGCGATAACTAGCTGAATAAGTAGTTGAACTAACTCTAACATTGTTGCTTATTTATTGTAACTAAAATAAAAAAGTTTGTAACCAGGCTGACGTAGCCCAGCTATAACAAAAGGTAAGTAAATGGTAAGTAGTTCATAGGTAAGTCAAGTTAGCTGCTATAACTAGTTTTCAAGTCTTTAGACGACGTGACAATTAGTCCATCAGACTTTTTAGCATTGTTACACTTTAAACTACATAGCACAACGTTAGACTTGACATGCCCAGTTTTGTTATCTAACCGCTCAATAGTACAGAGGTCGTCTCTATATTCGATAAACTGCATTGAGACCTCACAATCTGGGTTAAAGCAAAGTGGATAATCTTCGATCAAACCACGGCAAAAATCAGTGTCAATAAAACGATTGGGGTCGAATCGATTGTATTTTTTATCTTTTTGTCGGGCACTGCGATTTCAATTTTTAATCGTTACTTCAATTGAGTCAGAACATATTTTGCAATGTTCTCTCCGTTTTTTGTGAGGGCATATGAAGCCCCGTTACATTCAACGCATTGATATCTTTGTCTTCCGTGAATGCACACTGTGATTTCTGTCTCCCGAGCTGGCACTTGTTTAGTTTTTGATTCCGTTTTACCTTAATTAAACAGTCGTTACAAGTTGCGTTAATTTTACCCGTTTACGAATTTTAAAGTTGGATAAGTCCACGAGCCATCTACATTTGGCGCATATCTTTTGATTATTCTTTTCCACCATATCTATACTTTTTATTAATAGTAATTTTTTTATTTCTCATTTTTTCTTACTTAAAAATGCTTAATCAAATTAGTTAATCAAATAAGTAGCTCACCGGCTCCGTGTTTAACACCAATTTACTGAATTTCACGTCGCGCAGGTGCCTTTTAATTTCCTCTCGTTTTTCGTCCGGTACTATGTCGTTTTCGTCAAGACACTGGCCAAATGAATTACGATCTTTGCAATGAAAAATAGCGGTCCACGCTGTATTTTCTCTGAAATCTTTTAAAAACAGAATTATACTTTTGCGTTAATAGCCAACAACTGTGCCTATAGTGTCTACCGCTAAACACCATCCTGTTAGGTGTTACGCCAGGTGTTACTCGCCTTAGACCTCTTTCGATATTTGATGAATTGATTGGCCGTGCAATCGTCAATAATGAATAATGTATTTACCCCATCAAAAATGTTTTGATAAAGTTCGATCGCCTCGTTTAGTTCTAGTCTCTCTCGATCTAAATCACACAAGCAAACATTTTCACCCGTATATATCAACAGACGTTCTAAATACGTTTTATTCTTAAAAAGCGTCGGACAGATGACCACGATAGCTTCAAACGTGAACCGATCCTCGGTTTCTAAAAGATTTAAAATCCAGTTGGTCTTTCCGCTACCCGTCTTACCCACAATTAAGGCGCAGTGTGGATTCTTGTACATCTGAATCATTTAATTTAAACTCATTTTAATAAACTAAACTTTTAAAATTCCCGTCTTCCAACGTCAATTGCGCGTCCATCACCAAAAACACGTACATCGTCAGAGGCCCCGCGGTTTCGCTCGCTCTTTCCATTTGAATCGATATATCTCCACCGCCGCCTAGAGGTCTACCCGACCCGTGAGCCAAGTTGTCGGAACTTCTGAAA
The DNA here is from genome assembly GCF_054643075.1 of Acanthaster planci. Lineage (NCBI taxonomy): Eukaryota > Metazoa > Echinodermata > Asteroidea > Valvatida > Acanthasteridae > Acanthaster > Acanthaster planci. The sequence goes on from NC_141797.1 coordinate 5,645,752, forward strand.
TCGAGCCAGAGACCATACTTATCTCTTAAATATTCGGCTATATCTACTCCGAAACCAGGTTTCTCGCCACGTTGTTATAAACAGCTCTGTTATCGTCCAAGACGCCGTCTAGATCGAGTTTAAAAGCCAGTTTGGCGGTACCGGGTACAATGACGTCGTCCGTGCCTAGGGCCAGGAAATTTACGTTTAATGTGTGACCCGCGGCTATGGTACTCAGATTATGGGTAATGGTTACTTCGCGTCTTTCGCCTTTGATCGAGTGAGGAACTTTAAGCCTCCAACTCGGGTTGAGTTTTTTTGTGTATTGATTCGACATATTACTTTTAATATGTAGTAGTTTTATTATACTATTCTTATTTTACTGAAATATTTTAAAAAGAAAAGAAAACGCGATTAACGTTAAACCCGCTACAAAAAAATAGGTCTTCGTATTTTTCACTTTGGGTCTCTAAAACCATATTACCGATGAGATTGATATCGGCGCGCATGTCACCCAGCATCTGCTCGGTGTTGCTTAGGTCGGCTTGAATCTCCGAAAGTTGATCTTTAACTTGACTAATATTTTCGCTATTCATTTATTTTAATTAATTTAATCTCATTTTAAAAATGGCTAGTGCTTTAATGATGGTTGGAGGAGCGATAGTAAACGCCTTGGCATTCACGGGCTCAAATTTTTTATTTAGCAGTTTATCAAAAAGTAAAGACGACGAAGAACAAAAGCGACACGACCCCGCGTTGGAGCAATTGGCACAAGCGAAGGAATCCTGGGAAAAAACCGCGTACACATGCTCGACTTTTTAAACGAACAAATGTGACAAGAATACGCGAGTCAGCAGATATTTGACATTTTCCATCGTCTTGCCAAAGACCAAGTTGTTCATCAATTTAAAAAAGTCTTTCTCAAAATCGGATTTGGCCAATTTGAGCAACTCGGTATTTTTGTCGATGTAGCTTTTCATCCACGTCCACTGTTTAAACGACATGACGCGGTGTACCTCTTTTAACCGAAGGCCTAGTTCTAAATATTTTTGTAATGTTTGGTAGTGAACCACGTATTTTGTTTGGTGTACAAAGTGGCCACGAGTTTGTCTACCGAGGTCACTTGCTCTCCGTTGCTGATTAAATTTTGTTGGTAACTCGAAAACCATTCATTAGGCACTACTAAATTTTCAGGGGCGAGCGGGAAATCGTTGTGAGAAGAATGTATGTGTTGCGGATAGTCTAAGGTCACTTCAAACATGTAACCGCGAGTGTCTTTAGGTCGTAACTTGGAAATAAACTCGGGAGTAAATTTGTTCAAGTTTTTTAGCCACTGAAACTCACCCACGGGTAGATACTGACTCATCGCCCAGCCGTATAAATTATTGGCGTCCAGATACAAAATGTGAGATTCCGGTTGATTCGGGTCGTAGTCAGGTAGGTCCGGGTTATTTGCCTTTGCATATCGCTTTGCACCCACGCTAGAGATACCACCTCTTTTTGCCCTTTCAAAGAACAAGTGCTTATCAATGCCTGTCAGTAGTTCCAGTTGTATACTTGAATGCTTTAACAATGCATCCCACGACAGACCCCGTGATATGTAATAGTTGACCGGGTCAAGGCCGTAGTGTTTTTTACAGACTTTACGGAAGTTTTCAAATACGCCCGCAAGCAACAAGACATCGGTTTGTACATATAAGTCATGGTAGTCGCCCAGGTTTTTACAGCCAAATGTTTTCCAGACTGTTTCCGCGCGGGTATGTTCTTGTTCAGTTATGGCAGATTGTCTCAAAGAGCTATAGAAAGCGTCTATAGGCGGCAGTTTTGTTTCTTTAAATCGATCAAATGAGTCTATATACTCATAGGGGTAAATTCCTTTTTCCAACAATAAATTTGTGTTATTTGGAAACCTTTCATATAGTAAGTTAAAATCATGGGGTGAACAATTTTTAACCAACCGATCTAGCGAAGCCGCCATGAAATGAAATGATTCTAAAAACCTGAGTTGGCCAAAAGGAAACGAAATGTAATTTTCGGTATTTTTAACAATCAACTTGATTGATTTTCCGTAGAATTTGTGGGCGCCTTGCATGATGAAATGTGCGTCATATTGTTTTAAATTATGTAAAATCACCGGAATGGGGGTTTGATTGGCCACGACTCTTAACTTCGAATTACAACTGGCGTGCGCCGGACCTCGGTACTTCCCCGTCACGTGACAATGATCTCTGACCTTTCTAAAATTATGGATGGGCTTTTTGCAATCTAAACATATCCATTCTCTGAACCCAGCTTCATTTTTATGACAGAAATCAACTTTGTCAGCTTTTGTTTTTGGTTCATTTGGAATGTCACACTGGCATTGAGATTCTTCTATTCTCTTGTCTATCAACTTTTCGCAGATCCAACAGCGATTACAATTTTCGTAAATTTTTTGTAACTCGGGCGACCAGATCAACTCTGCTTTGTTTTTAAACGTTTCGTTGATCTTGGATGCTTCCTTAGAAAGTGACCGTACAAAATTAACTGCGGCATCTTGACCTCTGTACGTCTTTTGGCCAGTGCAAACTCCATCGCATCTGACGACCACGTATGAGTATCCACAAGGCTTGTGAATCTGTGTTTTGACCGTGCTCGCTTCGCTCGCTGTCGGCGGTAATTTTTCTAAAACAGACTCAAAATCGGCGTAAATGACAAAAGGGGCGTCTTGTTTATTTTCGTACTTTTTAAATTTGAGTATATTTTCGCCTTTGGCCGGCAACTCGACCGTACATATGGGAACGTTTAATCCTTGACAATCTTCTTTGTGTCTGGTTAACTTTTCTTCCGTTTGGAAATGCGACATGCAATGGAAACACCCGTGTTTTTGGCCGTCGTGTTTATTGATATCGCCCGTCAACCTAAAACAATTTTTGATCCAACAGTAATGATTTTCTTCACCTTTGTTCAAGTAAAGTAAATTGATCGGTTCTTCTGGGTGCGTGCTTTTGTAAAGAATGTAAAGACCGTCTTTTTTGGTGTAACCAAGCACATTGATTGCCAAATTATTTTGTAGTTCGATACGCAGGATTTGTGAAATCGGTGTTGGAAAGCTTATGTTTGTAAAATTTAAACCATCTGATTCTGACCTGTAAGTTGAAGGTCGCTCTTTATTTATTTTGTATTTTGGATTTGTTTCTAGCTGGCTTTTGACGTTGTCAAAATATAATTTTAAAGCTGCCCGCAACGCCCATCGGGTACATTCTTGATATTTATTTTCGACATTTATGATTGCTTTTTTGTCTCCCAATTCTTTAGGCAACAGAAATAAGACGAACCCACTGGGTTATATTTAACCACGTTAATGTAAAAAGCTTTTACTTTGTCAAAGATCCAACCCGAGCCTTTTTGTGAGTGCGTTTTTAACGTCGGGTTCATTTGCGACTGCATCGTTGTCGCTCGGAAAGGGAAATACGCCAAATTCAGTTTTTCTCGAGTTTTTCCAATCTAAACTGAACTTTGATATTTGTTTGTAATTTGTAAGAGCCGACTTCTTTTAGTTCTTCCAACGCTTTTTTCTCGATGAAAATTTTGTAAAAATCAAAAAAGTGTATCAAATCGTATTCAAAGAAACGGGGTATCAATTCCCAATTGCGGTAGTTGCCCTGAAAGCGCCTGACGTTTCTAATGTCGGCTTCCGTAATTTCCTTGGGCTGAGTGCAAGCTTTAATCGCTTCAATAAAGTCCTGTTTGACGTATCTGTCTTTGTTTGCAAAAGGAATATTATATTTTTGAACCGTTTTCAACAGCTGTCGATATGACTGACGCTGGAGGTACCTAAATTGTTTTTGATCTGCCCGTATGGCTTCAATGAGCTCGGGTTTAGTGTGAGATTTACGCTTGGGTGCCGGTAATGGAATATTGTACCGCTTGACAAAATCTTCTTTGAACAGAAAAAAGGTCGATAGTAGAGGTCGGTGTTGTGGGTTGCTCATGTCTCTATTTATAAGTAGGTTTTGAAAATTTTTCTCACTTTTTCTAACGACTTGACTTGACATTTTTTTTTTCATATATTGTTATTTTTTATATATAGGCCATTTATTTAAGGCGGTTGTAAACATAGCGTGTTTTGCTTTGAAAAGGGCCACGCTTTAAGTAGACGTCACGAGCTCAGGTCGGGCAAGTCTCGACTTGTAGCAAGGGGAATTCCCCTTTTTATTTGAGAGTGATCGTTGGTGCGATCGGCGTCGAGTAACGAGTCGTTCACAGGAAAAGTGCGCCGGGGTCAAAAGGTGAGTGGTGGGTGAAAGGGGGTTTTTGGCCCTGAACGTGTCTATTTTACCCGGTATTTCTGGGTCTTATTTTGGGTCGATGAGGTACCCAGGGAAAATTGTTAAAATCTGGAATTCCAGATTTTTAGGGGATTCCCCCGATTTTTTGAGTCGATGTACTACCCAGAGGTTTTTGCTAAAAACGGTGAAAAGGGGGTGTGCTCCATAACTGTCAGTTTTCAACTATTTGCGTTACCATATCACCAGATTTATCCATTCCAGATTTTTAGGGGATTCCCCCGATTTTTTGAGTCGATGTACTACCCAGGGGTTTTTGCTAAAAACGGTGAAAAAGGGGGTGTGCTCTATAACTGTCAGTTTTCAACTACTTGCGTTACCATATCACCAGATTTATCCATTCATCACACGCTGTTAACCCTGAGCAGCGCATCCTAGCAGTTTTCCGTACTGTTCTTTGGGAACCATAACCGATATACGTACGAGTTACATGAATCACATTTCCATATCCGCTCATTTGCCACAATTCACATTTTCGGTGAACACTCATCACAACTTACGTACACAGACCCAAGGAACACCTGAAAACGTGCGTATGGAAAAGCGCGCATTTTGTTCATATGAAGGGTTAATGGATCCATCGATCTCCATTATACAGACTTCATCATGGAGATCAATGAATAGATCATACAATATAGGGGCTGTGCATTAAGTACGACTTGTTAGACCCCCTTCCCCCCGGTACGCATGGCTTACGCAATGGCTCCAACCTCCCTTCCCGTACACAAACGCATTCCAGATATCTTTGTGTCATGAGTAATGTTGCGGTTTACTAATAATGGGTGTTGGCACGGGAGGATAATTGATGGGGTGGACGATGGAGGATACTGTGGTAATACCAGACCATAGAGGGCGCTAGTCAGTCACTCCTCTCGGATAGTTCTCAGAGCTCAGGTTTGAAATGAAAGAGTAGCTGAAGTTGTCACCTAAATGCAGGTCGTCCTGGCTCCATAATAACCCTCCACACATAACATGGTGGCAGCGCGGTCCTACCTCGCCATTTGCACTACCGATATTCACATTATCGCCTAAAACACGGTGAGATTTGACTCGGAAATGTGCCGTCGTTTCTGTGACAATGACTGAGTGACAATCCATGTACGCATGTATGCATAGACTGTGTGTGTACAGTAGCCTCGCGACGCCTGTGTGTATAGCTTAGGATCGTCACGGTGCAGCATGTACTGATACTCGCATTGTCTATTGAGGTCAGAGGTCATCTCAACTTAAAAGTAGGAACAATGACAAACTTAGTCACACCTCGCATGACCTGGGATGACCCAGATTTGCCCAGTGCCATACAGATTTTTCGGCAACAACGTGAGCTATATTTCTCTGTCAAGAATGTCAAACCAGAGAAACAAGTCGACCACATACTTCTCTTCATGGGGCCTACTGGACTTCGCTTGTATAACTCATGGAGCTTACCTGAAGCTGATGCAAAAAAGCCTGACATTGTTTGGGATCACTTCTCTGCACAGATCACTCCGAGAACAAATTTCCATGTTGCTCGCCTGTATTTACAGAAATTTCAGCAGAAGGATCGTGAATCTGTTGACGACTACATGTCACAGCTAAAGCTACAAGCCCAAACATGTCAATTTCGTGACGACAAGGAATTCGCAGACAAAATCGTCGAACAGTTCATTGCGGGAACGCGTCACCCAGATCTGCAAAAGCAACTTTTGGCTCGCGATGACACCTTGACCATTGATCAGTGTTTGGATATTGCTCGTACCCACGAGGCATCCTTGTCACACATGGAACAGCTAACAATGTTCATCATGGTCAGTTTTCCATTAATGCATTACAGCGCAGACGCATATGTAGGAACTGTGGTAGGCAACACCCCTTCAGACCTCGTGAGTTATGCCCCGCCTACAACACAACATGTGATAACTGTGGAAAACACAATCACTGGAGAAACATGTGCAAGTCCAAACATCAACCCAGTGATTCTACGCGTGGCCGACAAAACCAGCGAACTCCCCGAGATACTTGTCGTCGCTCACAATCGCAGTCACGGTCCAAGTCGAGACAACGCCGTTCTCAACGCGACATGCACATGTTTGCAGACAGCGCCTCTCCGGTTTCGGGTGGTGACATTGAGGTTCCATTCGAACAACTCACATTTGATATTGTCGTATCCGCTATTCGTCCAAATGCACGTGATCGCGACGAAGCCTACACATACGTACAACTGCGACAGGATACAGAACGTCGTATCATAAATCTACACGCGAAAGTCGACACGGGTGCCCAGACGAACACCATCCCTGTTCGCGTTTACCGTCAAATGTACCCAACTCACTTGGACTCTGATGGATTTCCGCGCAAGGGACATCTTGCTAACTCTGGTGCTGTTCTCAAAGCATACAATGGCACAGAGATTAAGCAATACGGCACACTGACTCTCCCATGCAAACATGCCCAGTCCGAATGGTACAATGCTGAGTTTCACATCTGTGAGACCGATGGCCCAGCTACCATTGGTCTTCGCACGGCTCTGCAGTTGAACATTGTAGCCTTAAACTGTTCTGCTGAATCGCACGCTCAGTCTGACACAGACATCAGACCACAAAACCAGCCGATTCGCTCAGTTGAGGATCTTGTCTCCGCATACCCAGAACAGTTCGACGCACTTGGAGATTTTCCTGGTGCATATCACATTGTGCTTCGCGATTGTGCACAACCCGTTGTACACGCCCCACGTAAGTGCTCCATTCACATCCGCGATGAACTCCAGTCGGAATTAGACAAAATGGAGGCACAGGGTGTCATCCGACGTGTTACCAAGCCCACAGATTGGGTTAGTAGCATCGCCATTTCGTGCAAGGCTAATGGTCAGTTACGCGTTTGTTTGGACCCTAAAGACCTTAACAAGGCACTCATGCGATCTCATCATAAGATACCGACACTGGAGGAGATTACGCACAAACTTGCTAGCGCAGCAGTTTTCAGCAAGATGGACGCGAAACACGGTTACTGGTCCATCCACCTCGACGAGGAGAGTTCACTGTTGACGACATTCAATAGCCCCTTCGGTCGCTGTTGTTACAAGCGCATGCCGTTTGGCCTGGCAGTCAGTCAGGATATTTTCAAACATCGGACGGACCAGATACTCGAACAGTGTGAAGGCGTGATCGGAATCGCGGACGACATCATCGTCTTTGGAGACTCCGACCAGTCTCACGACAAGAACCTTCGTAAGCTCATGACTGTAGCTGCTGCAAACGGGCTGAAGTTCAAGAGTAGCATTTGCGCAATCAAAGACAAGCAGATCACATTCTCCGGCATGGTATATGATGCACGGGGTGTCCATCCAGATCCAGCTAAAGTGGATGCCATAAAGGCCATGGCACCCCCCTCCGATAAGACACAGTTCCGCGAGTTTCTTGGAATGGTGACATACTTAAGCCCATTCATCCAGCACTTGTCGAGCCACACCACTGACTTGCGCGAGCTACTACACAATGACTGTGAGTATGCATGGTCTCCAAGTCACCAATGTTGTTTTGAGAAAGTGCGCGATCTGATCTGCAACTCTGCTACTATTGACCCCAATAAACCCACGACAATTCAAGTGGATGCATCGTCACGTGGTTTGGGTGCAACCTTGATGCAGGAAGGTGAGCCGATCGCCTATGCTTCCAAGGCACTCAGTAGTGCTGAGACAAGATACGGAAACATCGAGCGAGAAATGTTGGCGGTTGTCTTCGGTTGTGAGCGCTACCATACTTATGTCTATGGTAAACATTTCACGATAGAGTCTGACCACAAACCACTTCATATGATTCATCAGAAACCGCTCACATCTGCACCCCCTCGTCTACAGCGTATGCTTATGCGTCTCCAGCCATATGACTTCACTCTGCAGTATCGCCCCGGCAAGGAAGTTCCAGTCCCCGACAAACGACGGTACGCATATTCCGTTGGACATTCAGATAAATCTCGTGCATTTCACTGCCGATCGCCTCACAGACGTCAAACGCGAGACTGCGCGAGATCCAATTCTGCAGGAACTCCAACAGGTCATCGTATCCGGTTGGCCCGATCGGATGAGAGATCTGGCAGCTCCCCTACGACCGTATTGGTCATTCCGTGATGAGCTTGTAATAGCAGATGGCATTCTTATGAAAGGATGTCGCGTTGTCATACCCTCATCCATGCATGCATATACGCTGAACAAGTTGCACGAAGGTCATCAGGGTGCAACCAAGACAATGCTCAGAGCGAAAGACACTGTATATTGGCTTCACATGAACCAAGACATTGACCAAGTTGTGAGCCAATGTTCTACATGTCAGGAACATCAGCGGTCTCAACCCAAGAAGACCCTACTTCCACACGAGTTGCCAACGCGACCATGGCAAATTCTTGGCACTGACCTGTTCCACTTCGAAGGTAATGAGTACCTTCTGATAGCTGACTATTACTCCAAATTTCCTGTCGTGCGTAGAATGCCTGCACACTGCACAAGTCGTGCAGTGATTGATGCCACTCAGCAAATCTTCTCAGAGCAAGGTGTGCCGGAGAAGGTTATTAGTGACAATGGCCCACATTATGCCTCTACAGCATACAACACATTCGCTGAGGAATGGGGTTTCACACATGTTACGTCGTCGCCCCATTTCCCACAGTCGAATGGTTTCGCTGAGAGAATGATCCAAACCGTTAAGCGTACCATGACTAAAGCAAGGGCCAGTGGACAAAACATCAGCATGGCTCTTCTCTGTCTAAGGACGACTCCAGTGGACAGCAAACATCCAAGTCCAGCAGAACTGCTTTGTGGAAGGAAGTTTCAGAGCAACCTACCGGTAGTCATCAAGCACACATCAGAGCACAAAGACCAAACATACCAGCGCCTACAGGATAGACAAGCACAGCAGAAAGTCTACCACGACAGATCTGCCCGTGATCTCAAGCCACTCCAACCTGGCCAATTAGTGCGTGTCCAGGATCTGAACACTGGTTTATGGACACCAGCACAGGTTAAACAGTGCTGCGAGGAGCCACCTTCATATGTCATAGTGACTCCCAACGGTCGTGAACTCAGACGCAATCGTCGTCATCTTTGTGACATTGAACTTGTCAAGAAACGCGTCACATTCGAAGATGGCGCACCACCGTCTCGTGATAGCCCAACACGAGAAAATCAGAACACTCCCACTATCACGTGATCTGGTCGACAAGTCAGACCACCAAAAAGACTCGATCTGTGAACAGTTTTATGAACACTATCACCATCATTTTCTTTGATGTTGTTGTTACTTTTTTTAACATGGCAAAGTGTTGGATTAGTGTTTTGCAGATGACTACTTTAGACAAGTATAACACTACGTTATTTATTTATTTATTTTGGTTAGATGCATAGGTCATGCACAGACTTTTATATACTTATATCATTTTTTTAAGAAACACCATTTCTTTTTGTCTGTTGTTACGAACAAAACAAAAGGACTTCAGCATAAGAAAAGATCACCAAGAACTAGACAGTAAAACTTTTTAATTTTTTTTTCCATTTTCCAAACCAGTTGCAAATTGTTCATATCTTTCTTTTAAAAAGGGGGGATGTAATATACCAGACCATACAGGGCGCTAGTCAGTCACTCCTCTCGGATAGTTCTCAGAGCTCACGTTGGAAATAAAAGAATAGCTGAAGTTGTCACCTAAATGCAGGTTGTCCTGGCTCCATAATAACCCTCTACACATAACACTGTGTTTGATTTTTTTTCGGCACAGAAAAGCTGATTCTGGTATTTATTTGTATATGAGAAAGTGTATTGATATGGGGAAGATTCATGAAAGCCCCTTTACGAATGGTGTACGCAACGGCACCAACCCCCCTTGTGCATACGTACTTTATGGACAGCCACATATTACTTTACGAGCAAGATATGTCATAATTATGTTTGAATTATTATGGTAATAACAAATCATGTGATTGGAGTCTTTATTAAAGGTTGTGTAGTAGAGTAATTATTCTAATTTCATTCAGTGTGATCAATATTGATACTAAATCGACTGTTGTTTTAGTATCAAGCAAGTGTTGCAGCGCAGTCAAACTTTTGATTCGACGAGTAAATATAAGTTAACGTTAACCGGATACCAGAACACGGAACGATATTTTTGTATTAACACATAAGGTGGATACCGCTCAGTATTTCAATCACTGACTCCAAAATAACAACAGGAAGAAACTGGATTCCTGGTCTCTACGAAACACAACCAGTAGCTGACGGTCAGTATGTCACAGTGCAGTCTGATAAGGACACGTTTTCCATATTAATTTGTTTACTGTATTGTTTACCAAATGATCAGCAATTATCGTTTGGTTTACCAGCCAAATCTCGAAATACATCCAATTGATTTGGACAATCCAACATAAGAATGTACACAGACTGTGGTATGTGTAGCGTCACTGGCGCGTTATACTTGACGCACAAGAAACACTGGTCAAAGTTTAACCATGACTTTTAATGTTAATTTGAAAAATTAAACCACTAAGCTGTTAAACCATAACGTGTTAAGTTAAACCATAACGTGTGAAAAATTGAACCACAACATTTAGAGTTGAATAGCAACATTTGCGTGTCCATTTTAGGACATCGTAATTATGAGGGATAAGTTATAAATTTTGTTTTCAGTGGTGAGTATACTATTTTTTTTATTTATTCTGTTTCTTTATAAAGTCAGCACATTTTGGATAAACTATGATCGCGCTTCAAATTAATTTTCCATAGTACCCCAAAGGTTGTGGTTCCAAATAGCAATTTAATACAGATACGACGACGTAAAAACTGACGAAAACCTGTAGAGATGTGAATCATAATTACGTGTCATATAAAAAGGCTTCACGCTGTGTCCAATTATGTCCATGCGCATTTATCAATAGACGTTGGCATGGCAACTAATAATAAGTCGGCAATCAGCAAGCTCAGTTTCCAGATAAATAATTTACATTGTGCCTAGCCAACCAGAAATTTGGAGGTCATATACATGCAGAAATTGTCTCTGATATGATGCCTACTGCATAATAATCTTATTTGTGAATAGGTATTAAATACTACTTCGGGAAAATACTTTTAACATACATTTTAGCATTGGAAACAATATCGATACACATTCTTAAAGTGTCACTTTAAAACTATTAAAATACAACGGTATCATTCGTTGAAAAAAATAAGTTTCAGATTGTGTGCCTACCAAATTGACATGAAAATAGCTTAGTTGAACATCCCAGAAAGGAGACACACATACAAATACTCCTATCAGGCCTAGTAAATAATTTTTCATTAATAACAGCATTCTTATAAGTTGATGCAAAAAAGTATATAGTCTTCTTGTCTAGATTTCCATGAGAAAGAATTTTTTCAGTCATTGTTAAAGATGGGCTAGGTTGAACCAAAAAAACAAAAAAAAACAAACAAACAAACAAACAAACACATAATACCCTCGGAGTAAGGATGAGCTTAATCTTATAACATTGTATATTTCAAGATACTGCGCATTTTACAGCTTCCCTTGGTAGTGAACATTGTATATTTCAAGATAACGCGCATTTTACAGCTTCCTTGGGTAGTGAACATTGTATATTTCAAGATACTGCGCATTTTACAGCTTCCCTTGGTAGTGAACATTGTATGTTTCAAGATACCGCGCATTTTACAGCTTCTTTGGGTAGTGAACATTGTATATTTCAAGATACTGCGCATTTTACAGCTTCCTTGGGTAGTGAACATATATTTCAAGATACTGCGCATTTTACAGCTTCCTTGGGCAGTGAACATTGTATATTTCAAGATACCGCGCATTTTACGGCTTTCTTGGGTAGTGAACATTGTATGTGTCAAGATACTGCGCATTTTACAGCTTCCTTGGGTAGTGAACATTGTATAATTCAATATACCGCGCATTTTACTTCTTCCTCGTCGTAAACAATGTTTATTTTATAAGCCTCGATTACCTGAGTAGGCCTACCCTGCTTGTTGATTCCTTTACTGTCATGCCACTGTCATGCCGGCATACGGAAAAAATACTCGTTGCCATGATTACGGCGGTAGCCATCCTCTCGTATGACATGTGATCATTGATTAGAAGATTAGTCATTTCCATGAGCTTTTGCGCTGTTGTAACATGTTCTTGAGTGCTGATTTGGACCACAATTTGTGGGTGCTTTGGTATATCAAGTCGAACGCGCCTGCAACTAAGGCTAGGTGTGTACACCTTTTAAAAAGGTCTTACATGGAGGTGATTTTTTATCTCTAACATTGCAGCTCTCACATCAAAATATAAGGTTTAAATGACGAAATAAAAAAAAAGCAAAGGGAGACATAAGGGCAATATTCGTCCCAGTACAACGGGTAGGCCTTCACTTTTCCCTGAGATAATCACACAAATCACGGAAATGACGAATGATGGACCCGGTTGCTCAGAATATTTGAGAAGTTTATATGCGTACAGTTTGTATTTCCACCACTGGTATGGACGGTCAGGCTGTAAGTCTCTCCTGAACAGAAAGAATAATGCTCAAGACAGCGTTACTTCATTCCCTGCATGCGTGATAATGCGGGGGGACCGTCGCGTACAAAGTCTGAAACAAAACACGTGTTTAGTTGTTTCTTACCCACGCTGCTTATTAAAGCCACTAACGATTGCCCAATATACATCATCTTCAACTCTAACTCTCATAAATCTCATCATATTCATCCTCACCCTCAACAACTTCTAATTTAATGGCACTCTACCTCTGGATGCAAGGCAAAGCTGTTGGCACAGCCCAAGTACGCCACGATATTTATAGGCGTATTAGAGTCGAGAATCCTGTCGTAAACCCCACAACCCCTAAACAACTGTGCTTAACGGTCGACTTGTCGGCCAATTTGACAAGAAGACGGTATAGTTGTCCTATTGGTCGATTTGTCTCAACAGTCAAGTTGTCCCAGCCCCTCAAGATCTACTGACTTCATGCCTGAAGGCTTTTCAAAATGATCGGCCAAACGATGAAGGCCCTATAAACCTATCAGCATGCAAAAAGGTGGTACCCACATCAAGAGCGACCCGACTGGCCCAACCTTTCCCATTTATGTCCACTACAGTTCGGGCAAAAGGTTTACATACGCATGGTAAAACAAAAACGGTTTTCCTCGAATGTCACAACTTAACTCGTTCCTACCAACTTTTCTTTTCATGGGAACAGACAAGATGGGTCTCTATACTAAACGTATACATATACTTTACTTATACATACCTCACCCATAACTTATTCAACGTATGCCAGCGTAATCCCCAATTTTTTTCAAAATAATGGCATTTCAAAACACGATCCACAAAGATAAAAGATACTTTACAATTCCTTGGCATGAACACGCTCTTTTTAATTTAAATCTAGCCAATGATACAGATTTCCACTCTTGCAAAGAAAAGTAAATGAAAATTTTGATGTTAGACAGCAAAAACAAGTCCAACGTTTTTCCAGTTTGGTGCGCAGAGTTTCTCCTTCACGTGCTAGAGAAAGTGGATCTGTCGCATATTGGACTAATGCACGTTACCTTAAAATTTCCCCTGTCATGATGCTTTTCCTATCATCAAACCTGAACTCAATTTTATTTTTTATTTCATATTATAGTCTTGTTTATATATCCTCTAAATGGAGAAATCGTTTCATGGCAAACAGTCTCGAAATCTAAAACGTGTTAACAACAGAAACTCCACGTAACGTAAGCTACATATAGGGAAAATGGGTCAATTTAATAACGTACAAGCCCAAATCGAGTCTGCGGGTATTTTGTACGAAGCGTATACAGGACATGACTAAAAAAAAATTCTATTTCGCCCGAGAGGATTACTTATTTCGCCCGGAGCTGATTAATACCCAGGAGACTGGGTGTATATATAATGTATATATACACGTTTTCGTATAAAGAAAAAAAGAAGAAGATTTTAAAGTCCTTTTTCATTCAAAATCAATTCAATTGCAAAGTTTCTCATGAAGTGTACCTAGAGTTTGCTTTTGGCGGGAGGAGCCAAAGATTGGGGTTGGGGGAAAGGGCAAAATTATATTTTTCTACAAATTGCAGTCCATGTTTTTCTTTGGTCTGTCCCCCGCCCAAAAAATAAGGCCGGGCGGTTTTTGCCCTGTTTCTATGCACATCGGCACTCCAGTATCATTACATGGAGACTTAGCAGCTTAGAAACAACAATGGCGTCTGTGAGTACAGGTTATGTGAGATTTCTGTTTGAATATTTATGAAGTGAAGCAAAACAAATACAGCATGGTTTATTTCGGGAGAATAGACGGAAATTTTGGTCCCTCGGCGTAGGTCAGTTTGATTACCTCCCAACGCGAAAAGCCAAGTTGACCTACACCTCGGGACCAGTAACTCCCACTACTTCCCCTCAAACCATGTGTATTTGTATGATACCAAGCAGAATGGCTTCGTGCCCTTCTGATTATATTAAGGGTGGTTAACCACCAAATGTAAAAAAAGAGTGTGTTTTCCCGATTCTTATTAACTACTGGCTTTTGTAAAGTGCAGGAGTGAATCGATGAGATACGGAAAAGGGGGTAGTGTGTACCTTTTCCTGAAAAGGCAAAACTTCTCTTTGCATTATAAAAATTAACTTAAAAAGAAATGGTGTTAGAGGCTTTTTGAAATTAAGAAATTCAGACATTGACTGCAAAAGTTGATTAATTAAACGCCCTGCACAAACAGGTTATTCTTAAACTGCCATAATCTGCTAGACATTGCACTGTCCACTCCCTACTCTGACTGTTATTAAGGATTATTTGTTCACGTTAGGCCCTACCTTCATGCCTTCGTGAAAACTTTAAAAAAAGAAAAAGTAGCGAAACGCTGTCCGCAAGATGCGTGGTTCCAGCTTTGCCACTTAGACTAAGACTACCACTAAAACATAGTCCTACCGTGTATTACATACACCAATTTCGGAAATTGTGTAAATGAATTAGTAATAGCAGCAGTCGTTTTCGAGCAAAATAGAACAAACATTCAAATTCCCATTTCTTTTAACAATTACAAATTCTATTTCAAGGAGCTCGGGTGTATTCAGTCAATTTCCTGGTATTGCATTAGTTTAGTACGTTAACGTTCGTTTTTGCGCGAAATTGAATGTACCTCTGCAATCCTGCATTCATCTGAGTTTGGACTCAGTCGAGCTATTTCGCAAAATGTGAAGTCGATTTCGCACGAAGTGTTATACATTCATGAGTAACATGACATTTATTATCAAAGTGGTGTCATGATTTGTTTAACCTTTTACATCCTGATCGAATCGAACATATATTGTGCGATTTTAAATTACAACAAATGAAAATGAATACTCACTTCCGAAGGGTCACGGTAAAAGACATTTCAGCGAATAAGTCTTAATGCACATTTGTTGGAATTGACAGAGAATACGTCAATCCAAAATCCCAGTCACGTATTGTAACCTCTTTAATGAAACGTAATGCACATTTGTTTTTTATTTCAAGGATGCAAAACGAAGTCGAATGCTTGTTATTACGAAAATGAAACTACGTTTTAGGTCGTTTGAAAAATATACGCTGAAATGTAAGTTTATTTTACACATTAGATTGCGCATTTTCCGAAATTGGCCGGGAAAACCTATAGTAGTTCACTTTTTACTGGTTTATATTTTTCGTATAAGCCAACCTCTGATGAAATTTAGAGAAATGGTAGGGCCTACTGTGAAATACATTTACCCTCATCAGACTTAACCTCGAAACAGGGTTTTGAAGGAGAACTTCATCTAATAATAGTTTCACTGGGGTTATTCACAGAACAGTAGTGTTCCAACTATGGCAAAGCGGTTATTGTAGCAAACTAAAAAGCCATTATCGGTGAAAGCGGGTGACGTTTGAGATATTGTCAGCAAACTGATGATGTTCACCCCGCTTGCTCCTTGCCCTTACGCTTGCTCCTTTTCATATTCTCTTTGTTTTTTTTATTTTCACAGGGAGGGGACAAGCTCCACCTCTCGCACGACGCCAATGGTCCCCACAGTACCCAATTATTTCTTGGTCCCGCCAATACATAAATACACCTACCGGTTGCTGCAGAGCTTCCAAAAGGTGAAATATGTCAGCACTTCTCAAAAGCGATCTTCGTTAGCGAGCGACTGCCTGTCTAACAGAAAAGCAACTCGTGATCCGCCAGTGCGTTTCCAACACCACCGGGGCGGAATCAGGCAGATTGCACCTGCACGCTTTTGATTGGTAAATGCTTGTCTGCATTATCTTTTTTCATTGACTTGCTCTAAGTCAACCACTGTTGTATTCAGTGAAAAGCATTCCAACTCCTCTTTAGGCCTACATCATCACGTTTCGTGACTGATAACATGACTGTGTAGTTTAGCTCTACATGGTTGCCTCTCTTTTAAACAACCTAAAAAATGCTACAATCCTGGACAAATCACGTTGGAACATGCCTCCCCTTGCCCCCTGTCAATGTTGCCTCTCACTTGGTACGTTGGGCCCAGTCTCGGTCCAATAAATGACCGCAACATAGAACGGGGGAGAGGGGGGATCTTTTCACCGCACTTCCAACGAGGTGTTCTAATTATTTTGCCCAGGATTGTAGTCACAGTCGTGTACTATTGGCTGTATACTACTCGGGCACACCACATCCTAATATAATCCTTACAGAACTCGCAAAAGTTGATATGAGCAAAAATAATACTCAACTATTAACATTCAAACTGAACAGGGTTATATAACTTTAAGTTGAATACCTCCAGAAGTGTGAGATAAAAATGAGTGCCCTTAGGGATTTAAATAAATTAAAAGAAAACATTACTATACAACTGAATGGCAAAATACATTTTTTTTAACTCCACGAGACAAACTGCATTGATCTATTTTCTTTGGTATTTATTTGGCTGTGACCAAAATGACGCTGAAGAGTGTATACAGGTATGGACTAATCAATGAGTTGATGAAGAGAATGAACGCAATAGTCCAGAGGTACGTTTGAGGCTGAATAGGAACAGCTCTGGTCAGCGAGAGAAGACCCTTGATGACGGGAGGCATGCGGGAATCGACACACAGAGGGCGCGCTTACCCCAAGAACTAAGGGCGCCTCTCCCAGGCTGCGTATTTGATGGTTCTAACTACTAAGATACGATAGATGGGATTTTGACCTTGGAAATTGTAGATCAATTTTCATGACTTTGAGAAGGATCCCTTGGAGTAGGACATCGTTATATTTTGTTTTGTAGTGATAGGCGCTAACAGCTGTCAGAAAAGAACGTAATTGTTGTCAAATGGGTGAGGAAACGGTAAAACACAAAAGAGACGGCTTCAATCAAGTGGCAAATACACACTAGCAAAAGCCAAGTTGCAGAAAGCTACATGAAAAGAAAGAAAAATAATGTCGCCTCAATCACTCTTAGCCCAGCAAAATTTACTGAGAAGAAGTAATGATACTCCAGAGGCGAAAAGATCGAAATTTGTCGATCCCTAAGTCCTTCTCTTTTTACATCTTTAAAATCACTACAACATGTAGACTTTACTTTGTATGTGCATTTTCTCCTACAGCAAGGAACAAAGAAACCTGGACAACTTTTTGAATGGATTTGAACAAATAAATTCGTGAAAATATGTATGTTCTTACTATTTCTTTTTGAACAGTGGCTCTGTATACAAAGAGCTATTTTCACAGTTTCTCATCGCACAGGTGGGTTTTTGATCAAGAAGGCAATATTACGGACTTAGTGCTTAAAGGAAGGGGCTTTATTGAACTCGCTGAAACCTTTGAATTTACAACTAAAGAACATTCACGACAAAGGTAACAATAACATCAGTGACGAGGGTTCATGTGAATCAGAAAATGCCCAGAGGTATCCAAAGAGCCATGTTGAATAGATATCGCAGAATACCTCTATAATATGTCAAGAAACTGGAAACGAGCAGCGTTCTTTTTTTTACGTGATACACTGAGAGAAGAAGGCGTCTTTGGGAAGTTTAGACCTTTGTTATTCATACTATAAATGGAGTGTTGTTGCTGACAGTTTAGGGGTGCTTAATATGGAAAAGCAAATCCTTGTAGTCATTATCAGTGTACCTGAAACCGGTCAGTTGATCGCGATGATTTGATAGCCCCCCCCCTCACACACACACAAAGTGGGGATATATAACCCCATACTCCAGGGGTTGACGCCCATGTTAGTAACCAACTTATGTCAAATGAAACCAAATGAAAAAGGACAAAATCCAAATTTTTAACAAATATACACTTTAATTAATGGCATTGCAAACATAACCCCAAATGGAAACAAACAAAAAACCCACGTATTTCGTACAGTCAAGAAAACAGACTATATTGAAACTTATAAAAGTGTGATAAATGTGGACCTCAAATAATCTTTTGATGTACCCCCAGATATCTCATCTCCATTGCAGTGGCATAGCCACGCCCCCCATTCGCAATGCACCCAGGTGCCCCTCCCCCCCCAAAGAAAAGATGAATGGATACTGAACAAGCTTGGAAACTTGGAGGAATGATGCAAAAGAAGAATAGGGACTTTACTCTATGGGTGTCGGCAACAATATGATGGTCAGTCCAGAAAGGAACTGTGGCCAAAGCACAGTCAGGGTCCTTGCAGGGGGGGAGATTTATAGCCTAAGGGTACATGTGGTCTGGAGAGGGAGAGAGTTACTATGGGAACAGCCACCCAGGCCTGGCAGAAAGGTATGCAGAATTCAGGGATCGAGAGATAAGGACAAGGGACGGTCAAGAAAAGTTGGGTAACCAGGTCTAGACTGGGTCTCTACAGTGGAATAAAATAAACATACATGGATTTCTTAAAAAATAAAAGGAAAACTGGTACACGTATATTTAACACATGTAATCAAAATTAATGGCTGAACTTATGTCAAACACAACGTCCGCTACACCAGTCAATAGCATCTACCTACGTACGCTCAAGCCACAGCCGCTAGCCCTCAAGCACAGTAAATTGTGCCGCACTCAGTCGCCATAAATGCTGTGCTCAGGAACCCAATCCCCTAATCCAATCGCCGTGTTTTATCATCGCATAACGAGCACTCAAGACAAAGCAAGGTGTCTGTCTATACGTTGCACGAAAGTTGAAATCAGGGTCTGGGTGATAGACTTGTGACGTTGCACAGGGGACTCGGACATAATCTCAGGGGGACAAATTTACCGTTTGGCAGGGGGAAAAAATTACCTGGAGGGGATACATTAAACCTTAAAACTTGCAGATACCTTTACTGGGGTGTGATCCGGTAAAAGTGTCCGGGGGAACAGTTTTACCCTTTACAGCGGAGCAATCTGGCAGTTGCATTCCACATAGTGAGTATATTTTTATGCGCGAGCTTATTAATATTGTGTAATACTGAGCTTTTTTTTGGGGGGGGGTTACAATTACAACAGGTGCCATTATTGGGCGCGATCATAGAGATACTCTCATAAATTACGAGTTGGCGTCCAACTCGGCGTATTTTTAAGTGTTCACAATTCCTCCAACCCGTGGATCTATTTTGCACATAGAGGCGGTGGGCCGCCACGTTAAGAGCTGAGCGCATACTACTCCTATTTTGGGGGCGTTTTCAGCACAGGCCAATAAATAAAATCGCGTGGCTAACCCCTATACTGAAAAGAAGGTGAATTTATAGCCATAATCTTTAATTTCCAAAGAAAAGCGGGAGGCCAAACTCTCCCTGAGAGTCACCAGGTGGCGCTGTTTCTGTCTGATAAGTTGTCTGTGGGCGGGTATTTAGTGCAGTGCGGGCTTCGAAACAGCGTACGGTGAGTAGTTCATAAATCGCCCTACGCTCCAATGCTACTCTATGACGGTGCCCCATCTAAAACACTTTAAAATTATGCAGTATAGTAGCAGGATTCCAGTTGCTCAAGCATGTTTGGTAGCTTTTGGACATCATAGTTATAACCCCCCCAAAATAATAAATAAATAAATAAATAAAATAAAAAAAATAAAACCTTTTTTTTTTAAATATTGCCGACGTGCAGTTCTAGGTCTACAGCGATGCGCCCGCTGACCAGAAACCGGAGACTTTTGGGGCCTAATAATGCATTTTGAAAAAAAACAAACTTTTTGAAAAATATACTTGATGCCACTCCAGGGCTTTTGAACATCCTGTTCCGTGCACTCCGAAAAAAACAAAATTAATAAAAAAAGTCAATGTGTATACTTGAATCAAATCGGACTTACGTTCTCTTCCCTATAGATGGATTTCACATTAGCTCCGTCTGCGCATATCCGCATAGGCCTATCCAAAGCAGATAGGGTGCATTTCACAAATGGTTGTATTTCTGCGCGCGAGCTCATTAATATTTTTTTATCCCACGCAGTTTCTACAATAAGACATGCCATAATCAGGAGGGATCATAGATATATTTCTGTAAATCCCGAATTTGAGACTGATAGTTTCCAGTTCGGATTATTTCTTTCACAAAAAGCAGCTAATTGCGGGCCTATGTTACGTAGAGGCAGGCGGCTACATTCAGAGCTGAGCAGATAGTTTTACTTTTTTTGTTTGGGGGTATCTTTGGGGAAAGGCGAATTTTTATTTATTTATTTTTTTGTGGCCAACCGTAAAACAAAAAGTGATCTTCTGGCCATAATCTTCAATTTCCAGTGAAAAAAAAACGGAGGCCAACCTCTTCCAGAGAGTTACCAGGCGGCGATTTCAGTCGGATTTGCACTGTTTTCTATGGGTACGTATATGGTGTAGTGCAACCTGTAAAGACAAGATGGCAACAGACTAAAAGGGGGTGCCCTGTCCTTCTTCTTGGGTTTCTTATTTACGGGCGGAGAAAATGAGCAGTTTTGTCTTTGGAAGTTTTCAAAGCAGTACAGATTACAGTCAAATAACAGAGGAATGTACACCGTATCTCTTTGGAGGGGTCTATTGACCATTTTGTCCTGTCATACTGAACAAGGGCCTGAAATTCCCACCTTTTTTTTCTTCCAAAAAAGCTCCCATGGGACGCCGGGGAAATGGAGATTAGAAAGTTCAAATTAACAATTCCGTCTGTTCATCCTCTTTATTATAGTTTTTCTTCTCTTTTTTGCAGAAGATGTTTGATTTTTCCGTTTGTTTCCTTAAATAAAATTGTCATCGCGCGCACAAAAAACGGACACACTGTATTATCCTTCAATCTCCAGAAAACGTGAAAGCGTATTCAATTTTTGGAATTTGTTTCTTTATATTGTTTAATTTTTTTTCGTTTTGAGCCATTTTTACTGCGTAACCGGCCCTGGAGGTGATATTTAAGGGTACGGGTGCATTCCACCAAATGGCAATATTTCTGCTCGCGAGCTCATTAATATTTTGTGATCCCACAGGTTTTTTTCAATAAGACAAGCCATAATTAGGAGGATCATAGAAATATTTCTGTAAATCCTGAAGTTGGGACTGATGGTTTCCAATTCGAGCATTTGTTTTCACAAAAAGCAGCAAAAAATTGCGGGCCTATTTTGGGTAGAGGCCGGCAGCTTCATTCAGAACAGAACAAAGCTCAAAGACCCAGGGAGTTGACCCTGGCAACGATTTACACAATCTCACCATTTTGGGGGGTCAAACAATCTCCTTTTTCAAAAGATACTGCGGGGCCACTTTTAATGCTGATGAGCTGTTCAGAAATTCTCACTTGAATTAGTGGACTGCACCCTTAGGTGCAGTGCTACCAGAAACGAAGACGTCAGAGAGATCCCGACTTGATTCAAGTCTAGTACAGTCCACGTGTGAAATGTTCAAGGAATCACGCGTTTTGCCGAAGCCAGACTATCTGCCTGGGGAGTAGTGCTACGAAGAGTCAAGGTACTACACTGGGGATATGGCGTGATTTTTGGATTTTAATTGCAGACGAAAGGCATGCTACAGAAAGTCAGTCAATGGCTCCCCGTCTTTTAGGGAACAGGTAGGCATATCATTTTTACTTTGTAGCTAATCAATCGGCTATACTTATTCAAGTAAAAAGAAATTGGAAAGGTGTGGGGTAATGGTGATGGGTGTGGAGTTGCTTTTAATTTATTGGCATGAGTCCCCAAGCCCTTTTTGCACCATAGTCATGTTCGGTTGACTTGCATGACTTGCAGGCCTTGAGGTTCTTCTTTATAATTTGCACTTTTGTGCCACAGGGTCTGTCCGTACGTGATTGGTTAGCCCAAATTCATTGCACTTTGATATAGTCTGCACTGGCCAACCCCTTTCAAAGTTTTACTGCTGTACCTGTAATTACAATACAACGGCAATTGTCTTCTGTCACTAGACATGCTAGAGTAGAGGCACAATTTTGAATTCCCATCGACTTCGACTGCTGGTATTCAGATCGGAACTTGCTATCCAATCTCAAAGAAAAACTTTGTACAAATGTTTGAGGAGAACCACTGCCTATTCTTGGAACCCATTGGAGAAGTACACACAGAAGCTGTTAATCACTGTTTAGAAAGGGGAATTTTTCTTTGCAGATTGGATAATTTTTTACTTTTATTCTGATTGAAAAGGGCCCTTTTGTAAAAGCATTGCATTGCCAGCAATGCGTGGTTCTGACAGTGTCGGACGTACAGGGTGTCCGACGTACACATCTGATTCCACAATTTTTGAGTATTCGAAAAAATAATTGGGGGAGTTAAGCCTACATGTATGTCATGTACATGTATGTCTAGAAAGAAGGAACTCATTGTGCTTTGTATTGTCAATTTGGCAGTCTTTTGCTAAAGGGTGCACTGAGGGGATAAACTATGTCATTTTGGTGTCGGACGTACATAAGAAAAGTAAGTGTTATAAAATGAGACATTACATAGAATTTCAAAACGAAAATGAAAATTCATTTCTGTCATTGTTTACTTATTGGGGCACTCTTCAAACTGTAACAAAACTGGAACAAAAAATTATCAGGCTAAAAAACAGAAAATCTTTCAGAGGGGAAATATTTTCCCCAAGTTCCTGAAGTTCTTGGTATTTAAAACCAATTTTTCAGTGTCATATAAAACCAAATTCTTGAATGTTGTTAGAAATGAAGTATGTTTCATGAAAGTATACACCATAAGCTTCAAAATGATATATAATTTGTCACATTTGGACCAGTTTGAAATTTTGGCCCCGAGATTGATGTTTCTGTGGAACTGCCCAGTTCCAACCTACATTAGTAATGCAAAATTTTAGTGTTGCTCACTTTAGGTAAAATGAACCCCCGAAGTTGAACAATGTATGTTGAGGAACCTGCCACCTCTAAGGAAAACATGCTTTTTCTGATTTTATCAGTTCAAATATATATACATGTACATGTACCGTACATGTACATGTATGGAAGCATCCAAATGGAACGCAGTGTCATTTGTCTTCAAGTTCAAAGCTCAACATTAAGAAGCTAAAAAGGTTTGGTTTTTTTGTTCATGGCAAGATGCGAATTCTGAATGTAGATAGCGTCACTGAGGAGAAAAACAGATAAAACGAGGGGAACCCTTGCCCTGTATTCGTAGTGGATAAACCCTTGTGCATGCCAAGTAATGGCTACATGTACCGGTACATGCATTTTACATGTACTGTACATGTATAACTTGTCAGAGTACTCCTGTTTTCACGGTTTGCAAGTTCTCTTTTTCTACATGTACATGTACCTACATGTATGTATATACAGAAATTGAAATCAAAATCATGATACAAACCACCCCCAATACTGCTGCGGCACCCCCCTCTCGTACATATTTTAAATTAGTTTTGTTCTTGTGATTTTATATCGTAAAGTTTTAATACATGTACTTTTAATGTCTTTTTATGGTGCTTTTGTTTTTAACTGAAACACGCAGGGCCCGAATGGAAACCAGAATGTTTACTGATGTGGCTCGCCCTGGATAAATAAAAGAAAGAAAGAAATGAACTGAGTTCCACCGTGTCCACCCTTTTACACCTACATGTTCTGTATCTCCAAAAACTCCAGGGTACCCGGGACAGCTTTTTTTGGCATGTTTGGGGGGGGATTTGGTTT
This sequence comes from Acanthaster planci, assembly GCF_054643075.1. Classification (NCBI taxonomy): domain Eukaryota; kingdom Metazoa; phylum Echinodermata; class Asteroidea; order Valvatida; family Acanthasteridae; genus Acanthaster; species Acanthaster planci. Next base: position 5,670,056 of record NC_141797.1, read on the forward strand.
TCCTGATCAGAGTTTCAGAGCAGAACCCACTCTTTTGTGAGTGTGTTTTCCATAGATGAACTGACAAATTTGACCTGCCTTTCCCACGTACGGTACATGTAAATGAAATGCTAGCCAGTGTTCTCCATGGACACATTTTTGGCAGGGTGGCATGACGTCATTGAGATTGTGATGATGTCATTTTGGGCACTACGACATAACGATAATCAGAGGCGTGAAGATTGCAAGGTGAACTTTCCTCGGGGGAAAAATAATAAATTCGGTTTCCTCAGATGAGATCACAATGATGTTTTTAAGGTACATGTACATGTAATCTTTTCCATTAGATATTCATAAGGGATATTCTTGCGTGACCTTGCACAATCACGATCATGCCGAAGTCCAACATCTGACTTGGCTTGTCATGTGTTGCTGCAGTGCCGCACGTGTATCGGTATACGTGTGTACGTAGCATTGAATGACTTTATGTACACCACTGCACAGTAACCCTGAAGTGCCTCCAAAAAGTGATACTACAAAACATGCCCTACAAAGAGAATGCAAATTCATAAGGTTCTAGGCCTGTTTACTGCTATCTGGCTCTTATGATTATTGGCCCATTGGTACATGGAGTTCCTGTGTATTCGTACCTTATTCATGTTATTAATCCAGAGATGAATGATGAGGTGATCCAGAGATGAATAAGCTGCTCTTTGGACATTTTCAAAAGTCTTTTCGAAGGCTGTGTTTTCAGTCGCCATAATTACATTGTATGCATGCATGCTCCAGGGTTATGAGTACGGTAGTGCTGCACACAATATTGTAGGTGCCAATGTTCAGTTCAAGTTCGTTTTGGACATGGTCCGAAAATTGTTTGCACATTGAGACTTTGAAATGGACATTGAGACATCGAAGAACACGCTATGAACCACTGTTCTATCGGAGACCTTGATGTCGAAGACCAAGACCGAGACCAAGGCATACAAGACCGAGACTAAGACCAGGACTTCGAGACCGAGACTTTTGCAGGTCGACACCGAAACCACGACATCTGAGACCAACCATAAACCAATGTTTAGTTTTTACCAAAAGGTAAAAAGGGACAAACATACATGTATGGCAGTACAATTAAGTACAAAAGAAATAAAATGATAACATTAGCATAAAGATGCACGTGTACATAAATACATGTAGGTCATATATTTGTTAAAGAATGTCTCCGTTCTTTTATCAGTGATACTGCTCTACTTTTACCCTGGTCTGGTCATTTTCAACCTGAGTGTCCCAAATGATACATCTACATGTATGATGTGAACATTAAGCTGTTAAAACAAATATCCTTAGACATGTTAGACTTTTTTAGCAAAATACCGAAAAACAAATATCCAAAAAAGATGTACCTTAACCCTAACCCCCTAGGCTCCTGCACTAGAAAGCATACTGAACCTCACAAAATCCAACAGGTTCATGTACTTGTCTATGTACTTGTACATGCAGGGTAGTGTACCAAACCTGATAAACTCCAACAGAATGAGCCCGTTGGAGTTTGAGTGATATGGTATGGATGGGTCTATGCAGTATAGGATGACTTGCACTGAACAGTACCAAACCTGACAAAATCAAGCATAGTCCAACAATTGGTACAGCAAGCCAGACACTGCACACAATGAACCCTGTGTGTCCCAACTCACACAGAATCCAACACCATCTCCCTGGGCCTTTCATCCCAAGTCTCACAAAATTCAACAACAAGTTCCTCAGGTACGGTACCAAACCTGCCAAAACCTCACAAAACCTGCTGTTGGAGTATGGCAGGTTTTGGGTAGTTAGGGTTGAAACTTCTAAAACAACACGCACCACATACAAGATGGAATGACAGCACTTTCACACGTGCACACAATTCATAGCGTGCGCACACACAGACTAGTTCCTGTCCCGGCCCTATGTTCAGCAGGAGACTACTTAGGGAACGGGAACCAGTCTAGTGTGCGAATTCCGCTACTCAAAACCTCATCCCATTGTGTCAAGCAGCATGGCTACTCTGGATTGGAAATAAAGTAACAACTTGGGATAATGTTGCATCATGCTGCATTTACTAGTCTTCATTCCAGCGTCAATTTCATTGTTTATTGCAAAAAATCTGAACGTTGCTGTGTTGTATTATGTACATGTATCAGTGGTTGAAGATTTGACTTGAGCGGAGGTAATTTTGCCTTTTGCAACCGCGTGCATGCGTGGTACTGTAGCTACCGGTAGATGCGCATTTTGTTATGGTCTCGACTGGTCTCGAGGGAGAGACCCTGGACTATGGCATCCAAGACTGGGACCAAGACCCAGACCGGCACTTTCGAGACCAAGACCGACCCGACCAAGACTTTGACAAGGTGAGACCGAGACAGCAAAAAAAAAGCCCCAGGACAATCTCAAGACCGAGACCAGGTCTCGAGACCTACGTGTACAACACTGCTGTGAACGAATGTACCGTATAGTACTTCCATGTGTAAAGTACAATGTACATTTATACAAGCAATGAATCTCCTCTTCATCCCCATCCACAAGCAACTTCGATGTGAACATAATTTTTTTCTTAACTGTTTCCTCAAAGTTTTTTAATGAGTTAAAATTCCATAGGAAGTGACTGTTGGAGGTGTGACAGTTTCTGACCGTGTTTTGCCGACCAAAAGTGGTCATGTTTGGACCAGCGATTGTAGGATATGTGAAAACAGAAAAAAAAAACCAGCATGCTCAAATGGGAGTTTTCTCCTTTACAGGACACAAGATCAAATTGCATGTAGATTTCGAGCGAATTGTGTTTTGGTTATTTTCACAAAACAGATTCAACTGCCAAACCATGGATTTTGATGTACCGGTACATGTATTTGAAGAAGAACCTTGGTATCACGTCAGCATTCCATCCCAGGACGGCACCCACGTGGCCAAAGGGGCGATTTTCCATCAGTCTTTTTGAACGGATAACAGCATTTTGTTATTCGAGATTTATGAACAACTTAGAGATCTGGCAAAATTCCATCACAAGATACTCACTTTACGACTCCGATCAAACATGTCAAACATGATCAACGAAAGGCAAGTTGGGCCACAGCGCGAACCAAATCTTGTCGAGCGCTGCACTGGTGGGCCTGCCTGGCAAAATCAGTTTTCCTGCTGGAGTTGCCTTCGATCGAGCACGAGTCTGACTGTGATCAGCATCCAATCAAAATTTGTTTTGTTCTGCACAGTTGTATGTAGTGAGAATTTAGAATGGTTGTGCAACAGAAATGCTGTATGTTGCATGTTCTAGGTTGATTACTTGAATGCTCACCATGTGCTTTTTTTACAACCATCGAGGGCCATCGTAAATTTACTGTATACATGTACCCTGTGTACACAGCAGCACAACTCGTTATTCATTTTTCGTTGTGTTTGCTTTTTATCACTTTTTTGCATGCATTCCTTGTGCTATCAGTGTCATGCCATATTAAAGCCGAACATCCAAACCGATCAGTTTGGTTCAGTTTGATTCAAAAGTGCCATGTTCGACGATTTTTGGTTCAGTTCAGCAGTTTGGCTGCAGCACTGGTCATGAGAGATTTGTATATTGATCACATCTGTAAATTGACGTTTATCCCCATTTCATTAATTATACATGTACATGTGTGTATTTAATAGCCTTGGTCGGCAGCTGGGAATTGGTTATTATAATGCAGACTTATTAGAATTGTTGCTTGACAAAGTGATCATTCTGCTCTCTCCCTTCCACAGACTGACTTCAGAGATCAGAAGCAGTCAAAACTGTCTTCTTTTGATCGATTGGCCATTAAACCTTGACCTTAAAGAAAGAAAACAGGGAAACTCAGCAGCCAAGACTTCACTTGGGCGAACAAGGCATGGCAGCGTTCATGGTAGACAGCCCCTCGGTAAAGTACACAGATAACTTCATTGAATCCGACTACAGCTATGAGACCACCCGTGTCTGGAGAGGCAATGGCAGAATCCGGGTAATTGAACTAAAAAATCATATAAATGAAATTAATGTACTGTATGCATGCATAAATTATCAGACTATTTGGTCTTTTGTACGATGGCATTCAGAAGCAAAACTTCAGTTTTGCCCATTGCGGTATATCAGATTTGACTGGTTGAACTAGCCAGTTGAACCTGACAAGCTCATTGGTCAAGTTGGTAAGATGTCTATTATTAGCAAGTTTAAGCTTGTGGGTTTGGGTCGCATCCAAGCAGGCGTTGTGACTCCTTCCTCACAACTTCTTGACATGTACAGTACTAACCATACAGTATGTAAACAGTCAGTACAATTACACATACATGTACTTTGCACAGGTACTGATTTCATTCAATTTTTCATCAGTGATTGCCATGTACATGTACTTCACATGTTCAGGTAGGAAAGATATTATGTGCATGTCAAACTTTGCGATCAGCAGTTAAACCCTGGGCTCATGGGGATGTCTTCAAATTTCAAAACATGAATCATTTTCAGTTAGTATACGTACTTAACATGTACATTTATTTGGTCCTAGCTGGAGATAAATGTGTTGAGAAAAGTGCTTTAATCAAAATAGAGTGAGCCCTTGAAACATTTATTTTTCCTTATTTCCTACAACAAGAGGTATATACGTGTACTGTACAGCCGTTTTAGTCTGCTGGAAATGTCAGCATACGTGTACTGAAGGATAGCACCTTATGGAAGAGATGAAAGCTGAAAAAAGGCTCAAGCTTAGTTACGTCTACTTTGCCAGATGCCCGGAAGAAAGTTACTCCTGCAGTGCCCTTGGGGAACACGTGCACTGTGATTCCTCAAGGCGACCATTATATTCCGTCTCTTTTTTTTTTTCAGGTGATGCCCATCAGCACACAGGTAAAGTTTCGCACCGATTGCCGTAAGCCGCGACTGGGCTGCATGCTGGTGGGATGGGGAGGCAATAACGGGACGACTGTCACGGCCGCTGTGATCGCCAACCAAAAGAAGATGAGCTGGCACACCAAAGAAGGGATCCAGGTATTCATGCTATGTATCAATGTATATTCATGAGTAATTGAAAGTGTGTTGAACCTGGGTGACCATGTGTGCCGGAATATGGTGCCTTGTGGAGACCCAGAAGAATGGGTTGAATAGGTCTCCACAAGGAATTTCTAAAGGTGTATAGGTCTCCACAAGGATTTCACAAAACTGATATTTGGAAATTGCTCAAAAAGGAGAAATGTTTAATGTGTAAGAATCCGTCGCAAATTGAAGTGTTTCACCTAAGGGACATTCAGTCGAAATTTCAATCCAGGCATGCCAGGAGAGTGATTCATGTTGAAAAGGGAGGATTTTGAAAACATCCTTTCACACGCGACTGAATCGGTACTGGAGAACAAAGCCATGTCTCTACAAGGATACAAATTTTGGAATGGGTGAACTTACAGTGTACACATGTACATGTAAAGAGCAATTTCTCTACCATCTGCTTCTACTCTGTTTTCCTGGAAGCCCTCTGGCTTTCATGCTCAGCACTCCTGACCTTCAGACATTGACTCGACACGTTGCATTTTCTACTTTTTGTGTCAAGACCTTGTCAGTGGTGGAAATCAACTTTCAATCTCTTGGTGGCCTGTAGGGCCAATGGGAAGTGCACTTCAGTGGCCCACATGAAAATGTGGTGGCCCGGCTTAATGAGTTTATGTTCAGTGTTCATGTAAATGAAATGTATCAAAACAGCTCATTTACCAACCACGCTGAATTAACAACCAGTCAGAGGGAATATCGCAAGTTGATCGGGGAGCAATTTCCTGTAGGTTTCATTTGTTTCTGTGGGATTTAGCGTTAGAATGACACAGTGTCAAGTCTCTGTAAGAACCTGTAAGTTCATCACAAGTCATTTAGTCATACATGTAAGTCACAAGCTATTCAAATGACCTGTGACAAAAGCATTCTTTTGTCTTTATTCACCCTGTTTCATATGACTGGTCTTGTGAAGGGACTTGTGACTGGACCTGTGTCTGGACTTGTGATGGACTTGAATACAAGACTGGACTGAAAATGATACCAGCCAAGGTATCAATACAGTAAAATCACGATAAGTCGAAGCTCAGGGGATGGACAAAAAGTTCGAGTTATCCGACGTTCGAGTTATCGAAAGTTACTCGCTTCAGTGCACATGCAACCTTACTGGCTTAGGGCAGTTGGCCTGCAGGCTGAGTCGAACACGAAGTGGATTTCAGACTATCCCTACTGTGCAAGTTTTCCTCAAACATCATCATTAAACATGTTTTTATGTGGTACATTAATAAACAATAAACAAATGAAGTTAGGTACCGGTACCTGTGTCTACGTCTTGAGAAGTCATTCATTTGCTTTGCTTGATCGGGCTGTTACCGCATAATGCGCAGGCCAGTCGGTCAGGGTTTCCGTGCAGGTTCACGTGATACATGTACAAAGTGCTTGAGGGCGCATCATTCGTGCCTGATTTAGGCTGCAGCCAAATCTCTTGTCTAGAGCTAGGTCTTGGTATTCACTCCATTGGAAATGCATGGAGACGCACAGACAGTAGACCTAGCCACAGCCCCGGAAGCCTGGTTTGGACACGGCCTTATTATTTTACGGTCACATTATGGAACCAGACTCACTACTGATGTAGGTCAGAATACTGTCATCACTATAGGTATAGCAAATGCAGATCTGTGAATGGTCGAGTATTGGTTGTAGCATTGATTGCATATGCAGAGACGACTACATGTACGAAGGCACACGCTTCAGACTTTAACAACGCTTTTCATGTGGTGTTGAAAGTGTTTATCATGTGGATGTATTTACATTAAACGTGTCAAATCTGACCAGAAAAGCCAGTAATAAGTGAGCACGGAGCTGATTACAAGAGAAATTGTAACCCCATCCCAAAAGATGTCTTGGGTTACATGTACAGTAGAATTTCAAATTTTATTTTTTTGTGACTATTTCCCTTTTGCATACTTAAATTGTTCTTTCCAGAGCTTTTGACCTTTCTACTGGTAAGCAGTGTTCCAGTGTTGAACCTTTGATCTATTGCCTATTCCTTTTGTCAATTAGCCTGCTCTTTCTTCAGTTTATCTTTAATGTTCCTGCTTTCCTAGAAGATCACAGGATGCTTTTTGTACCCACTGCCTTTAATCTCCGACTCCCAGTAAATTTTACAGGAGATCTGCATGATGTCAGAACACTTAATCCTTAGTTGTTATTCACACCTTTAGCTGTGAAAGCCATAAACTTCTGTTGAGTGCTCATCTGCCTAGAAACTAAATGACCAATCAGCATTTGAGTCATGTGTGACATTTTTTAAGTTGTCCAATGAGAGCCTGAGCTAGCCATCATGTGGCAAGGGCATGTCCGGGGGGGGCAGTTTGCTCCAAAGGTTTGGCAACCTTGGCATTCCAAACTCTGCCATCGTGCTGACTACATGCCTGCCAAATTTTGTCCGTGCTCTGCACTATTTTTCTTTGGACCGGAGGACCTCAAAAGCCAAGTCATCCCTTTATGTTCACGAGTGTTGGCTCTCTATTTTACACATTGGTAAGTTTGAGTTCCTACGTGTACATCATTTTATACTAATGTATTGTGTGTCTTTTCCAGGGTTTAGTCATTACATTTTTCACCCTGACTCTTGTTGTAAATTGTGAAAAGGAGTGTACCAATTGATTCTCATGAAGTCTGGACTTAAGAATATTTTGAGAAGTCCCAGTAAATTTATGATTTTGAAGTTTTGGGGTATCTCGTAATTTTCACTTGCCAGTAATGTTCTGAGACTACATGTAGATCCAAAAGAGATGTTTCCTTGGAAAGCTTTGCTTTTACATTTACATGTAGCTTAAGAAGTGTTTAGTAAAATATTTTGAGATGGTTTGAGATCGTGTATTTTCCAATCACTTTGACTTACATGTACACATGGTACATGTACAACTTAGTGGAGGCTGAGAATAAGTTGTGCCCTTCACTGCGTTGAGAAATACATGTACATGTATGTGCAGATTTAGTATGTTTAAGTCAGGACCATCGCCCATCATATCCATGATGTACATGTACATGTACATGTACGTGATAGACTGACTGTAGTCGTACAGTCTGGACTAATGTTTTTGTAATGCTTTTTCGATGACTGTGGTTTATTTGAACAGGATTTCGTAAATATTTTATAGATTGTGATGTGTGTTGATTTATGAGAAGTCAGAGATATGAGTTGTCTCTTGGTCAAGCTTTGGACTTTGTTTTACATATGTACATATACATGTAGTAGGGATGTTACAAAACCGCATAGTCAGTGGTGGTCAAAATCTGCCAGTGTGCGTGTGCGCGCGGTGTTCAGGGGATCCCTGAGAAAAACGCATTTTTTCATTGACTGCTGGGGGGTATCCTATTGCGTCATAGCTTATGACATAGTGAAAATGCTAATGTCCAACCTCGTCTTAGAAATTTTTCGATACGACATTGCGTTCTACACCTGCGATGGACTTGAAACTTTGACTATTTTCAACGCTCTCCAAATCGTGATAGGGACTTCAGGAATACACAAAAGGTGTTTAGGATGCTTTATTATTATTTCATCTACCTACTGATTAAATTTTTTTGAAATCTTATGATTAGAAGGTTATTTTTTATGGCCCGACTTCGACCCTGTTGTCAGATGCCCAAATCAAGATGGTGACCTGTGTGGCATTGCACATTTCGTTTGAGTGATTTTCGCCAATCTTCGCTCCATATTTTGATACGTAAATATTGACCATGGGTATGCAAAATCACAATTTATAGGCAACTAAGATATTATTTTGAATTGATATTGAAAAAAACGTTGATTTTGTTCATTGTGAGAATGGATGGAAAGTGATATTTGAACGCATACGATATCGCCAAATTGCAGCAGTCCAGTGCAGGCCTCAGGATAGACACGCACATGTACATGTAGGTCTACATGTGTAGTACATGCATTGACCATGTTCATGCAGATGTGCATGGACTTTGTACATGTATGATGAAGCCTAAATCTTGAAACCTCACTATTAATAATTTTTGGATTAACGCATCTCGTTAATTATAATTTTAAATTTTTTTTTTAATCTTCGTATTGCTTGCGTCCATAAAATGGTTTACAATGTAGGCCAAGGCCCTTTTTATTTGTAGGCCTGGTTTCTGTGTAAACTTAATTTTCATTTGTATTTTGGGGTTAAACTTTAATTTATTTATTTCCTTTTAAATAGCCACATAAAAACCCATACTTTTGCTTTTATTTTTTTTTTCAGATGCTACCGAAACGTAGAAACGTAGAATTGCCAATCTAAATGCCCAGCCTGGTGTCGCCAGAGCTCATCTGGAATCAAATTATTCTGCGATGCCTGAATCTTGGAAGGATCTAAGGAATGGACACGTTTTGTATATGTACACTTCATTCGAAAAAAGTCGAACTGAAACTGAGAAACAATTGAGTGCACATTTTTCTTTGTCGCAAGCGGACGGGTACTCGTCTGCTTTGGTTAACTCGGCTGTGAAAGTTCTTGTTCACCAGACCTTGCTTAAGTTCAAGAAACGTAGCAATCCCAAGGAACTAGAAACCTTTGCCAAAATTTGTGAAGAACATTAAACTACATGTTAGTTCTCCATCTTCTGTTCCTGAGACATTGATGAAAACTAGTGACGCTGAAGTTATTGAAGATAACGCACCAATCACAGATGTTGATTGTGAACCAACAACATCTACATTTGCTGTATCTCCTGAATCGATGCCATCAATGTCTGCTGCCTCCACTGAATCAGTGCCAGCGACATCTGCTCCTTCCACTGAATTAGTGCCATCGACATCTGCTGCCTCCACTGAATCAATGCCATCGACATCTGCTGCCTCCACTGAATCAATGCCATCGACATCTGCTGCCTCCACTGAATCAATGCCATCGACATCTGGTGCGTCCACTGAATCAATGCCATCGACATCTGCTGCCTCCACTGAATCAGTGCCATCGACATCTGCTGTTTCTCCTGCTTCTAGTATTTTGACAAGATCCAGGACTGAAATAGTTACACCGAGAAAGCATAAACTCAGGAAGAGACTTAAGCTTGTGTCTGCCTCCAAAGCTAATCTCAAAGAGAAGTACCAGACACAGATCAGTTTGGTCGAAACTTACAAGTATTTCAATGAAAATGCTAAATTTCAAGACATCAGACTAAAGATGGTTGATAACATCAGTAATACTCTCACTGATCGGTGTGCTGCTAACCATGCAGCTATAAGGATTGTCAACAATGAGTGGGACAAATCGCTAAATGAGCTGAATTGTCATTTGCACCCTCTGGACTCAATCACAACATCTGTTAGTTCAACCCTCAAGAACCTTGAAGAGTCCAAAGGCAAAGTCTTTGGTAAGGACTGCATAGCTGGTAACATTGTGTTACAGATGAACAAGCTTCGCTACAAAAAGGGTAAGGGAGACCCAAGAGGATTTGTTGCCTTCTTGGATGACAGAAACATCCCCCATGGAGTCCTTCCCCGTTTCCGTGGCAACAGGCTTCATGTCCTGTTCCATATAAGTGGAAAGCTAATTGAACATTATGATGACTTTTTAACTCTGCTGAGCACCGGAACAGCCTGTGGTGGATTGAGAAGTGCCATACTAAAAGATTTTACGCAGGCTGCGCCAAAAGTGGAACTGCAGGTATTGGGTAAAAACATGTACCTGACAGGCTCTTGGATGAAGATATTTTATACTGCAGCTCAAAACCAAATTAATCATGCAGATGGCATCGAACTGGATCGAAAAGTAATCATTGCTTTAAAGGAAGGGACAAGAACACCTGAAAAGCTGATGATGGCGAGTGAGGATTTCTTTGGCAATCCAGTTGATCCGGATGATGGGACATTGCAAGCACTCCGTGACCAAGCAGCACATCCCCAATTTAGCTCAATGATGAGGGGTTGCATCAGTGCAGTAGTCACTGTATTGGAAAGGCAATATAGCAGGTACTTCAAGCTGGACATAATAAGTCCACCTGAAGAGCTGTCCCCAGGCATCCCAGCTACCAAGCTATTGTTGCATTCCCTAAATATCAAGTCGATGGTAGCATGGACTTTATTAGTGTCTACAGGATGTGATATGTGGGGTCAACAATTTATTGAAAGGTGGACGTGAAACAAGGGGTTTGGGTGACAGTCAAACTGTATGGTTGGTTTATTGCTCTCACTTCTCTTCATCAAAGTTCAATGTGGGTTTGAAGAAGGTGTAGCTTAACATAATACAACACACAAAAGGCAAAGGTACAGAAAGGCGAAGTTGTATACGAATGTAACTACCGTTTGGCAGTACCATTGGAAATGCAAGTCAGACGGAGTGGGTACGGTACGTGTGTGTAGCATCGCACAGCTAGGCTACACTCATCAGGCCGGGCCATGGTGGGAGCTGTACCGGACCACCATGGTGACTAGCAAGGGCTGGACAGGGCCAACGCCGGTATATACATGTACATGTACCAACCACACTGCCGCTCAGACCGCAATGTGTTGAGCGCAATGATAAGATCGCTGCACTGTGTACCATTGGCTCAGCATAGAGACGGGGAGGACTGGGCTAGCTAGCAGGACAAGGGTGGCGAGGGACGCGGGGGTGTCTCTCCCGGCAATCGGTTCGGACGTAGTGGTAACGGGCCGCTATGACTCTCACTAGCACCCTGGGCTAATTCATACCGCTCTCGCATCGGTCCAAGCTAAGCTAGCTGGCCATTCATATGGTTACATTTCTTCGCCATAAGAATGGTTACTATCGCACTTCTCTCGGAAAGGTTCCAACCGCTGTACTACGTTAGGTTCCGCTCTCGCAATAAGGGTTTGGTCCGCCGCACCTGACCTACGAGCTAAGGAAAATCTGCTCTATTTATAGGATTCTAGAGGCTCAGGAATTAATAAAATATGAGCATCGTTGAACAGCTCAACCAATGAAAATCTTCCATCTCAAAGGGTCACATGACTTCGTGCTAGAGTCGTGTGCAAGAATCTAAGTGTCACGTGTAAAAAGGTAAAATACAGAATAAGAAGTCACATGTATAAAGTGTAGAGTCGGGTGTGTGAAAGTGCTTACCCGGTCATCTGTGGCAAATGATTGACAGTTACAAAGTTTGAGGTTTCTGAACATTAGCATTTCAGGGAACCTTACCACGCCCAGCCACGCAGCCACATGGAGGGGAATTTCGACATGCCAAAACTGAGCAGAGAAAACACAAAGATAAAGGAGTGAAGGAACACGCGATCACGCCAGAGTACAGCATGAATAACTTAATACAAAATTAGCGTCTCTGCTACATGTCCATAAGGCATAGCTGAGCTAAATAAGAGACCCTTAGAAATGCAAGGACCGAGAACGAGTAAAACTAGGGGGCGCTAGAATTCCAAGATTTGCGGGTGCGCAACACTATTATGACTTGCAGGCACATTACAAGTACACCAAGGCATCTGTGGCATTAATCATCGGCATCGATCTTGCAAAATCCGCAAGTATTCCTTTGCGTTACATTTCTTCTGCTGAACTTTTGCGCTTCACTTTTGTCAACCGGCTACACAACAAGACAGACTCCTGTTCTCTTGCCTTGGAAGGACTCGTCACAACTCATCTCTACATCTAGAACTTTGGTGCCATTTTTTTCCTTGAGCTCAAAGTGTATGCTAACTTAACAGGATCCTGCATTTTCTGTAAATTTTAATTTATGGCCATCTGAATTGGTGTTCTCTGGATTCACTTCATATTTCTCATATTGATTGACTAGTTTATTCCCTCCAATAGAGCAAAATCTCTTTTGTATGTAAATCCTGAATTGTATGAGGTCAAGAGTTTTTTCAAAGGGAATTAAATTAATACGAAATTTGGTTCCTGCTATTTTGAAATGTGAATCACTGGTTACAAAATGAAATACAGCTCATCTACAGACAACAGTGGGAGGATTTTCCTGTCTCATTTATGACAGGAAGTTGAAGTTTTGCAATGTGTGCAGGAATGTCAAGATGACCAGTAGACCTGAAAGAAACAGAATCTTTTCTTCCATGACACAGAAATGTTCGGCTGGATTCTATCAATCTCTGCAATTAAAGAGTCAGAAATTGTTGTACCAGGTACATTGTAAATTCATTGAGGATCTGTTAATTCAGTGAGTGGTGCCAACTGTCTGTAAACCAGTGTTTAATTCATCTTTTAAATTTAATAAGGGGTAGTAAAAAACTAAATTTACTGGGCTGGTAGAAAATTAAATTTACGATGCTAGTAAAAAAAAAACTTAATTGCAATGCCTTTACACGTACGTACATGTAGGGCATGATCCGTGTTTCCCAGGTTGTTTGGTAAATCAGATATTGCAGGCAGAGTTGTACCGGTACATTGTAGTTACATTGTAGTTACATGTACATGTATGTAAGTGTCAGTACCTGTAGGGTACTTTCAGATTACCAAGTTCAATCTGAAAACACTGCTTGCTACACGTAGTTTTTTTATTTTAATATCTTTTTTTTTTATAAATTCAGTTATTTGCAAATTGAGGATTGTGCCTTTTTTGTGGGGGGGTAGGGGTTCTTCTTTATGTTAATAATTCATGTACATCAATAACAAGGTTTAGTGCACTAACATGTACATGTAAGAATGGAATTTATTTATTTATTTTTTGCATATTTTAATGAAATTTTTATAGAAAGTACATTCAAATACGTGCATATTTTGTAAGACTTTGAGCCACATATTTATAAATGTAGATTAAAAAAATTCTCATTCCATTAAAGGGCTTTAGTATTTTCTTTCTTTCTGTGTATCATTAGCATCAAAGTGATCCCAAGTTGGTGAAAAACTTCCCAAGGCTTGTCATGCGGGAAAAAAAGAAGAAACAATACTTAAGCAGATACACACGTTCAAGGTTTAACCACAGCTTACATGTGCATGTATCTGTTCATTTGCCAACAGAACAGAGGGCTTTTTTGCACTCTTTTGCACATTGAGCCTCATGTCATGTGATCCCGATATGAAATCAGTAAGATTGACCAGAGTCCTGAAGTCTGGCTGTTGAAAAACGTGTACAAAACCTGGGAAAATTGGGAGATTTATTGGAAAAATTTAATGGAGAACTGGAATGATCTTGTGGCTCAGTCAGAGGAGCTCTACATGGTCTGTTGAGGCTGCTATTATGGAAAGGGCATGATTTTACGTCCATCATAAAACTTTGTTTTAAAAGTTTACTTGAAGTGAGTGGGTGTGATCTGAGACTGTTGCACTATCAGGCCTTGCCCTTTATTTTTTCTGACAACCACAATTCTGTGTCGCTTGAGAGAAGTCCCAATAGCAGTTGCAGAATTTGGTTTTATTTCAAAGGCAGTAGGGAAGTAGTACACATACATGTGCAGGTATTCCTTGTTGGAGAATATTCCAGGAACATCAACTATTCATCTAGTGTCTTCAAAGTCCCCTCACTCCAAAAATATATCCAATCTGCTAAATAAAACGGCCAGAAATGGTCCTGAAGCAAGAAGGAAAGTTGCAGCAAACTGGGATGTGTTTTCCTCTTTGTCATGCTTGTGGCCAATACAGTGTTTCTTGGTGTTGAAATTCATTTGCAACATTTGCAAATCTTGGTTCCTTTCCATGAATATTGTATAAATACATTTACATGTACGGTATGGTACACAAAACAGCATACCGGTACATGCACCATGTAGAGGCCGTCCATAAAGTACATGTACATGTACGTACACCAAACAGCATACCGGTACATGCACCATGTAGAGGCCGTCCATAAGGTACGTACACCAAACAGCATACCGGTACATGTACCATGTAGAGGCCGTCCATAAGGTACGTACACCAAACAGCATACCGGTACATGCACCATGTAGAGGCCGTCCATAAGGTACGTACACCAAACAGCATACCGGTACATGTACCATGTAGAGGCCGTCCATAAAGTATGTACACCAAACAGCATACCGGTACATGTACCATGTAGAGGCCGTCCATAAAGTACGTACGCACGAAATGCCGACTTTTCAGACCATCCCTTCCCCCGTGCACATGGCGTATGCAGTGGTTCTAACCACTTCCCCCTGTATACATACATGTACGTATTCCATACAGTGGAACGCCGCTATACCGAACACTTGGCTGTACCGAACATCATCCTTGGCTCCCAATAATTTGTGCACAGAACCTATCGAACACTATTCAGTTGCCGTTTGTAATTCCCGAACGTCAACATGATAAAACAGTCGGTGTTTGTTTACGTTTAAAATGACAAGTGGTCATTATTTCCCCAAGGATTAGAAAGGAAAGCCATTTGTTGTCAACAGTATTGAATAGACAGTGGTTTTGTGACTCCACATGATCGGGTGCGGAAGAAAACGGCACATACGCGCACGGTGGCATTGCACTAACAATAGTCTAAAGAGGGCGCCGCTGATACACAAATCAACCGAGATCAGCCACAGCATGCATCAGAGATCGATCCTGAGCCGTAGTTTCACGACTTCTAGGATAAACTTGATATCAATTTTTTGACTCAAGTTTAAATAAAAAAACAAAAATATTTAACACATACATTTCTAGAAACCTTAAACTTGAATGCAAGGGCAAAACATCACGAAAACAGCGACCCAAGGTATCACAAAAGGGTGCACTTCGGTTAGACAAGAGAGGACGCTATTCAACATGGCAACGAAATGTTCGGCAGTTAAATTCGTTATACTGAACCACCGCTGTGCCGAACATTTAGTGTGGACCCCGTCTTGTTCGTTACAGCGGCGTTCCACTGTAGCGGCGTTCCACTGTAGCAGCGTTCCACTCGGACTTCTCGGGGTACCTTGCTTCATTGCGTCATTAAATGTCACAGTACATTGTACATCAACTGTAGTACTGTCATTCAGACATCGCTTCCAAATTATAAATGACTAAAGTAATAAACAGGTTTTTATATCGGTTTTTCTTTATTAAGGGCCCTGGAAAATATTCACATGTACTAGGCAGCTTTATAAAAAAAGAGGATTTTGAGTATTTAAACAGGAAATAATCCCAATGTTCAATGGCATGAACAGAGAAAAGCCCTTTTTAGATTATTGTAGTTGAGCTCTGAAGATAGGGGACTCTGCATTTGATATGGATGCTTCCCTATTGGCCACATGCCCCCAGAGAACATGTAAGTCGGAGGTTAAAGTGGCTTGTCAAGGGACTATGAAATAGTTTCTTTGTTTTGTTTTGTTTTTTTACTTGCTGAAAAACAAAGATACAAAAAACATTTACATTTGTACTACATGTGGCTCTGATATTAAGTAGAACTCCCCTGTGGGGTTATGGGGTAGGAGTGGAGGGGCTTGGACATCGTGAGCTGTTTGGGGGTAAATCCTGGTTCGAGTACTTCTCCACCCATGACATATCCTGGCATCTTGCCATCAAGTGGATTTGAACCCACAACTGCTTCCCTCCCCCCCATCAAGAGTCCAGGGGTGAGATTTCTCAATTTTCAGCTGATTTCAGCTTTTTTGGTTTTGGATTTCAGCTTTTTTTTTCCTCACTGGCTGTGTATACAAAAGTGGAGATTTTCACAGTTCAGCTTCTTTATGTCTTTTTCAGCTGTTTTCAGCTATTTTTATCATTGGTCAATCTCATCCCTGAGAGTCACAATTTCAACCCTGTCGGTAACACACAGGCAGTTTTCTTTGGATGCTGTTGAGAATTAAAGCTGTTGAAGAAGTTGTAACATGCAATGTACCTGAAACACATATCGATGCATGTTGCAAACTATGCAAGCAATCTCTCTCACAGTGCATTTAAAAATGTATTCGCAATCCAAATGCTTTTTAAATGTAAACTAATCTTGCATTCTTGCCAAAGAAGTTTTTGATTACATATGAACATGTACAGTACATACTGTACATATGTTGATGCTCCACACTGTCTCATTTCATACATGTACATTTATGCACGTTGGGTAAAAACTTGGCTGTGTTCACTTACATGTACATGTACATGTACATGTGTTACATGTACCTGCACCCTATGCACTTACAGTGTACATGTATTTTTTAGTATTTGCACAACCGTCCCCCCCCATAGAACGTAGTAATACAATTTGCCTTGCTCTCTGCACACAGTACTGATTTTTCATTTTTCCTTCATATAAAAAAAAAAAGAAATCTATTCCTGGATCTTCATACATTCATGCATTCATTTATTGCTGGTTTTTTATTAAAATCTCTATAGCAGCCAAAGGCTGAATTGCTAAGATTTTTGCAAATAGACATTCGAAAAATACAAGAATTACAATATTAATACAGGATTAAACAAAAAACCAGAGAAAAAGTATTTTAAAACATAAACTTAAAACTATGTACATGTATGTATGCTAAAAATGAATAAATATGATAGAGATAGACGGATCAAATGTTAAGTATGTTACAAGATATTCATTACCTGAATTACATGTACATGAAGTAAGGAAAAAGTAGCACACATAACATTGTAATTAAAAATCATTCTGATTAACAGATTTTTATGTAGGCACATGCACAGTTGATCTTGAATTCATTTTGAAAATGAGTCAGCAAACAGTAAAAACCCATGAAAACATTGCAAAGTGGGTTTAAATGAAGGCAAGAGCATTAACTGGGATTAATTACAGTTATTTAAAAATTGAGTTAAATAAGGTACATGTACATGTACATGTATGGGACTTTCCTTAAAATGTTCTGTTCTACAATGATGAGTATTGTTCTGATTTTCGTATCAGTGGGACATCAAAATTGAAATTGCTTTAATAGAGAAGATTTAGCAACTCACATATGAATCAAATGTACAATCTTTTTTTCAGAAAAAGCGGCAAAGAGAAAATACAAGAGTTTGTCTACTGCCAGTAATTCAAGTATATTTCACCCATGCTGTGGGTTGGATGCAAGTCCATCTGCTAATACATGTTTGATATTTATTAGAAGTGATGCTCAGCAAATGCTCAGCAATTAGTGCAGACTAATCTACATGTACATAACATACGGATGCAATGGAAATAAACAAAGAATGGAATTCTGACAGACGGTCTAGCATTTATAAACACCCTTCATTTCTCAACTCCAGTGAACCTTGAACAAATTTCCAAAACATACATGTATGTCAAATGCTCACTGTAGATTTCTTGAGATTTGTTCAAGTGTGCCACTCTTGTGAACATTGAGCTGATTTTGTGCCCAATTTTGGGCACAATGTCATGTCATAACAGGCTATATGTACATGTACACTGTAGCTACATGTACATGTGCATGTAGGGTAGGTGCAGGCTGACACACATGTATATGTAGATATACAAAAACCAGCCAGTAAATTTATAAGCAAACTGACAACAGGAGTTGCGTAATTACATATTCACACAGAAAAAGGGTATATGTATGGATCAACATCTATTAACCTAATTACTTCACAGTCAAACCCAGACATCAGTAGATATCAGGACAGTGAAGGGTCGGAATACCTAAAACCTATATCAAGCGTGTTTGAACATAACTGATTCCAAATACAGAAAACTGGGTTGAAAAGATCTAAACTGTAGAATTCTCTGAAAGGGTCAAAAACATGAGCAAAATCTAAAAGATGGTGCTACTTTTGTCTTTTGGTCATGTTTGCATAAATGTTTGCACTGTTCGTTCTGCGGTATTGCCGCAGTCTCAGCACACTCTTTGTTAATTAAATTAAGGTTTCAGTGATTTGTAAAAGTGAGTTTTAAGGGTGCTTATTTTATGATTTAATGTACATTTATTTCTGTTTCATATCCCAATTTAAAAGCCAGTCAAATAAACAGTTTTCTTTAATTCTTCAAAAGATGAATTAAATACTTGCTGAAAATATTTTTGCTGTTTTGCCCATTTAACATCGAAAGAAGTAATTCAACAGCTCATCTGTAAATAGCCTCAGTACTGACATCAACTTTTTGTCACTTTATAAAAAAGTCTTTATAAAACCGAGTGAGTTTGAGATACTCCATTTTCCACGGCCTCTACTGGCAACTGATCTAATACTGTTTAATGCTGTTTGCCTGGTCCCACTTTACCTAGGGGATAGATAAACTCTCAGGCGAGTGCAAACATACAAGTACATGTAAGCTTCAGCCTTTTTGGACAAGCTTCCGCAACAGAAATTGATGATGTGTCATTTGTTTTGGAGATGGCTCTTTCTCAAAAATTAGAAGTGATTCATGAAAGAAAATTTCTTGAATGCTATTGGGGCAGTGATTTGTTCTTTGATGTATTTCTACCTCAATGCTTTTAGTTGCTGGGAAATGTACAGTTCCGTAAACTTTGCCTTCAGCCTGTAGTCTGCTATACTTTCTCCAGCTACAGTTATAGTCTGGCCTCTTGTAGTGCCCGATCCATTCTGTCTTTAGGTATTTATTCCAGATGTCATCATTAGAGAGTTCCATCTTCCTGGCCATTGAAGACAGAAAAATATACAATGTAAAGGATGTACATGTACTTGTAGCTTTGCACATTGAGGGGATCTTATAAGGAGGGGGATAGCTACATGTATATTTGTGGTTTGGTTTCAGGTGGGAAAAATTCTGGGAGATCAATATCTACATGTACGTGTAGACTGGGTTAGGATAAAGCCATTGATTAATTAATGTCTGCTCTACACTGTACATCACAGTGACAGCTCAATGACAGGTTTTTTGACTGGACAAAAATCAGTCAAAGTTGAAAGTACAGTACATGTACATGTATCTGGCTTCCCCCACTTCTAGTTGGAAAACAGCTAGAAAACACTTCTAGTTGGCTAAAATGGTGCTTACCTACATGTACATGTATTCCCTCTCTGCTCTGAGTACTGTACTCCATATTAGGTTACTAAAAAAGAAAACTTTGTTTACAAGTATTTTTTCTCAAGACTTTTCCTTAGCAATGCTTTAAACATTCCATACAGTCAGTGGTATATTATCCTTATTTTATAAGGACAGATGTACATGTATACATGAATAAAGCACAACTAAAGATATTTCGCTTTGTCAAAAATGTAACTAGCTTTAGCACTTTGATTCTCCATGCGATGAGGTTGTACAAACCATGCAGGATTGAAGAGAAAAATTTACCGGCACATGTGGCTGGATTGTGTGAGAGTGCGAGCGTTTGCACGCGATCAGCAATATTTCTAGTGAAAACATACATGTAGATGGAAATTTTGTCTTGTATGGGCATCAAAGACATTGCCGCGAATGTACAGCAATTTTACCTTGGCAAGGGATATTTACCACCATAGTTATGACATTTTACCATACATGTACATGTAAGTACTAGAAGGTACTATTCAAAATGTGTTACCATAAATACTTAAAACAAATCTATTTTATGCTTTTTTTCAATGTTATGTTACTGTATCATCCAAGAATCGACCCATGTCATATTCTACACCATTTTGATGGGATACATCTAGGCAATATTAAAAAAGCGATACCAGTCATGCCAGTATTTCATTTTTAAACGAAGTTTTTACTTGTCTTGGCAGATATTTTATATTGACACAAAATGTGAATCTTTTTCATTTTCTACTCGTGTTAGCTTATACATGTACTCGTGCAATAAAACTGTTATATCTCAGAAACAGAACATGAAATTTCAAAATAAAGTTTTTACTCTTAAAACTTGATTTTCAGACTCCAATGAAGAGGTTTTGTTACAAATTCAAAAACATAATGTAAATCAGACCAAATGTCTGGGTCCTAAACCACTGTGCAGTGTAGACTCCTCAACTTTTGGGCTTTTAGGAGGTTCAGTTTGTAAGGCAAACTGGCTCTCACTGCATTCGCACGGGTATGGTCATGACTGGACAGCTGTTCGCTGGATTTTTCGGTACAGTTTCACGCATTAAAACATTAAAACCACAGTTTCGTCGAAAATGTGTTCTTTTTCCCACTGATCCATTGTACCACCTGGAATTTCCCTTGAATATTGACATGAACTGTTCGGTTCTGCAGTGCAAACATGAGGTAATTTTTTTGCCTGGTTCACTGCGTCCATTTTTACAGGTATGTCAGTTTTATTTACAAGGGTAATGATGCCCCGGTCCATCTCATGTTTCATAATCTGGTGTCATTTCAATTTTCCCAGATTTGATCACTGAAGTGGGACAATAGGCATTACTTGCCATTATTTGCTGTCACTGGAGACACATTCTCCCTGTCTTGTGTGTGCAGAAAACATTTTATAAATCTTGGTCATATACATGTACTGGTATGTATAGACTCATGGTTACATGTACCCACACACATGGTACAGTATTGCCCACATAATCGTGGGGACGAACACCAAACATGAAATATTCATTCATGAAGTTGGAAGGATTGTTAAAGACTAAGAAACAATCCCACTGAGTTGAGAACACAATGAAAAGTCAACAGGGAATCTGTCCATTCCAAGTCTGCCCACAATAGAGATATTGCCCGCATAACGATTTGACGAAAAGGTTGAACTGACATTTTGCTGCCCCTTTCGAGAAACTTTTCCATGCATGCAAGTATGCACTGTCATGAAATGAGCCACACACGAGATATCGAAGTTACATGTACATGTACATGTACGTGTAGTACCCTCCAAAAACTAGTGAAAGGATTTTGGTCTCATAATTCTAATTTCAATGGTCCTCACCAAGATGGAACAGGGCTGAAGTGACGTCGCCCTCATAGTGTTTTCTTCTGGCTGCGCCAGGCGTGGTTTCCTCTGCTGATCAGATTCCTGGTTTTCCCTACCGCTAATTCTCCTGAGACGACTAGACATTCTTTTTCAACCTTCATGGGAAAGTAGAGGATCTACATGTACACTGTACACTTGACCTGGTGGCCACAGCGGCAACCATCGTTTGAAGCCATAGGCCTTTCTAGCAATGCTCCAGCCATTTGGTAACCCACAAGATGTACATGTACAACAGTCGACTGCAGCTTTCACCTCAAATAATTTTAATCTCCAACCATAACTGCCAGTGCGGCCCCTCTCCTTTATCTTTATACATGTACGGGGTACATATAATTCAGGCCTTGAAGTTGCAACAACATGTGCATGTATCTGCAGTTACCACTCGGTCATCATACCGGGGATAGCAATTCACTATTGACAATGGCTCCACAGTTCTAGACAACTCGACCCTCAGACATCTTCTAAGAGACATGTTCATCAAACATCTGCCCGATCGCTGCTTACAGTACTTCCATTTTGGGACCTACATGTACACATGTAGGGTTGGTTCTTCAGCTCCTCACAAGACCAGCATTTGAATCAACATGCCAACCGGCCGGGCCTCCTTCAAGTATACATGTATTTGTACATGCATGTAAAACTGGCCTTGTTGCTAGCAGTGGTGACATATTCTCACAGGAGCAAACTTCAAGTGTTGTTTGTTGCTGAGCGCCACATACGTTTTTGGTCAGGAATCCCGGCGCTGGGATTCCTGATGAAAAACCCAGACACCTACATGTACATGTACATGTAGCTTTGACCCTCTGGGTGTTTTGTTTCACACAGGCTTACATGTACTAGTGCTTGGACTCTCAAATGGTACCTGTCTAGAACTAAATACCTCAGGGGTATGTCCAACTAGTTATAACTTTGACTCAACCCCATCACCGAGCAGCATGTGACACAATTACATGCTGGACAGTCTCTACCATTAAATTTGCTAATCTGCCAATGCAGACTGTCCTCAACCTACATGTACCAACACGCAGAGTTTTCATCATGTCAGACCTCATAACATTTGGGAAGTGTCTTCGTTCTGCTTCTTCCTTCCTTCTTACATTGTACATGTAACTTGCAAAAGGCCTACTGCACATGTACGTGTGCACATGCTCAGTTAAATTTGATTTACATGTATGTGCTATGTGTACGTGCATGACATGAATTGGTTTGTGACTGGAACGCAGTATTTGGAGTGATTGCTTCTCTTCTGTTTTTCTCTGTGAACGTAGCAAGCCAACTTCTATGGCTCCCTGACCCAGGCATCGACCTTGTCGCTGGGCAGCGATGGAGACGGGGAGGTCTACATCCCCTTCAAAGACATCTTGCCAATGGTGGACCCGACTGACATTCTCTTTGATGGTGAGTGGAATGACTATGGTTGTATGGTAGCCCAGAATTGACATTAACCCTAACAGTCCTCAGTCCTCCAACAGGTGAAGGATTGAGGAGTGTTAGGGTTAAAGATTCAATTCCTGAGTGGGCAGCTTTCAAAACATGGCATATTTTCAATTGGTTCACTAAATTCTCTTCCCACATTTTGATGCCTGTAGATGTACAGTACTTATTCTTTATTCCATCAGGTCAATTGTGTTCTGCTGTTTGTTCTTAATTATGGGCTTTTTGCCCAAGTTCCCCGGACATAAATTTACATGTACACGCATGTACAATATATTAATATACTCACATGTCTGTGCTGAGTGTTGTCTGAGAGCTGAAATTGCAGAAATTGCAAGCTTACTTGTTTGCGACTCAAATCCTCAACCACTTAGCCAGTTGACCACCAAACTTGTGAGAGTCAGCCCAGCCAGTCAATCGCAGCAAACTCGGTGGTCAAGTGGGTAAGATATCTGCACTAGTAAGCAGAAGATTGTGGTTTTGAGCCCCTCCTGAGTAATATTGTAAACAGTTGGTAAACAGTTTTGCGAGCTCTCGGGCAATACTGAGCATACAAATAGGTGTCATATACATGTACGTGAACATCAGCAGAAGGGAAAGAACACCCATAATCAAAAATTAACATCACAACGTAAGTACACCTGTGGAAGCTATTTGCTCTTTTTCAGGTTGGGATATCTCATCCATGAATCTCGCTGATGCCATGGAGCGTGCCCAGGTCCTGGACTATGAACTCCAGCAGAGGCTCCGCCCTTACATGAAGCACCTGAAGCCCCGCCCTTCCATCTACATTCCGTCCTTCATTGCAGCAAATCAGAAGGACCGAGCGGACAATTTGCTGTCAGGTGAATTTCGATTTCCTTTCATTAAGCTGTTGCCTGAGGCCAAAATGTCATGAAAAGTCATATGCCTGTAGCTGTGGACAGGTTTGTTGCACCTTAGAATTAAAAAAAAAACTTACCTTTACGTCATTGATAAGTCAGCTCCATACATAATGGTATATTTATTTGGTTCTAAGGAAAATGCTGTGTCAGCACCTCCCCTGTTCTCATTAAGACACACCCCCTCATCCCCACCCCCTTTTGGGACATACTGGTTATATCCTATGTGTGTGGTCAAGGGGGCACATACAGCAAAACACAGTGCAGCTGCAAGTTAGAATTAAATTGTCTTCTTAATACTAGGAACCAAAGAAGAAATGGTTGCAAAACTCCGGCAGGATATCCGAGACTTCAAGACGTCCAAGAAACTTGACAAGGTACGAACCACACAGCACACGTATTGTGACACCAAATTCTGGTATCTTTCCTCACTTCAAAGAGCCGTGTCAGAGAAGGGTAGTGAACACTTGGTAGAGTAATACCATCATTACCAGTCATCTGTTTTGGTATTAAAACAACTATTGTTGCAGGTGATTGTCCTGTGGACAGCCAACACAGAGCGTTTCTGCGCCGTGGAGCCTGGACTCAACTCCACTGCCAAGGAGCTCCTGGACTCCATCAGCAAGAACGCCAGCGAGATCTCTCCATCCACTCTCTTTGCCGTGGCCAGCATACTGGAAGGGGTCAGTACGATCAAATTGACGCCACTGTTGTGGGGAGTGTGACTTTATTTGGCAAAGGGGGAGGGGACAAGAAGTGTGACCAGCATACTAGAAAGACATAAGAGTCGTGATTTCAATGAATGTTTTAGGCAGTAGCTGTTCGCGGATGCGGATCACAATCAGTGATCTAACGTTGGTTCACTGACACCAGAACCCTGCCAGATGGATGGAGCTAACCAGCCTTGGGATCACTGATCCAGATCCACGTGAAACAGGCCCAAAGTTTCAGCTTTGTAGTGTACAATGTATGTACATTTTAAGAAAAATGCCTGGCACTTTTTGATCTCTTAAATGTACATACCAGTAGACTCGACTCCCGTTATTACGAGCTCAGTCATAACGATAACCCGGATGCAATGAGCATATTCTCCCAGTCTCGAATAATTTGTGTTCATTGCTATGGAGAAATATTTGGTTATTATGTGCACGGATATCGCGAGACTCCGCCTACAACGACCGTTTGTGCCGACCCCATGCGAGCAAAAGTATTGTTCTCAACCCATTTTCAGCAACTTTTTTCCAAACCGTATTATCTGCAGCTGTCAACGACAAACCTTTTGTCCCGATTCGGGCATCATCAATGCATTATCAATGCACCTTTGTAAGAACTTCAACGTAATGTTGTTTCATCTCGCCGATCTTTAAATGCAAATCTAATGTGAAAACGCATTCCCCTTAAAACAGGTGCAGGAAAATATGCCCTACAAAAAGCATCAACATAATCTGAAGCTATTATTTGCATGTATAAAAGAAAAATTCCACTAGAAAAATAATCTCATCTACATCTCAACAAAAACCTCGGACATACTGGTAATAGTGGTGCCCTCTTTTGACTGGTTTTAGCCAATTCATGACGAAAGCAAAACGTACACTCGACTTGGGACATGTGACGTACGTGTACATGTACTTACCGGCACCGACTTGAATGTTTCTTCTCACTCGGCTATTCTTCTCAGCTTCTTCTGATCCAGGTTGTCAAATATTTGACTTTTAAATGTACTTTTTTATGTTGTTTTATTCGTCAACATTAAGATAAAATCATCAATCATCAATAAAAGCATCAATAAGAGACACATAACATCATCTTTTCATGTGTTCGGCGTGTAATATCAGTGTACCTGTAGATGATTACAACAGACATGTACGTGGCTATAAACTTGTGCAAAATGAGTGTGAAAAATTGCGCACCGGTTTTAACGACGTTCCGGTTATAACGACAGCATTGTGAAAGTCCGCTGGCCCTCGTAATAACGGGAGTCGACTGTATAAGACTTCAGACATGCCAAAAATTGCCAACTCATTCAGTTGACTGCATCTACATGAGTACATGTAAGTCTCATTAGTCTCAATATTGCTGTGTACAAATTCTGCAAACAAACTTTGTGTTCACATGAACCCATTCGTTTGTTAAATTGGCCTTTTACAAGTTGGAATTCATAGTTGCAGTATTTACTGAAATTTCCCAAGATGCCATGAATATGTCACTTGACACATCTTTGGAAATGATCATCTGCTTTTATTGTTGTCTTCAAAACATGACTATGTGCATCTTGAAACCTAATTTTTTTTTTCACAGATCATGTTTAACTGGTCAGTTGCTTTGTGAGTTAATGTATATGCTGATTCCCATCAACCTGTTCCTTTAACAATTCCAGCACAAATCATGTGTTTTGTTTCCTACAGTGTGCCTACATCAATGGTTCGCCCCAGAACACGTTTGTTCCTGGCCTCATCGAGCTTGCCACTCAGAAGGGAGTCATGATAGCCGGCGATGACTTCAAGTCGGGCCAGACTAAATTCAAGTCTGTGCTCGTAGATTTTCTTGTCAGTGCTGGTATCAAGGTACATGTTTTGTCTTTCAGAAATCCATCTGGACATTATGTAAGAATTTTAAGATTAATCTATGTTTCCCATTATTTTCACAAGTCTATAAAGCATGCTTTTTCCAGGAACCCTTCCTCTAAGAAGTCGGAATAAATGACAGAAAATTTTAATACTGAGTTTACCAAGTTCTCACACAGGCAAAAAATAAGATTTGCCTGAATGTGTGATGGTCTGCCACATTTCAATTCAAGAGAGTAGTCCAGCCCCTAGTGTAGAAAAGAGACTAGGAGTCCAACTACTTCCCTATTCCTCTGGAGATCACACAGAAATAAAAGTAAAAAAAAAATCGAAATGAAAATTCAGATTTGTTTGTATTGTTGGACACCTTGAAATGTTCCTTTAGAACACAATTCTGTGACTGAGTGATTTAGTTTTTCCTTTTTATTTTCCTTGATTCTCTCCGCTGGATATTCGGTTCAAAAATTACGAATGTGGTGGTAGAGCCTTGTGATTTTTAAGCATACAGGTACATGTAGTTTGTACTTTGAAGCAAGGTTTTTGATGGTGCAGGCTCACATTAGAAAGCAAATGCATAGAGTGCAGCTCAATGAACATTGTTCAAATGGGATTTTGCTTGTACTGGTGGATTGCTCTTTGGTGTTCAGTGAAACAGAAACACATTAGAAAGCAAATGCATAGAGTGCAGCTCAATGAACATTGTTCAAATGGGATTTTGCTTGTACTGGTGGATTGCTCTTTGGTGTTCAGTGAAACAGATTTGAATGCCAACAATTCAAACAAATTTAATGTACATAGTAAGGCGAGCCCTGACCTTCAAGGCCAGGGCTAAGGCCTAGGTTTTTGTCCAGAAGCCTTAAGGCCAAGGCCCGAAATGCAGCTCTCAGTTTGAGGCCAGGGTTGATTATTAAGGTACATGTACATGTGGCACGTGTACGTCACTGATTTTGTTTACATCTCTTTCATATTTTGTTACCTCAGCCTGTCTCTATTGTCAGCTACAATCACCTTGGCAACAACGATGGGAAGAACTTGTCGGCTCCCCAGCAGTTTCGATCCAAGGAGGTAAGAGGAGGTTATTCCTCTCTAGCTCTGGCCCCAAGATGCAAATTCCTTTCTCATCTTACCTGAAAAATTGCCTAGCAATTTTTGGGCTAATGCGAATCAGTCGACACTCACACTCATGCATGTACATGTACAGTTAGGTTTCCATGATATCTCAGCTGGCAGCCTCATTGCTTTTAGTAAGTGAAAATCACCTGCTCTGCACATGAGTGAATCTTGGTGCCATTTAGCCATGTTGTACATACTGTAGCTGTATGCCTATTTAATCAGAACACTATAATGCCTTGTGGAAAGTTGAGCCTACCAGGCATATCTGCGTTGTGCCAAAAGTAATGGTTACATGCATTGTCTGGCATGCAGAGGGGTTTATCCACTGCGAATACAGGGTGAGGGTTCCCTTCATTTTCTCTGTATGACACAATATACATTCAGAATTCGCATCTTGGCATGAACAGAAAAAAATCCCTTTTAAGCTTGTTATAGTTGAGCTCTGAGGACAAATGACACTGCGTTCGATTTGGATGCTTCCATGATTATTTGAACAGATAAAATCAGAGAAAAAAATGTTTTCCTCAGAGGTGCTCTATTAATAAAAAGTGGGGGAGATTCCCCTCTAATGGTTAGCACAGTGTGCTGCTTCCCACATGTATGAAAAAAGAGCCCAGTTTCGGGCACATGGTATGCTGGGATTGTGCACAATGCCGTTTGTTAAGTGTTCTTTGTATTTTAAGGGTACCCGGGTACAGTGTACTGACATAAAAGGGGTACCCGGTTCTAAATATACCTGTAAATGCACACCCCTAATTGAAAACTCAAAATGAAGGGCAGGTTTTTGTATGGCTATTTGCCTACAGTTTGTATGTGTCTGTATTCTAAAAAGATGTGTCACCAAAAATGAGAAGCCAAAAACCTAAAATGTACAGTCGGTAAATAAGTGTTTCATTTTTACCCTGCGTAATGCAAACATGCACATATTGTGCAGCAGATAAAGTTTGTTGCGCGCTATCGTTGCATCGTGCAATGAATGTTAACAAGAAACTGTATGTTGCACATCCGCATGGCAGTTTAGAATACTTGTACCATGCATCATTTGGAATTTGTTCCATCTTCCATGTATTTCATTGTGTTCTACAAACATGCGCGCATGAATTCAAAATGCCTGTGCTGAGAAGACGTCAGAATCTCCTCGGGGCAAGGAATGACTCGTTGGCACTCAAGTACATGTACATGTAATTCAGTGTCATACATGTGGCTCTGTGGCGGTAGCTAAGACAGGATCCTACAACTGACTCGCAAGGTTACAATTTTGGCTAACTTTAGTTTGCACAAGAGAGAGGGGCCAAAATGTGATCTTTGCTTTGATGTGTCATCGTGTTGAAAAAGAACAATAAATGGGTGAACAGATCGAGGGTTCTTATTGATTTACAGGTTGCAAGATTTCACTTCAAATTTGCTTTGGCGACTTGTGACTCATTTTGTGAGGTAGGGTCACAGTTGGCTCGCGCCTTTGTGACTGATGTTGAACAGTGGCTTTTCAGATAGTTGTGGGAAAAGCTGTTGATTCAAATGATATGGAATTCCTTTTGCTCGTTCAGCCGCCACTACGTTCTACCACTAAATAGTCATTTTTTTTTTGAGGAATTTGTTTTTAATGTCTCCTTTCCCCCCAATTGTAAAAGCCGATGGTGAAGCTGTGTATGGGAAGTTACAGTGGAACAGATTTCAATTATTAGTTAAATGTCAAAAACAAATTGTAAAATAGCACAAAGTACATGTGTATAAAAGTCCTCCACCTGCCTCTATGTGAGGTCAAGGTGCATGTATGCATATATATTCACTATATTCAGTTATTAGCTAAATGTGAAAATCAAACTATAAATCAGCACACACTGTATACGTGTATTAACGTCCTTCTGCCTCTGTGTGAAACTCATATAGTGCCTGTAGTTTGATCTGGAACTCACATTGGTTGATGGTGTAATGCTGAATATCACCGCCATTGTTGCAGATTTCCAAGAGCAGTGTGGTGGATGACATGGTTGAGTCCAATCCCATCCTGTACCAGGATAATGAGAAACCTGACCACTGTGTGAGTATTCACCTTGAGCAGAAGCACGCCCTCATTGGTTGAAAAGAGCCATGTTGGTGGGAGGTGTCATTTTAATGGCAGCTACGGGACCGTAAAGCACGTATTTCATAGTCCATTGTGATCCAGAGAAGTGCAGTTTCCACCAAAGGAGCCTCCATTGCTAAAAGAATTGTGCCCCCTGTTGGTCCAGCTCAAGGGTCAAGGGATAATGCACTCATAGGTCGAGTTCAGCGGCCTGTTCTTGACACAGGTTTCTTGTTCTCGCGCTTGAATGGCGCGAACACGACTGAAGAAAACTGTTCTCGACACAGGATCACCACCTCCTCATGAGGGTTTCATAGAAACACACGGAAAAACTTGTGAGATTTGGATTTTGATCAGCTGCAAAAAGTAGAGAGATGGCTTCTAAAGCCACAGACAATGGGAAGTTTTGCAAAATTAACATAAATTATTTTCCATAACACAGAAATAAATATTGCTTTTTAAATAGAAAAGAATTCAGCCCATCCAAACATTAATTCTCGAATAACGCACATGGACGCCGCCATGCTGCATGTTGCTTGCCACTAACTACCAGCCCCGGCATTCGACAGGCCAACCCATGTACAACAAGTTGATTTGTTCGTGAACATACGAGAACAAGCCGCGCGAACTCAGCCATTGAAACTGGGAAGAGATACCTGCATTTAACAGTGGAATGTGTGATGAGCAACAAGAAAGCCCACCTCCACATCACATTGACCAATCTCAGAGACTAGACCCGTCATTGTACATGTCCTTATTATATTTCACACAAAGGATTTGGTCCGTGTTACAGGTGTTACCACAAGGTTTTTCCATGAACATGCCTGCCAATTGTTTTGATTTAACTGGAAGTGTTCCAGTTTTAGAGTTTTCAAATGGCTCGGAAAAAAACAGACTAATCAGATTGTGCATAGAAATTGAAAATCAGAGAATTCATCTCACACATATCAAGATTCCCAGTGCGTGGAGACATTTGAATAACAAACAGAAGTGAACCTCAGTAAGTATGAGTGCTCCCTTTGGATGGAGTGTGAAATCAATGCCGCAGAAGCACACAAGGATGTGTGTTAAACACCCAACAGCTGTTTCATTTAAGTACATTCACTGTATATGCGGCGAGGGCTTAATCACATTTATCCAGTTGCCTGACTCAAAATCACTGAAATAAAAACCACAGCTGTTTGGATCTACGTGTTACATCTGTCTGGTTCATAAAGATCCCAGCTGTGTGGGACCATGCATTCAGTGATCAAGAGTTAATGATACAGCAAAAGACCAACAGCAATAAGATGACGGGGCGTTTGTATTGCACGTTCTTTGTGTGGCTTTCTCTGGCTTTTCAATGTTGACAGGTTTAGGTTATGACCAAAATCCTGGAAATCTTGTAAAACGTTCAGGTATACCTCAAATTGCTGCATTTTATATTTTGCATTCTTCCTATAAGCCCTAGGCCTCACCTCTGTCTTTTCTCTTGAGCATCTAACCACTTTATACGTGGGGGAAAATGATAACTTTGAGTACATTAGGTTTTTTGCAAAACTTACAAAAAAATATTTGGGTAGCATGGAGTCTTCAGTGCCATCGGGCAGATGGATTAAGTCATTATTTATTCAAACCTAATCTTACCTATATTTTTACAATTGACAGAATTCTCTTGTTTTGTGGGGAACAGGTTGTGATCAAGTACGTCCCCTACGTCGGAGACAGCAAGCGTGCCTTGGACGAGTACACCTCGGAGATCATGATGGGTGGTAAGAACACAATCGTGCTCCACAACACCTGCGAGGACTCCTTGCTGGCTAGTCCCATCATCCTGGACTTGATCATTCTGGCTGAGATGTGCCAGAGGATCACTTTCAAAACAGGTGGGTGCCTGCCCCTCCCCCGTCTTTTGTCCTCTGAAAGTTGTGGGCAGAGCTAAGAATAATTTATGCATCTGTGGAGGCCACTGGTTAGCCAGATGCCGCAATCTCTTCCCATGAGCCGTTTTCCTGCTCCAACCAGTTGATCAGCCAGGGATTTGCTTGCTTCTCAGTAGATGTCTCTTGCATACACTGGTCATTGTCAGTATTCTACCAGACTTGGTGCCGTTTGGTCTCCCTAAACCACACGCTCTGCCTCATTCTTTACTTGCAGAAAATGAGCCTGAATACCAGAGTTTTCATCCGGTGTTGTCTATCCTGAGCTACCTGTGCAAAGCTCCCTTGGTTCCCCCAGGAGCCCCAGTGGTGAACGCCTTGTTCAAGCAGCGAGCATGCATCGAGAATATTTTCAGGTAACATATTTAATGGGTTCCCTATCCTCCAGAAAACTCTGGAAAATCATGAAATTTGACATGTATTTTCACCCTGGTCCCCTGCCTTAACCCCTTGACGACGGAAATTTTTTTCTGAAAGCCGACTCCAAGAATTCCAGCCTCGCTTGGCCACGAACGCCACCTGCCAAACCGCAAATTCTCGGTTTGTGGCCCTGCGCGCTCTGCACGCTTTGAATTACACAGTGAAAAGGCTCATTTTTCGGTGGCATGTGGCTCTACTCACGCTTCCACATTCCCGTTGCCTCTTTTCAAAGTGGGACTTTTGTGAAGCTGGTGATTATGATGCAAATTCGGTCTTTTCATTTCTGGGCTACACACAAAGGCCAATCACCATATACACAAGAGCCATGGTCTGCCTTCCTTCACAATGTTTGCTTGAGCGTGGGCCGAGAATAATAGTTCAAAAGCGGGCTGAGGATCTCAATTTTTACGGTGGCTCTTACCGTCTCCCTGCGCAAAGGGGTTAAAAAAGCCACAAAGATTAAACAAATGACAGAAGTCGTGGAGTATCTGGGGAACATTTTCATGAGCAGAAATATTAGATTAAATTGATATTTATAATTTAGCATCAGAAATCGCTGTGTCAGGGGGGCCACACCTTGCAATTACATTAGAACTACCCTATCTTTGCCTTCTCAACAAATTTGGTTGCTAATCCTAAAAGAATGGCCAACTGAACCATGTGCTTTCCTGTAAATGTATGTGTTTGTAATGGCTTACCTACCGTATGTGCAGAGAGAAGCAGAAAATACTCCACAATTTCTACACGTGACTTTTTTTCCCCACAATGTACACTAATATACATTAAACTGAACAAAGCAGGGTATGTCTGCTCTAAACAGCAGTGTTTCAGAATATGAATCTATCTGTTTCTGTGACTCACCTGGCCCGTGAAGTTATATTTTTCAAGACTGTTCTCATCCAGAGAGAGAATTAAAGTGGCCATACTAATACATGTGCGGCATAGCTGTACAGTGCATTCAAACACCTGGCGGACTTTCAGTGCAAACTATCCCAGCTCACTGGGCCCAGAAATATTCCTATGAACCATCTCAGCTCCCTGGAAAGTATACAGCCATCCGTGCAACCACATCTGGTGCTGCAAAGTTTAATCAAACAGAATTAACCCTCTCTTCTCTTACACTCCTGGGTGGAGAGAGGCAAACGAGACACAGAAGACGTACCCAAGATCACAAGTACAGGATTCAAACTCGGACCCTGTGATTGCAAACACCAATCAATAGGCCACATACATGTATGTTGCTTCTGAAAGGTATTTTCATTGTTACTAGGTAACAGGGTTTCTCTGTTTGTCTTTTGGAAAGTCCTTTAAGGGACCTAGAAGATTTGATGCAGATAGAAGCAGGTTGACCCACCCATTTGGCCATCCTGTGCTGCTTTTTAGTAGACAATTATGTCAACATCTGTCTCTTTTTTTGTCTGCTGTGGCGGCCAAGTACTGTGTAGTGAATGCTACATAAAATTACAGTGATGTCTTCATTCTTACAGAGCGTGCGTCGGATTGCCTCCACAAAGTCACATGACCCTGGAGGACAAGTGTAGCAGCCTCACACTGGACCGGAATGGATTTCTTGAGAAAACCTCAGAGCTGATTGATGGGCACAAGAAAGAATTAACCAATGGGAGCTCACCTTTGGTGACCGATGGCAGTGGACATCTTACAAACGGCACAGCCGTCAATGGCCATATAGGGAATGGATATGCCTTGCAATATTAGACATATCGGGAAATCCTTTTTTAAACTTTCTGTTGCCTTGAATTTTTAGGCTCTTATTTATGTTCATTTCTATTCCACTTGTAGAATTCATATATTGAAACTGATATTTATGAAAATGCCAATTACAGACCATTTATGAACTGAAATGGCTTGCAATATGAAAAAGTTAAACATTTGCATTGGTGCAGGTGCCATGAATTTTTATTCCTGCCAAAAGTTTCTTTCTCTATAAGATTCTTATTTAACTCGGTAATCCACAACTTTTAACACTGATTTCCACTTATTTTCAAAAGTCAAATGATGAAGAGATTAAATCTTCACAGAAGCAGGTTTAACTAGTATTTGAGGTACTTTGCTTTACTAATTGAAAGCATTTGTCAACTGAAGACGACATAATACAACCTTTGAGTGTTCATGGGTGTAGTGGTCAGAACATACAACTAATTTTGTAAGGTGACAGATTTGGTGACCGAGTAGAAGGGGCATTTAGTCTGTCACTTAATTCATTTGTTCTGTTCTATGGAATTGTTAGAGTATGAAGTACATATGTGTTTTGTACAATGTCTGAAACCCTGTAAGTCCGGATACAAGTTGCTTTACTTTCTCAGGTTATTGCCGATTTTTTTTAAACGGAGAGTGAAATGTGGTGCCTGTTTAAATGTAGGGTCAAAGTTCATAAGTTGTTATGTTAAATGTATCATATGCACATACCAATTTACTGATGATCCAACAGTTTTGATATGGTGGTCAGTGGACAGTGGGTCCCAGCAGGGTCCATAGGAAAGTGTCACATGCAAATAGTGTGTATGTTGTCATCAGTACACGTATACACGTAGGCCTTGTGTTACGTCTTCCTAATACCAGCCATGCTGGCTCGTAGTTTCTACGGTTGGCTGGTTACTTTAGGATTATTTAGTCTGCACATCCATGTATTTACAGTATTTGTTTCAGGTCAGTTAAAAGCACAGATTATGAAAGAAGATTTGAGACTAGTCGAGGTCCAGAGAAGACAAGAGCACCTAGCAACATCAAATAGACTGAGCCAGGAGTGACAGTGTTTATATTGGGTGGGTATGCAGGAGTTTACAGTGTTTATATTGGATGGGTATGCAGGAGTTTACAGTGTTTATATTGGGTGGGTATGCACCTTTAGTACATGTACTTTTTTTTCATAGGTGAGTGAAAATTAATGTGCTTGTGGGCCCTGTGCAAACAAATCCTGACAAGATCAGTGAATGCATGCGTGTACATTTTAGTGCTCAGCATTTCTGCACATAATGTGAACTGGGATACCCTGATGAAGTAAAACGTGTACCCCAATATGTTTAAAAGGGCCTGTTTGTTTCACATGGATCTGGATCGGTGATCCCTACGCTGGTTCACTGTATCCATTGGGGGGTTTTAGTGTCAGTGAACCAACGGTGGATCACTGATTGAGATATAGATTCGTGTGATACAAACAGGCCCACATATCTAAATACAAAATCGTAACGGAAAAAAAAGTAATCTTGAAATTTAGTTTCATGTTCAGTGTAATCCGGTTTTTATGTTTCCCACCAAAAAACCTTTTGAAAGCTGTCTTTTTTCTACCTGTTTCGGAAAAGTCTTTTTGGAGCAGTAATTTGTTCTTTGGATATAGATATACGTGTATACATTTATGTGGTACCTGACTTTGGAACAGGTTCCTGACATCAATAGCCAGCTGCTCAGATACCTGGGTTTCCATGCATAGCCTCAGGACACTGGACATGTTGGACCAATTTCGTTTCCTTTTCTGGCATTATTTTGAGACTGGAAATCATTGTCAAATCCATCCTAAAAATGTCAAATGTAAAAGTCAGAATAAATAAAAGAAAACTTTGCCTTGCACTAAATTTACCAGTGGGTTCAAAATGAAGTCTTATCATAATTGCGCCTTGGACTATAGTTCAAGCAGAGCAGAAATCACATGTTGATGCATTTCAGCTTGACATGAATGTGTCTGTAAGGGGTTCTAACGTGACCATGAAATGCCACATTTGGTGTCGTCAAGAATAGTGTTTGGCAGGTGCATTTTTGTTGTAATATATCTAGCAACGTAATTTTAGTTTTGTATTATTTTATTTTGTACAACAGCGCCAGAGACAGAGAAATTGATTAATTGCAGTTAAAACCCAAATATTGCATACAATGTAAGACAGCAAACATTTTGATTGAAACATAAATTCATATTAGGCCCATTCGGCTTCAAATAATTTGTCACTGGACAGCAGGTGGGGTCTTGGGCCCGGGAACAGAATTCCACTCGGGCCTTCCCGGAGTAAGACCAAAGACCCAGATAATTTGGGCTAGGCAGTTGGAACTTTGTGGCCAGGGGATTTGGTCTGGTGAAATCACTCTCGTCTTAGCAGTCCAGTCGGTCGAACAGGTTAAATTTTGTCTTCAACCGCAGTCGCTGCATCAAGAGTTGAATGTCGCTTTGCCCACAAGTGCGTGGGCTTGCATGTCTGCAACCCATTCAGCCAGTGACTGCCGTATCTCCAACCGCATCGCAGTGCAAAAGTCAGTCCCCCCACAATCACCTGCCAACACCGGTCCAAATGAATAGGATGCTTCTGTTTCCTCGTTCTTATCCCAACAGACAGGATGCCAATTTTCTAGTAAACTGCTTTTCATGTGGGTTTTTGGATTGGTTATGGGTGTCCAAGAGTTAGTTTTACTGCCCAAAATTTGGTCTCGGCGCGCGAACCGCCCACTATTTTGCAGCCCCCCCAAATATACGGACTGCAGTTGGGCCAGATTGCTGGTCCCTTTTCTAGCCCCCACTTTACGTTGCTCACCTATTGGTTTGGTACCCAAGCAATTAAGTACCCAGCGAATTTTGCTTAATTCATAAACTATCATCCCAGTGGGGTAACTGCCAATGATCACATTGACCAAGTCAATACAGCGGTTTCCAACACGAGTTGTCGCGCGGGTTTTTAAGTTGGGTATGGGGGTCTTTATAAGCCAAATCTGATGTTAAATCAGCATTCCGTTTACTCCCTGTTAACCTTAGTGACTTTGATCTGCTTGGTTTTTCACCCGAATAACTTCAATCTGCTTGGTTTTTCTGTTTGCGGGGATCTGTTGCAAAAGTGTGTGCCCATGGGGTGATCATTATCTGTATGTCGTAGGAACGTTTTCACACATTGCTCGAGTCGCCTAGGGCCTACTGTGCCTGAAAGGTAGCTGGCACACCCAACCATGTTACATCGAGGGGGCTCTTCATGCAATTTTGCGAGTGGGGCCGTTGCAGCATGCTGCCGGAGGAGACTTGTCATTTCCTACTGCTCAGCAGGGAGTGCTATGCAGGGAGTTTTCGTTCATATGCACATGAGGCGTCACGCTTGAGAAGTACAGGTGATACGCAAGGTATGTAGAAGTGGCCATTGACGGCTTTCGAGTTGGCCTATATAGACGAGCCTGGGCACTGCATGGGTGTGTCCCGTCCTGACAATGAGCTCGGCGTTAGATTTTGCTTTGCCACGACGGACTCCGACAGCAATCTTCCTACCTCCCAAAACCAATACCAGTTTCTTAGCTGACGCCGAAGGATATATCCCCCATTGTTAATAAAGCCGTGGGCGGCGTGGAGCTATATATTGACTTAAAATTGGATGCGCAAAAAGCCAAAAGCGATAGAGCACTTGTGTCGGCTTCTGAGTAGTTGGTATGGGTTAAACAGGAGGCTGAAGCGCAATTCAAATTTAAAGGAAACAAAATACAACATGAGATCAATTCGGAGATTTTGCATAAGCTCAAGGACGCTCTAGTCGCTGAGAAAGAGTCAAGACGAGGCAGCTATACAGTTTCTTGAAACGACCACACAAAAAGAAATAAATAATTCTTGCTTTTTGGCCGCTCCTCTTCTCCCGTAACAGCCCCTGGATAAGATTACAAGTAGTGGGTGAAGTAATGAGGTTTAATGATCCCCGTAATATTTTCATTGTGGGCGCAATCTCAATGCGCTGTTCAAACAAGATGAAAAAAGATGTACTCTGTGTACGACTCAATGGAGCCTTGTAGGGGATGTGAAGTTTACGGTACAGCCGAGAAGCCACTTGGCCAAGTCTGTACAGTACAGGAAGTAAACACAGAGGGCTTTTGCAACTTGAAGTGCTTGGTGTGTCAAAAATGCAGAGCCTATACCCCCACAAACGTCATCAAAGGTCGTCATGCAGGTTCTGGTTTTCTGTGGTCTACAGGGTAGAAATCTAATCTGTCAAAACATATTATATATCCTCCAAAACAAGGTTCAGGTAAAAAGTGGCATTTGACTGCCAGACTATGATTTTTACGTATGACTTAAAACACTGAGAACGCAGCGTCGACTTGGATCAAGTCTACGACGCCGGCTGGAAAACATTGTGTACGTGTTCAATCATGTTTCTTTGCTAGGTAGCTACGGAGCTCTATGGTCCGGTTCAGTACTAAATGTACATGTACATGTATGCCAGGCCTTGTGTGTGCTGAAGTTTCCCCCTTTGGTAGTTTCTCAAAATTTCTAATTTTTATCAGTCTCAGTCCGATGTGATTTTCGCAACTAGTCAACAGGAAGTTATTAGAGATGGACCTGGACCAGAGCGGCAATAGCAGTGTGCTTTCTGTTCAACACGAATTGACAAATTGTGTCGATTTTCCCCAACTGCAATCGCTGGCTACAGAATTGGACTCACTTCGTCATGAGGGGGCGCTGTGTGATGTAACTGTGACAGTGGACGAAAGACAGTTTCGGGCTCACAAGGTTGATTCAGTTTGATTACTGATTATGCAAGGTTTTATTTGGAGTCAACAATTTGCATGGAATTCCACAGAAAGGAAGCCACAAATTCTGTTTTGCACTTCCGTTACCCATTATTTTAGGCAAGAGTTCCATAAGCCTTATCACAAATACTGCATGGGTAATTTTGCACAAATTGATACGGTACTACCATAGAAAGGCATTGTGCAAAATCATCCTTGCAGTATTGGCAATAAGGCTTATATGCGGACAACACTTGAGACCCTGTGCACAACGATAACCAGATACACGCCATGACATGTATTGTTAAAATTTTCTCTAAATTCCATAAATGAAACTCTTTCCTTTCTTTATCCGCGACTCACCATACATGTAATTTGCCCACTTTAAAATGTTTAAGAGGACTTTGACCAAACTTTGTTCGTAAGTAAACTAAATTTTTAAGGCCTTATTCTCACTAGTTGAAAGTTTGACTAAACTACTACACCCGTACATGTACATGGAATAATATTTTGAAGAACATCAGATGTCACAGAAGCAACAGGAGCGTCATAGATGCAAACAAGTTGGATCGGCTGTAGTAAAACTTACGAGTTTCATCACCATAATTTTGGGCACATACGTTGTAAAGTACATTCTGAAAAATCTGCCAGTTAATCTCTTGAACGAGAATTTAAATTTTGCATTAATTACTTTTGTTTGGCGATGGAGTTTGAGGAAAAAAAACACTTATTTGCCATAGCTTGACTTCCCACCACTTTCTCCTTTTCATTCTTGTTTTTAATTTGATTTCAAGTTTCAGTAATAATAATAATAAAATTGTTTTTATAAAGCGCGATTCCCGCACGGTGGCTCAAAGGGCTGTACAATTAAAAATTACATGAAAAGTATCAACGTACATTAAATTACTTAATCTGATCAAGATCACATGAAAATGTTAAAACAGTGAGCATGCAATGTCCATAAATATCAACAAGCACATTAAAACATAAAACACTACAGGACACACATAAAACTAAATTATGTGGACTGTACATGTACATACGTAAAACCTATCAAACAACCCACCAAGCTAGTGATGAGTGCACACATCATGGATTGATCAGGCATTCATAAAAGCCTTTTGAAAATAGTATGTTTTCAAACAAGACTTAAAGATTTAACATCAGGCATGATCTTTGTATTCTTTCAAATAAGTTTTAATTAGCATTAATATGAGTAATATAGATAAAATAACAATACTTCTCTTTCTAGGTGTATTTCTGAAAAAAGTCACAAAATACAGCACTTGCTGCCGAATCTGCGCCAGTTGTTGCCAACGGAAATCTAAAAATATAAGGTTCACGCAGTGCATTTTCAGGCTCCGTATTTTTGACAAAGTCCTCAGTAGTTGGCAAAAGTTGACTGAAGTTGTCATCAGTGCTTGTATTGGACGTCCAACACCGATCGTAAGCAAACAGCGATCATTTATCCATTTTCTAGACAATTCTAACCAGTTAATTTTTGTATGCGCAGTCTGTAAAGTAAAACACTATGCTCTGCAGATATTTTTCTCAAATTCTCACTGGAAAAGCTTTTAATTCGCACATATCATGTGTGCAGTACACATGGTACACTGTACATGTAGCTGCTCTCAGGACCCTCTAATATAGAATATTTTGAGGGTATAACTTTAATTAATGATCTTGGCAGACATACTTCTGGCCTAAATACAAGGGTGCACCCCTAGTGCAAACTGTACATGTACAGCACATGTATAATTATACATGTAGTTTTGGGGATCATTTCAAAATCATTATTTTCCCAATTTGTTGATTTTTTTTCTGGGGTCGTACGTGTACTTGTACTTGTATTGAAGATTTTTTTTTAATCAATGGCTCTAAGGATTCATTTAGGGGAAGTTATTGTACATGTACATGTAAGTGCAAATTCAATGTCAGCAGGGGAATCTATACATGTAATACATGTACATGTAGCTCTCACAAGGCAACATTCATCAGAAAGCTCAAAACTAACAGGTGAAATTTTGTCCGACATGTCGCAGCCGGCATGTACAGTGGCCGTACACACCTGCTGTACCTGCAGCACAAAAATCATGCACGAAAATGGACCCGGCAATTGACGCAAGCTCGATTCCATGGGCTGTGTGCACGCTCCTTCACTAACCCCTGGTCGTGTAGAATATGAAAATGGCGCTGACTGGCAACATGTGCATGTACAGTACATGTATTCAGGATATGTACATGTACAGTACATGTACATGTATTCAGGATATATGTACTGGTACATACATGTAAACGTAAAGTGAATCACACGTCAAAACCTACGTTCTCCTGCAAGTAATACACGTGTACGTAAATCTGCGTCACGAGTAAGTACATGTACGTCGACTGCAGTCCTAATATAAGTCTCCCAAATAGTGCTTACAAGTACTGTACATGTACATGTACATGTACTCTGCAATCTTTTCATTCAGGTTGTGTTGGCTGCTGTGAGTGATGTATTTCGGGCAATGTTCACAGGGGGTCTGAAGGAAGCTAGCCAATCAGAGGTGGTGTTACAAGACGAGGTGGACCTGTCAGCCGAGGGTTTTGAAGTGAGACTGAAATATATTCCTTTTTTTGTCTCTTTTGTTGGAATTACATGTAACCCTTCATTTCCATATTTTTGAAATAAGTGTGTTTAGAGATACATGTACTTTTACTTCATCGTTCCAAATGTTGACTTGTTTTGCCCAGTACCTTAACTTTTTTGGTTGTCAGCAGAATCTAGGTTCCCATTTTGCAAAAAGCAAACTACATGTAAAGCAGATTGCGAATCAC
This sequence comes from Acanthaster planci, assembly GCF_054643075.1. Taxonomy (NCBI): domain Eukaryota; kingdom Metazoa; phylum Echinodermata; class Asteroidea; order Valvatida; family Acanthasteridae; genus Acanthaster; species Acanthaster planci. Next base: position 5,711,429 of record NC_141797.1, read on the forward strand.
TGAGTCTGATCTTCAAAGGGTTCCTGCGGCCTGGAAAAGTCATGGAATTTTGTCATGGAAGTCATAAAACACTGTGTTTTCTACATGTATTTTCAGGCAATGTCAGGAATAAGTGCATACTATCTCTGATTGTATTTTCAACCTACATGTACATGTACATGTACATGTAAAAGGCTGAAAAGTCCAAGAAATTGCATTACTTGGTCATGGATTTTCATAATTCAGTCGTGGAAAAGCCATGGAATTTAATTGTCCTGTAGGTGCAGGAACCCTGTCTTTATCATTTGCAGCTAGAAATAGCGATTGAGTCTTTGCCACGGAACTGTGTTGTTCCTGGCGACAACCTTTCAATATGATCAGGGCTTTAAATCATTTGAAATCTGAGGGGAAGCATTATCTCAACGCCATGTACATCAATTTTGCAATTGGGGCTAGTCAACTGACCGTGGTGTCATGAAGTGCTCTCCTCCCCGCTCCCCCCCCCAAGAAAATAATAAAAATAAAGGAAAACGGGGGGATGAAAAAATTACATGTACAACAAAAAGAGATGAACGGGGATGAAAATCACTGATTTACTTGGAAAAACCTCACTGAAATTAGGTCTATACATATGATGACTAAAAACTTAGTTTACATGTGTACATGTTCCTTCCTACATTACTAATAACATGAATAAAGTTAGCGCTCAAAAATGTGAAATTGGCCTCAGTGTTTTGTTTTAAAATCTCACTGTTTTTCTGTTCATGTGTCCTGTCAGATTCTACTGGACTTTGCCTACTCGGCGAAGCTGAACCTCACCGTGGATAACGTCTTTGAGGTGCTGGCTTCGGCCTGCCATCTCCACGTGGCACTGGCCTCGGAGGGCTGCATCGACTTCATTGGTCGGTGCTTTGACGAAGGCCAGCTGGCCTTTGATGACTACCTGAAGATCTCCTCCATGGCTGGCAACTACGGACTGGACCGGCTGAAGCAGACAGCAGACCACCACATTGCTGGGAACTTTGGCGAAGTGTCCCGGACTGAGGACTTTCTGGAGCACATGACCGCCCACAGTCTAGGCCAGTTTCTGATCAGAGAGGACCTGGCTGTAGCCAGTGAAGTAGAGGTGGGTACGGGTCAGTGAGCCACCAGCACGTCTCCAGACATGATCTCATTCTCCAGACCATCTGCTAGCCTTGTTCTCCATCTTGCTCTTGAACCTCAGTCATACACAGAGTGTCTTTATTTCGCTGCCATAAAGAGGGGAAAAAATTGATGTGAAGTCTCAGCAAAAGAGGGCACTATTGAAAAAAAGGGTGCTATTTGCATGTCAAAATGGCTATTGTTCCACATACCAGTACACTGTACATGCATACATGTACTGTACTACATACGGACACATGAAGCCTCTCTCGCGCATTGGCTTGCTTCGCTATGGTCTCGTAAAATGGATGTACCGACTTCTGACTTTTCAATGTTGGCAGGAATGCCTACATTGTACCTGTCAATTCACATTGTAGCACTCTTCAGTTAACTTACGAAGCAATTTACAGGACAATAACCCTTGAGTCTGTGAAAATCAACAAAGTTGAAGGTACCTGTACCAATATTCAGTGATGAAACACAATATATGTACATGTACATTTCAGAATCAAATGAAATCAAATAATATGAACGAACGTACACAGAGATGCACAGGCTAAATTGAAAATGTTTTGTGAGAGAAAGAAACGTCTTGGGACTGAGACTAGGCACCTGTCAGTTGTTGGCACCTGCCAGCTTGCTCTGCATACATGTAGTCCATGTTTTATGTTTGCAGTTGGCAGCAGATCTTACATGCATTCATCACAAGTTGAAGGATAACTTTTTGTCGTATAAAGGAGACGTGTACACAATAATGACTTATGACTTGAATTCATGTGGGAAACCTTGCTTATGGGCCTGTGTACAATGTAAATGTTAAATGAATTTGTACGTGTATTTCCTTTGTACATGTAGCAGCAATAGGAAGGGCTTTCAACATTTTGGTTTTTAATGCCAATAAAAATTTCCACAATCATTTGTCATCCAAGGCAGAAAAAAGTGTTTTCATATACATAGCCTTTGTATACAACACTTTTCTATATTTTTTTGAGTAAGTTCGATCGTTCCACCTGTTTATTGTGAGCAGCTTGTTTTTTCAAAAAGTTTGGGCAACATGTAAATGTAGGTGATTTTCAAGGAAGATCTTTTTCACTTTTTCTAAATGCTCTTTTCATAAGGAGTGCCCCCTCTGACAAAAGCAACATAGCGCCCTCTAAAAAGTATTGATAAAAAGATTTTCTAATATCGGTAAACCTGTTGCCTTTGTCATGTTCATGTCACTTGTAACGCGTACATGTGTAGTGTGTAGAAAAACAAGTTGAAATGAAATGCACTCTGCACGTTTCCCTGAAGGTCTTGAGCGCGGTGGTGAGCTGGCTCCACCACGACCTAGCCACCCGCATCCACCACTCGGCCTCCCTGCTCAAGAAGGTTCGGTTGGGCCTGGTGTCCTCCCACCACCTAGTGGACCTGATAGACACCAGTCTCTTGGCTGTCTCCCAGGTCAAGTCGCTGTTTGACCAGCTCATGCAGCACATTGCCCTGCATAGCCCCGTCAGCGGACAGCTCGCCAACCGACACCCGGAGCTGTTTACCCCCCGTGTTTCCACTAAGGTAAGCTGCTTGAAGATTGGTTTGTAGGACTATATTGAATTATATCCGCTCAGCATCTCCCCAACCCAGACATTTTCAATTCTTTTGTGTACACATGTTTCATGTATTTGTAGAACAAATAGATGGAACAAATTCAAAATTGCACACTCCCATTCCTACATGTACGTGTAAGTACAACATTTATAAATTACGCTTAATTACACTTTTAATTAGTACATTTTCTGTCATTTGCATGTAATTTAGTATCTGCAGCGCATGTGTACACACCTGCTTGCATTCCTTTTTCATGCTGAGCAAAACTAAATGTTCATTACTAATTGAGCATTTAGAGTTTTTTGCATGTTGGTTTTGTTGACACGACATTTTGGAATACGGACGCAGATATCCAAAAACCCGAACAAATTTTATGTTTTTCATAGGTTTGTGCATAAACATGGATGCATCCTGGCATCACTTTGGACAAGAGTCCGCTCGCTAGCATCTACAGTACGTTTAGCTCTATGGTGATGTGTACATGTATTTTTATGATTTATGGTTAAGCATGGGCCGTGTCTGAAGCAGGGTTTCAGACTTACTGCTGATTGGCCGTGTCTATCGTCAGCATGTCTCCATGGAATGGAGACCTTAAGACCTACAAGTACATGTAGAGTGTAGCCCTAGACGACAGATTCGGATACAGCCAAGCATATTTAATGTCTGGGCTTTTCCAAATCCTTGTTTTTGGTGTTCGCCCCCATCTTCACATTCAGTTTGAAATACATGCTCATGCATGCTCTGGGCAAATTCTTCAAACTCTAGTCTGATATTGGACAAATACACATACATGTACATTTAGGCCTCTATGTTTATGAAACAGTACATGTATGTACATGCTGTAGATGTGCTACGTTGAGCTGAAGGCTTGACTGGAAAGTCTTTCCACTTGAAAATGGTAGATACATGTATCTGGGTGTTGTTCTCGGTTACCTTGGTAGATTAGAATTTAATGGTTCGTGAATGGTTTTATTGGAATCAGTGTGAGTAATTATTGATACATGTAAATACATGTACAGGTACATGTAGTTTGGTTTCCCGTATTAACTTCTGGAGAAAGCAGGTATAGAGGTTGTTCATGGCAGCCATCTTATGGTACATGTACATGTAACTACTTTTATTAATTTAAAGAGGGATAGTACAAAAGTTCTATTCGTGTATCTCTGTGGAACAATTTTAATGTCTTCTGTCCACGACCTCTGTACATGTACATGTGACCGGCTCTAGAAAAATGGGTAATAAGTCGCCAGATTCAGGTTATGACTTTTTTATATTGCTGGATTCTGTACATCAAAAGCTAAAATTTGATGTATGAGTGACCCCTGTAGTGCACTGCATTCGGGAGATATTTAGACATTTGTACATGTATGCACATGTACATGTACACTGTATGTGTTTGTTTTCAACAGTCTCTGTTGGCCATTGGTGGTCAGACCAGCCTCGGCTTTGCGCGCTACTTTTGCAGTCACCGTCAGGAGTGGATCCCACTCAAGAAATTTGCCCAACTGCCATTTGATGGTGTCTCTCATCATTCGGTCATCGCTGTCGCTGGGAAGATTTTCCTTGTCGGTGAGTCAGTCACCCTTTAAGGGCCATGAATTGTTTGCTGAGCGTGTAACTTCACTGAGTAAGATTTCTAAGGCTACTCATCAGCAAAGTAAGGTTTCTTATCTGACATGTCTGAATTGCCTGCTGATCCACACAAAGTTGGATCTCCAGCACCAGCCAAGCAGAGAGTTTTTCAGCAATATTTTCTGCCTTTGTGTTGCTCATCAGCTGGCAAAAATGAAATTTCCCATGCAGAGCTTCATGGATTCATAAATCTCTGTTGAGATTGGTGCATGTTGGCCAATGTCACCTGCACACTTGTGTTGTACAGGTACATGTAGATTGAAGTCCTTTAAATGTCTCTGCAAACCAATTACAAATCAGGCAATTGTAGGGCAAGTCACAACAGCATTATTCCTTTGACCTTTTCCACCTACTTATGCAAGGCTGGCCTTGTGACTGGACTTGTGACGGACATGACTACAGCACTGCAGTTTACATGTACACTGTATCTAATGTGGTACCATAGAAACTGTCCAGTGGTAAGAAGTATTCCAGGGTCAAATGCCAATATTGGACTGAGCCATGGGCCTTACATCTTACAGGTACATATGCCATTAATTTTGAATGAATGGCAGTGTTAGTCCACTTTCTGGGTTGAATCCAGACAGACTGACATCTAAATTCGTGAATACATGTATGTGGCTTTTTCTGTGTGTAAACAGGAGGTGTGTCTACTGAGTACCGAAAGTCACAAACGCAGAACTTTTTCTACGCGTATGATGTGGTTGCCAATAAATGGTCTCGTCTACCATCGATGCGCGTTGAGCGAAGCCATGTGGCCCTTGCACACATGGATGGATACATTTATGCTGTTGGTGGGAAAGATGAAAAGGGACAGTGGCTGGAGACGGTTGAGCGCTACGATCTATCCAAAGGAAAGTGGCAGACTGTGGCTGCCATGGTGACGGACGTCTCTGGAATGCACCCGTCAGCTGTGGCTCATGAGAACCGAATCTTTGTTAGTGCAGCTGACCTCACAGAAGGAGTCCAGTACCTGTCGTGTTTTGATCCGGCCACCAACACCTGGAGGGCGTGCAGCCGGGTTAAGACCAGCTCCCCGGGGTGTCTGGTCCGACTGGAGGGAGGCTGCCTGCTCGTCACCTACCAGGCAGTCACCAGTAAGCTCGGGAAGAAGGAGAAATGGAACCATTGCCCCGTCGTCCACGAGGTCACGACCTACGACCATGGCCAGGGGCAGTCCCATACTATCGACCGCGTGAACACGCACGACCAGTCATTGGTCCCCGAAAGTGACCTGCGGCCATTTCGCGTCGGGTGCCGCATTTACCTTCTGGTCAACGGGGCATGCCTGGACAGCAGAACCAATGTGGAAGAGGGACAGGTGTATGACGTCGGCTTAGATGCCTGGACTAAGCTCAGTCAGAACATAGAAGGCACTGGTGTCACTGAGTATACCTTTAATGCAGAAAGTTTCTTGTAGCAGACTGCTTGCAATACTTTTAAAGTTTATAATTGTATTAGGGTAGTCATGGATTCACCTTTTCTAGGTGCCCGCTGCCTTGGGGACAGAGCTACAACTTGAAATAAGTTGTAGTGATGAAAAATGTGAAATATGAATTTTTGGGTTTTTGCCCCAATTTCCAGAGTCATCAGTATTTGTGATGTTTACATGGGGTAATTCCAGAAATTAAGGGCCCATTTTTTTCGTGTCCTCATCACATCTGACATGATTTTGTAAACACATTTTCTACAGTATGTAATTTCCAAGAGTGATGAATCAATGCAAAATACCTTCCAAACAGGTACATGTAATAGTTTGAAATTTGTTCTGATGATATTTCCATGTCAAAAAAACAAAGGTCAAATGTAACAGGGACACAAAAATGTCACACTTTTAAACCCATAATTTCTGAAATTACGAATGTCTTATGCACTAATTTCGGGGGAAACACACGTAGTATGGAAATCGGGATCACCTTGGAATTGCTGAAGCAGTAAGAAATAAAAAAGTGCTATGAAATTCCTGGAACCAGTATTTGTGCATTTCATGTTCAGAATTTCTTCTGCGACTTTGCTGGACTGGAGTGGGTAAGTTCTGGGTTCACAATGTGAACAGAAACACCTACATTTACATGTTTAATTTGCACTGCACTCTTTCTTCTCTGGGTAACATCATAACAACAGCGCCCTCAGTCGTCCAGGAAAGCATGAATAATTTTCAATAAGCCCAATATGTTTTTTTAAAAAGGGGATTTTGCAATGCGTTTAACCAAATAGGGATGAAAATAGCTTTTATACATCTACATTGAAGAAGAGAATGTAGTGCAAAAAATTTGTGTCTAAGAAACCCAAAAAACGATCCACGTTTCCATATCAATACAGAGATTAGGGGGCGGAGATTGCCACTGTACGGCCAGACATAATTTCTTCGTCCTGCTTGTGACTGACTTCGTTATACATGCACACATTACAGATCGGAAGCACCCAATGAGTGAACGTTCAACATCAACATAGTTTCCATGGTTCTTTGTAACTGTCAAAACATCTGTGGTAACTTTGTGTGTAGTGGACATGTATTGTTTAAACGGAGGTGACGTCACACGAACCAGATAGAAAGCAACAAAGTATTGATAGGTTCCATGTCATTGCTTTCGTACGAGACGGTGCTCTCAATTTGGCCCACGAAATACATTGCTTGAACGATTCTTTTGCAAGATGGTTCATTTACGTGTAGCACTTAATTAAATCAATATTTTAGAAGCCTTGAAGACTGACTTGAAGATGTTTCTGTGTTCATGTAATTCACTGGCAATGAAAAAGTTTATCTGATCAATAAAGAGAATAGACAAACAGTTTAATGTGCATTTATTTATTTTGTGAGTTGCAGAGGATTTTGTCTGTTGAATGCAAGATTTTAGGGAGTTATTTATGGTAATGTTTTTATATTGTTTTCTAGTCGTCTTGTTGTTGGAGCCTATCGCACTCTCTACTCAAAAATGTTAACAAAGTTGAGGGCCCAAATGGCTTGACCCCAACCGGGCCAGCGGTCGTGCATTGAGCACGGCATTGGAAATTTTAATGTGTACATTTCAGGCTGACCTGTCTCGGAAAAATAGGCGGTGCGCGACGGTATGTTGATTTTCACAAAAATGGTGTCAAAATTACCGAAAAGGGTTACTGAAAAAACACTGCAGAGGTTAAGCTCGTGGAAAAGATTTACCGTGGTGATATCGAAAAAAAAAATGTCGAAGGTGGTGAATTCTGCCCGGCTTGTTTAAGGCTAAATACAGTGAAAAGAGGTCATAAAGCAAAAAAAAAAAAACAAACAAAACAAAACAAGAACAAAAAAACAAAACAAAAAACAACAACAAAACACACACACACAAAACAAACCCCGAAAACTAAAACTCAAGTGACGCTCGCATCATATTTTTAAATGAAAATAAGTTTTACACGAACCATCAGTACGGGACTGCTATATCAGTGCATTATGATATTTATCTTAAAAAAAGCTGACACCAAATTGAAATCCCTCACCACACTGGTATTTTTTCGAGTTCTTCGCGAGAGTGATAGATAGGATTGTCAATCATCCCTTCATTCTCACTGAGTTCCTCTGAGTCTCCATTTTGACCCTTTACGTCTAAGGACTGGATTGTTAAGTCAAGATTGGGCATGGATGAGACGGCTCTCAAACCAACGGCACTTTTATCATCTTCAGCTCGCCTGATATCTTCATAAAGATCCTCCTCCGCTGAGCTTTGATTCCTACTCCCGTTCTGGTTGACCACTTCGTAACTGACGCTGGAGCAACGGTTTATAACGCACCCTTCAGCCTCTTCTGGTATTTCTGTGTAAACTGGGCAAATGCTCACCTCGTAAGGGGACGCTAGCGTCTTCGCGTCGCTCGTTGAAGCTGCCTCGTGAGCCGAGCGGTAGTATCTTTTGGTCGTTTCACTGTCGGGCGTTGGTAGAGTTGTCACTGCATACGGGATAACGACTACATCATGCAGCTCCAAGTCGTTGGAACCTGCGTTTGTGGCAGTTCTTCCGGACGCGCCGTCATTGGGTACCCAGTTCTTTCGGGGCCACTTGTGCCTTATGATAAGTATCAGAAAAGACAGTCCGAAGAGTGCAGGAATGATTACGCCAGCTGCTATGGCCCCAGAATTATTATATCCTTTCGTCGGGTCGGGCGGCGTTGGGACTGTCTGGAGCTGCGAGTCCACAGAATTATTCATAAACACAGCCGTTTGGAGGGATCTGGGTAGTGTGGTGGGTCTGTCTTTGTGACCATGTAAAGTTATAGGCCCGTAGGAGTTCTGTGTCTCGGCGGTTGATGTCGGTCTGTCGAAAGGACCGATGGAGCATTTCCGGTTCAAACCGGGAAATGCGCTGCTGGTGACGGTACAAACAAGAACCTGATTCCACAGTCGCTGCTCGAGGTGGAACGAAGCGCCAACCCGTTGCTGCTGCTCCGTTCGGGAATGGTAACCTCTTGCTGTTATTTTCTCACCTGTTTCTTTAATCGTCCAGGATATGTTGACTCCGGGAACGTCTTGCACCGTCTCACACCAGACGGTAATATTCGTGGGTGACTCGAGCGTCTTGGAGCACGTTGGATTTTCTCGCGGGAAGCTTTCTGTCTGTTCATCTACATGTACGTGCGCATAGCCACACACGTCGTACCACCAAATCCGCCACCACCACGCACAACACTTGTAAAATCCAAGATCGAACCTTGTAATGTTCATAATTTGAATAGAGTAAGCACGGTAACTGTTGTTATACCGGAAAACTGAAATACTGAGTCTAGCATAATCTTGAAGTACAGTTGAATTTGCTGTCAACCAGCTTAACTCAGAATTGTGGTATTTGGCCCACCTCACCGGTTCCCATAGGTGATTCGAAACGTAGCAAGTCAAGTTTAGGGTGCCGCCCATGAAAACGTTGTAAAATTCGTCCGGTGTTGCTGGTCCACCTCTTGTCAGCGTCAAGGCACCAACGCCTTTTCTGACTCCAATCATGCAAACCACGCCTGCTGCCAGCAAGTATTGCAAAAGCACTAATGCCTGAGGTAGAGGCCTAATAAATCCTTGTTTTGCCATCATAGTTGGTGAGTGGGCGCGGTTGCAAGGTTCGTGGACAGTATTATACACGTTCGTTTATGGAATTCCTCACGCAGGCTTGGTTTATTTTGTGGCTATAACGCTCGACAAAGGCGACCTTTCTCAAACCTACGCCTCATCGGCGACTTTTAAATATATAGGCTTACAACACGATCATTTCCATAAATCGTTTCCTCGTTTGGCAGTTTGGCAAGTGCACTTGCAAATGACTCGATTTTAAGGGCGGAAATAATATGTTATAAAAATACTCCCTGCCAACTCAACGTCCAGATTCCGCTTTAATATTTTGTACTGAATCGTGTTTTTGTCTCTGTATTTCCTCCTTCCCTATACGTACGTTTGGTTCGTGCTGATATCACTGTTTGAGAATAATATATGTTTAAATGATATCACCGCGGATGACAACACTCACTTCCTGGTTTAATCCCCTTGCATTCTTCCTTTTACCCTTTCGTTTGTAGACTTGAATCAAGCCGGGATTTCTGTGACGAATAGACCACCAGTCTTGCGCGTATAACCGTGATTTTAAAAAGCGTGGGCAAGCATTGGGCAAAACAACGAATGGCAGCGTGCGTGACGCACTTAGATTGTGTGTATTTGTTTTCATGTGCTCTCAAAATATCTCCCCTGTTTTACTCTTTGGCACTCCTATGTCTCTCCTTTTCAAATGCTGCAACCTTAACCGCATTGTTTCGAATCAGCGTGGTCCAGATTAATTAGAAAGGGATTTTTTTTCACAATCGAACAATGGCTTCATAGAATTTTATGGCTGAAATTCTTTTACTGTGTGTAAATTCCCTATATCGAGGAGTGAATTTTCCCCACGCTTTTGGATTTAGTCGGGTACCGCCTCGACTACGGCACCCCACTGTTGTTTTGAATAGGAGCTGCCCGTGTATGGGTTTATAATCTGTGGCGCGCCGTTACTTGCTTCGCGCCCTCGTGTCCTCTTATTACTATGAGTTCAGTTCAGAAATCCACACACATTACCGTATACACACGTACACGTTGATGTTGGCACCCAAGATCGTATAGCGCCGTTAAACGTTGTAATCGCATGGGCGCCATTTGAGTAGGCTTGGAACTCTAACAACTCTTTGCTATGTACAACACGTGGTCTAGACGCCAGGTTCGCTTTCTGGGAACTGGATTACCTTAGACCTTCCCAAGCAGTTCCTGACGACTTGTCACGGCTGGATGCGCAACTCTCACAAGGCCAAACCCTGTAACTAAACAGCAATACACATAAAAATTTACATATGACGCTCACAGGCAACTGCTTTTACTTGGTTACTTTAAAACAGACCTTGGCAGGTGAGGAGGGTTTGAGTGTACGCCCCGGGTACCCGGTTGGACCGCCTATGGGCCGGGGCCCCCTCTCATACTGCTTGGGTGCCCCCCCCACAAGTTCCCTGAATGAGCTCCTCATCGGAACTTGATTTTTCGCTACTTCCCCTGTCTAAATCCTCCGGTGGGTGGAGCCTGATAAGCTTTCTATTGACTGTACGATCGTTAACCCCCCCCCTGGAGGTTGCATGCAATAGACACCCCCTCTGAGTTTACCCTAGTCACGATATGTGTTTCATTGTAGTAGGCCTTTTTTTAAATCTTGTGTTGTCCTTCGAATGCGCAGCTCTTCAACAACACCTGAGCACATAATTTAATTGGCTTGAAGGTTCTAATCTTGGCATCATGGTTAGCCTTGTTGCGCCTTGCCATTTGTTCGGTTTTCTCTGGCACCAGTTTACCAGCTCGACCAAGTAAATCTGCCTGAGTTCTAACAAAATCCTGGTCCCAGTCACAGTCCGTTCAACCGAACATGAGTGTAAAAGGGCATACCCTTGTGATCGCACGGGGCGTGACGGTATACATACGTACACTTGATGCGCCAACAGATCTGCCCACGAACGTCAGTCTAACTCATCCATAGATTTGATTAGACCAAAGAGGGTGCGGTTGAATCTCTCAGCCTGGGCATTCCCCTCAGGATGATATAGGGGTAGTATGTGTTTTCTTGATGCCGTTTAACGCGCACAGCTCTCAGGTGACCACCCCCTCGAAATTCCGCCCCTGGTTGATGTGTAACCTGTTTGGGATGCCATATTTCGTGAACCAGTGATCTCGAGGTTTTTACGCAACCGTCACACCTAGTTGGTGTCTTCATGGTACGGCTTGTGAGTATTTTGCGTAGACATCGGTTATTATCAGAACGTCCTCGAATCCATCACATCCCCAATCAACTTTGACAAAGTCAATCACCATCAGTTCAAGGGGTCAAAAGGCCATAAGGTGCCTCATACGTACCCTGGGTTTTGGCTTCGCCTCCTTGGCCAGCGCACATTTCTTGCAATGCTTGATATGCCAACGCACAGCAGCTGCTATCTGCGGCCAGTATACACATCTCTGCAATAGTGAGCATCTCTGTGCTACCGATGGCCCACTTATCATGGCTGCCTTCAAGAGCTCGATCTTGTAGGCTCCTCGGCAAAAGTATCCGAAAGATATCACCGTGCAACGGGTCAGGGACCCTCCAGTGGAGAACACCTTCGCGCAAGGCAATTCGAGGCCATTGCCATAATCATAGTTTAACCTCCCAAGAGTGTTTGAGACCTGTCTCCCTGGGGACTTGTTTGTTTTCCAAGTACTGTCAAACAACACCCGATTCGGGATCCTTGCGCTGCAGGGATGCAATTTGTTCTGTAGACCAAGAAGGAAACACCCCTGGAGGCCCTCCACCCGACGATGGTTTCTCATCAAGTGAATCGGTCCCTACTGTGTGAGATGTTACACGTAGAGGGATAGCGCTTGTCGGTATATTTTCCTGCAGCAGCCCCTCCACCTCAGAATGTGAATGCCCAGGATAGCGGCTCAGTGCATTGGCACACCGATTACTCTGTCCAGATCTGAACTGAATGTCAAAGCTGAACGTGGACAACTCCGCCACCCATAGCATCTCTGAGGCCCCAAGCTTCGCAGTTTGTAAGTGAGTCATTGGGTTATTGTCCGTGAGACCGGTGAACGGCACATCGAGCAGATAGTCGGGGAATTTGTCCACTATAGCCCACTGTAGTGCCAGTAGCTCCAGCTTATAGGAGCTGCATGTAATCTTTGCAATTTACTTCCGTGCCTCACAAACCCCGGCTCGCATAAGCTATGGGGTGTCGGCCACCATCTTCCCCAACCTGTGATAAACACGCCACAAGCCTCTTTAGCGACCCGTCTGTTTCCAATGGTTTCTTGAAATCTGGATATGCCAGGACGGGTGCTTGCGTGAGAATCTGCTTCAGGCTTTTTGTGCCTCCGAATCCCAGGTAAATGGGTGCGCCTGCTTCGTATTCCTAGCTGTACCATGATTGAGGGGTGGTAGAATGACATGTAGAGGTGCTGCAATTTCGCGAAACCCGGCACGAACCGCTCATAATAGCTGGCGAGCCAGAGAAATGAACGCAACTGCTCAGCCGTCTTACGTTCAGGCCATCCCATAACTGCACCTTTTCATCATCAACAGTCACCCCTTTAGCGCTGACCACATGCCCAAGATAATGAACCCGAGTCTGGCAGAGTTGGCACTTTTTGCTCTTAATCTTTAGCTCGTAACCAGATAGCCGTTAAAGAACCCAGTCTAATCTGAACAAGTGTTCATCAAACGTTGGCGCAAAGATTAGGATATCGTCTAGGTAAACAAATACCTCAGTCAAATTCAAATCCCCCAGACATTGTCCCATCGTTCTCTGGAATGTGCTAGGTGCATTTGCTAAGCCAAATGGCATCATCAAGCCCAAAGGGGACCCTGAAGGCCGTTTTCTCCATTGAGCCTAGATCCACTTTCACCCGATGGTAGCCGTGCGCTAAATCCAAGGAAGAGAAATATTGCGCCTCCAGTGATTCCATAATCCTTGGAAATGGAAAGGAATCCCAAACCGTATGCACGTTGAGCTTTTTACAATCTACGGACATGCGCTGGCTGCTGTCTTTCTTGCGTACCAAGACGACTGGGCTAGCATACGGACTAGTGCTTGTACGCACAATTCCCTGGTCAAGATACTTCTGAATCAGTTCTCTGACGTACCTTACACCATAGCTGGGGTGGAATCCTTCTACATGGCTGAATGATGGGGATCTCACTTTTGAAGAGTATTTTGTGTGCTACCTTATCACAGTGTCCCAAATCAAACGATACCCGCGAAAAGGCCGCGTCACGTTCCTTTATGAGCATAATGACCTTATCTTTCTTATACTTGCTAAGCGCTGGCAAATCTACGTCCAGATCGGATGGCAACGTGTATTGCGACCCGTCACTGAGACGGTAATTCGGTGTTTTGCTTGCTTCAGCGATAAACCCCTCTACTGGTGCACTACCGTCAGGAGCCAAGACCTGAATCACAGAAACATGTGTCCCATCGCACTGCCCTCGATATCGAGGTCCACTGTTGGCACTACTTCCACAATGTTATCGCACGCGCCCCACCATTGGTAACCAGGACATGAACCTTTGTCCCACCGTAAGCTAGCAAGTGTCGAAAGTATGCAAGCTGTACTTAGCCCATCCTCGTCAAGGCCTTGTACAACGACTGTTTTACCACCGACCTTGCCGACGGGTGCCCGTGTAAAGCAGGTTATCCTACAAACTTCATTAGGCTTGACATTGACGGAAAAAAATAAATAAAAAAATAAAATAAAATAAAATAGTCGGTCTCTGATCAGCGTGCGCATCGATTTTGAACATGGTTAAGACACTTAGTAGTAGCCAAAATTCAAGCACCCACTTTTAATGCGCACGTGTCACGCACGCGCTGAGGTACTGACTTGGAATTAACTCCTATGATCAAATGAGTGTTACGAAAAAATCATACGCCCTGAAATAGTTGTTCTTCCAGCTCCCGCTCAGAGCGACGAGAACGAGCGAGGGTGTGGGAGTTGCTTGCTTTTCATCACTGCCTCGACCTTGGCAGAAAAGCCACTGTGACGTAATTTATTCAATATTCAACATCCAAGATACTCTCAACAAACCGGCAATCATCTCTGCAACACTACTTGGCTTTATTTTCAACTGAGCAACAAAGTACAATACTATACAATGTCATATTCATGAACATAAATTTACATACCAAAAGCACTATTGACCAATTAATTTCAAATGCAGCCAAATGAGGAATGCCCAATGATTGAAATTTTGGGAGCATTTTGTCGCATATTTAACAGGTTTCTATTGGTTACGAGGATGCAGTTTCGGTTACCAAGATAAGTATCTCAAAGAAAGATGCATTGAGAAATACCGAATTTTCGCTTGTAGATTTGTTTTAATATTAAAAAACTGTTCTAGCACACCAAAAAACTCATACGTTGATGTATGTATGAACGGACATTTAACGACCTTCTATAGTTAATGAGTTATTGAATTTAACCTAATTTGTTTATTTGTATTTAAGTACATATACCCATATGCCGCATGACCGAATTTCAAAATATAGAAATTCAAATTGATTTCCCATTGAACAACCTACAGACAAAACTAATGGTAGAAGATTATAAATTCTGTATTCTTTACGCTTTTTACACGCGGTAACAAATTTCCAAAATCATTTGAATAGAAACTATAGAGGTTAAAATTCGTGAATAGGTATTTTCCATAACTTTCTCTTACTTTTTCCTCGTTATGTTGGCGTGTATTGAAATAGTTCTGTAAATGTCGACTTGAAAGGCTGTTTACTGTACATCTTATATTTTAACTCTATTTAGCATGACAAACATATCCATCAATAAATATTAAACGATATTTAAAAGAGCATTACTTGATTCTGTCGATGTTCTCCCGCAACTATGATGCGATTAATTCTATACAGACTGCTATTTTTCCACATCGAGTGATGAATATCCCAAATTGACTGAGCCCGTCGGCGTGACTGTTGTCCAGCTTGTCGAATCTTCCTTCCTTCCTGTCGACATTTCAGGAATACTGTATACTCTCGGCTTCTGTGACGTGCTCTTCGCGGAGGCCAGGTGGGCCTGTCGCCTTTGGCTGACGGCCGTGACGATGGTGTACAGGTAGGGGTTCAGTGAGGAGTTGATGGGCAGAACGAACACCACCAGCCAAGCGTAGGCCTCAGGCTTGATTTGAATAACGCTGGTCTGGGACAGGATCCCAAGAACGATGACTGGCATCCAGCAGAGACAGTCTGAACCTACAATGACTGCCATCTTGGACGCCATTTTGATCTCTTCCGCCTTGTGTGAGCGCAGCTTGACTCGTCGGACTGACCTTTTGACCTTGGCAAAGATGGCAATGTAGGAGACAGTGATCGCCACGAAACACATGAAATTAACACCAAGAAATAGTACGATTGAATAGGCCCAAGTAGGTCTACTACCAACGGGTTTTGGGATGAGGTAGGTATCATTACCCAACGATCCTCCAACATCATCCTTAGTGAAAGTGTAATCGACGGGGCGAGTGAGCAACGGCAGCCCAATGCAGACATCTGATAGCCCGTAGATATCCGAATCACCGGTTGCCAAGATGGTTGGAACCAGGCCTGCTACCAGGGACGCGAGCCAAATGGAGGCTACTGACACCCAGACAGACGTCTCCTGAAGCCGGACTCGGCTAAACGGATGCACGATGCACAGGTAGCGATCTACACTGATCAAAGTGATGAAGAAAACCGATGCTTCTGAGGAAAGGACAGAGATGACCCCTGCTGCCTTACAAAGGGCGCTGTTCCTCCACTGCGTGGCTGTCAGGTAGTACTTTTCTTTCTCGATGGCGTCGACAGTAGCAATGATCACCATGTACACTCCCATCAGGAAATCAGACATGGCCAGGTTCAACACCAGAAACGAGTGCACATATTTGCTGCCCTTACCACTGTCCTCTCGCATCCGCCAGACAATGACCAACATGTTTCCAAAGAGGGCACTGCAGCCTAGGATCCACATGAAAACCTGAAGCACGGGGTTTGGCATCAGCCGGCCGCAGTTGAATAGCGGTGACTGGAGCTGAATGTTGATGCACTGGTCGTCACTTGGCAGTACGGACCTGAAGTCGCAGCAGAGGCGGTGGTCGTCAACATACCTGTTCACAAAGTGAAATGCTGAATTCTTAGGATCTCATTCTTAGTCAGTGACGCAAAATGGGTAACATAAGTTGGGAATTGTTTTGGTTCATTTTCTTAATTCCATCAAGGGGCCCTCAGTGGGTAATTTATGAGCAAAAATGCACGAGGAACGCTTAGATGTTGAGCAGGGATACGGTCAGTGGGGCAACAGGGGGGCGGGGTAGGCCCCCAGCTTTGTACGTCTTCAACCAGATCTGATATAGCTGGAAGCCCCTTGCGGCAAAGCCAGGGTGGGGGGAATCGCAAGTTATGTGGATGGTAAATTCAAGTCCGAGCCTTCCCCCCAGCCCGCGACAATTAAGTCCTGGGTTCACCACTGGGTTCAGTTGCACAACCATATCATACTACTTATTGCCACGCCGCTTGTCAGAGCTAAAACATGGCTATTTGGACAGTCTATTTGGAATTTTCATTGGATCAGGCACAATCGTCCGCTGGTTGGTTGCGAAGCGCCCGTGGGTGTTTTCACGCAGAGTACCTACACATGCGATGATGAACTAGAACACGGTTACCAAATAAAAACAAGATCTAAGGGCCTGTTTGTTTCAAACGGATCTCGATCAGAGATCCAATCGTTGGTTTGTGCTATCGATTTGCGCGGGTTCTGTGTCAGTGAAACAACGGCGGATTACTGATCACGATCTGGATTCGAGTGAAACAAACATGAAAGTTGACCCCTGATGGCGCGCATTCGGAACCCTTAGATAGGAAAAATAACTCGCAAAGATTTTAGAATTTGTAATTTTTTTTCGTTCAGTTACTTCTTTAAAAATCCTACTCGGAAAAGGGGCTGTGGAAAACGTCTGCGTGTGTATCAATTTGTAGAAACTGAACAATCCCCTCACCTAAAAGAGAAATATCCTGTCAAAAATTGATCCATCACTTCCGAAAATCTACAATACATGAAAAACAGTGCAATGAGGCAGTCTCGTAGGCAGATGAACATTTACAGTTTGAAATTGTATGGTAGTCCGTCGGTAAAAGCCGAAAAAAACGATCAAATTTTTTTATACAGCCTTATAATTTATAAGAAATTAACTTAAAGCAATATTCTACTTCAACGAAAAAGTCTTATATTATATTTAATCTTTCCTGACAACAATTGCGTGATGTCAGCTCAACGGAATCTGTAACCCATCAACTGCAAGTAGGTACATCTGTGAAACATTGTACAACCTCGTTTTGACAAAAGCAAGTGGAGTGAAAACAAACGTGCGCGAACAAGGAGACCTAGGTACGATATCGCCGGACGTGAAATTGTTTTTACCGACATTCATTTTTTACGCATCTCCAGGTGACTTTTCCTAAAAATTATTTGTGGTTTGAGTAAGGAATTAATCTTCCAAGAATTATCGAACGTGATAGGACGGTCCAATGTAAATCCCCAAAGGCAGACCGCGGACCTATAGGAACTGGTGTAATGTGCACTCGTGGTGGCGCGAACCTAGCAACGGTATGCAGCTTAGCTGAGCGATGCTGAATTGAAATATATTGTGGACAAAGGATGCCTCCCTCACTAAGAAGGTTGTCAAATTCCACCTCGCGTCAGGGAAGTAGAAATGATACGCGACTAGGTGACGTCAAAGCGGTGAGTATCCACCTCACTGCCGTGCGGTAGTTTTTCTAGTACCATCAAAAATCCCTCTGGAACCTGCCGCACAAATATCTAGTCTGTGTCGTGTAATATCTTTACGGAACCAGTCTGGAGTTGTATTCTAATAACTATTACAGTAAAGACCCAAAACGTATGTCAGCACCAGACTATTGAACATCTGCAGTCCACTATCATGACATGGAATTTTATCAGCTGAGAAACAACAGTGGCGTCTGTGAATACAAGTAACGTGAGATTTCTGTTTGAATATTTATGAAGTGTAGTAAAACAAATACAGCATGGTTTATTTCGGAAAAATAGTGGGAATTACTAGTCCCTCGGTGTAGGTCAGTTTGACTACCTCCCAACGCGAACAGTTAAGCTGACCCACACCTTGGGACCAGTAATTCTCTCTAATTCCCCTCAAACCATGCAGTATTTGTATAATACCACGCTCTAGTAGGAAGAGCGATATTTTCGCGCGCGCGTACGCTTGTGTACCACACCCATGCGACGGCTCCTCGCCTCGTAAAGTGCATGCTCGGATAAACTAGCTCACAGGTACCCGTGTGAAAGTTCACCTGTTAGCGCTGACCTCGGGCCAATTTCGCCAAATGTTAATCAAGAGTGTCTCTTAGGAAGGGTAACGCGTCTTAACTCTCAACTCGTCCTAGGTTCGTGCTGAAGCACTACCAAATGAAGGTAATTAAAACTTGAATATGTCCTTAATCCCCCAGCAGTGCTGCTGAATTTGTCTTAACATAGCCTGAGGTTCGTCTACTGAGGACGAAAAGTTGTCATCTGATTTTCTGTTGTTAGAATAGAAGAAATTGAAGCAGATTTTACATTTTGTAACATTCATGTTTCGACTTTCCTACTTTTCTGTGATATCAAAATCAGACTGAATGTTTTGTGAAAATGTATTGTTCTACTTTTCTACCTCCAGAAAAGCAGATTTTACTTCATTTCCATTTGCTAAAGTGCTTCAGACACGAATCTGGTTTGCAAATTAGGGGGCACAATACGTGAGGACCGTGAAGTTTTTTTTCCAAACAGGAGAGTGTTTGTGCAGGTATTCGTGCACTGGAAAGAATAATTTCGTGAGGTAACAGACGAAATATTCTATTCCATGGGAGAGGTCACCTCATGAAACTGTTCACACCATTGCACTCATAAATATTCCGTTGGCCGTGTCCGAAACGGGCTTCCTGAGCTACGGCTATAGGTATAGTGTCTGCTCGTCTCCAAGTATCTCCAGTGGCGTGAAGACCTCGGTCATGCTCCAGACAACGGATTCGATGCAGCCCTCATTTATTTCCTTTGCATTCAACGCCACGCCACGCCACGCTCAGATGTGCGCCATGGGATCTTCACGTCCGAAGTGATTAATACTGATGATGAAATGATGTCATTTGTGCGAGACCTATTTATTTTTCAGGGGTGTTTAGTGACCCCTGGTGGCAATACCAGTTTGGGGAAGGGAAGAAAAGGATATAGGGTGAAGATAGGTGTGCTTACACTTTCTGAAGTGAGGCGAGATCAGTTAGAGCACCGTCTTCGATCTTCCAATCTGACGAGTACTTCTGGTTTAAATCGTCGACGTCCACTGAACCATCACCCAACATAAGTATTCTGTTTGTAGATCAATGTATATGAATTGAAATACCCGTATACCACGCAAATCTTAACAGCTTTAACGCTGGGCACTTTCGACAAAAAGGGTGACCATAATACTTTCCCCCTGCCAGTTAATGACGGTTTTGTCTTAAGTCTAAGGAGCCCCATCCTCTCTTTTGCGTTTTCAGTTATACAAACAGAAAAGAGAAAATGTTAATTTTTGTCTTTGGAACTTGACAAAAGGGGGATTGGAAACCTTCATGTTTAGGACTTACAATGTGTGGAGATTTTTTAGCCCTTCAAACGCTTGTGCTTTGATTAGATGAACGGGAACATGCCGCATTCCCCTGGGAAAAATTGAGAAAGAAAATGGATGAAAAAAGAGAATGATACACCAACTCGCCAAATACAGGCTTCAATGATCTTATTAGCGGTTTTGTAACTAGAATCAGAATGACCACATAAAACTGTATCCCTCCGTGCATGTTTGACGAAATAAATGGGCGGTTCGTGTTGCGGTTATTTGAGAACAAAGCACCTGACGTCATGCCAGTTCGAGCATATTCAGTGAGCCCGAGTTGGCGTTTACTCTCCCTGATATTAAGGCCAAGTTCGCATAAGCGAGTCAATGTTCTTGAAGAACCGGTATGATGTGCTACATTTTGAACATGCGCTCTCTGAATATAGCATTTTCGTTTAATGGTACAATGCACGCGTGGAAACATTAAAATGTTTTCTGCGCACCCTCACAGTTTCAGCATTATGTTGATACAAAGACCCTTGTTTCCAAGGAGCCAATCGCGCTGGCAAATTTGTCAGGGTGTAACATGTATGCCTTTACTGTGAGGGTGTGTCTCTGGTGTGAATCCTTTTTAGTTTTGTATATGTCACAGCTGAACACGCGAAGAAAAGAGCGCAAAATATACTTACAGAACTTGGAGTAGTCTCAGATCGCTGAAGATACCGCCATTGATTTGCCTAATGCTGTTTTCGGAAATATCTCTGATTGTGAAAAATATTAGCCCTTTTTTATTTCGGTGGAAGTTTTAAATCAATGAATTTCTTTTCTTGTTATGCCTTAAAAATGAATTCGAATGAAACTTATTGGTTGAGACATTCACTCCCATACATTCAATTATCGTAAAACTGAAATAAACAATATGAATGTATTGTCCTTGTTTATTACTTTTCTTTTAAATAATAAGGAATAAACTATACGATATCATTTGAGTCATCATTATATGCAGTCTTACTTACAATATAGTAAGGTTTCTGAGTCCGGCAAAAGCACGTAACTTGATTTCCGATATGTCGTTCTTCCTTAAAGATCTGGGGAAAATTAGACCAATCAGAAGTTTGTTCAAGGTAAAGCTTCTAAAGTGTTAGCACTTCAGATTCGTAAAAAAATGTAAATTTTCCCCCAACACAAATTTCCCTCGGAAGCCGACTCCATTTCGACCAATAATAGTCTTTCAAATGAAGAAAAGTGACGAAAAATGGTCTCTTCTTACAGAGTTCGAAGCATGCCAAATCTCTTAAACATGCCTTCATCGAGGGTCGTCTTGTTTCCTCCAGTGAGCTCTCTGAAGTGTTTAAAAATAGAAGTCAAAAGTCACAACTTTACTGGCGTGATTTCTAAATGTGCGATTGAAGGTTTTGTTCTTAATATACATTTTGATACCTCACAAGCAAGTTACAGAGAATTATTGAGTTTCTCCAATGGCCCATAAATGCGTAGGGCAAAATCAAGGAGGGAATTGCATATCAAAGTGCAGTGAACTTTGGCCAACAATATGAACCATCTATTGATAACTGTGACCGTCGACTATGTCACTGATTTCAGCTGGCCGCCTCATAATGCAAGATTAATTATTGTAGAATAGGAAGTATGTGAAAAATATACGCAAGATTGTCTTTAAATATTCTAAACGCTGGAAGTTTAAAAAGGCTGTAGCAACTGGAGAAAAGCCAAACAAATGGCAAGCTATTATAAAATTAGCACGTTCGATTTCCACACGAAACCACGTTGAGACTAATCGCAGATACGACACTTACAACACAGCCGTGATTGCAGTGAGTTGACTTAGAGTGGTCGAGTTCCAGCCCCGTTCGCATATGACCTCCAGCTTTGCATCGACCAGGGCACACTCACAGCCGTCCGGACAACCTCGAATTTCTGGACGAATTAAATGAGATGCGGATTAGCCATTCAACTGCCAGGTGGCTACATTAGGTTTCTTATATGGGAGAAACAAAATTATATGAGTTTGTCACCGATGTTCCAAAATTGGACATAATTTTGTATGGGCAGCCGAAGTTTGCAGATCGTTTCAGATTAGTAAGGGCTTCACATCAAAATTAATGCGCGGTTTATTTCACGTGTTAAAATGAGAACATTTTTCATTCTGTATACAGTGGAGCCAGCTAAATTTCCAACTTTTAAACACTTTATCAACTTTTTTGTTTGTATTTGTGCCAGCAATAACTCGCCAGCTACTGGTTGGAACAGTTTACACCTGTGACGTAGCAAAAGAAAGGTTTAAAGGCAAATCCAGCAACGTTTCGTTCCACTTTACCGATGGCCCCCTGTAATGATGAAAAAATATTGCGCTATGCTTTACTGAGCGACTGTCACAGAGCAGTGACCATAATTTTTATCAGCATGGGTGGTAGCCAGTGCAGTAATTATAAGATTCATCACCATGGTCACCACATTCGAGCGCGTCTTAATCTGGACAATTAAACCTTAATTGTTAAGCATGAAACTGGTCATGAGAGTAAATGTCAACGGGCAGTGCATGTTTGGAGCATTACGAAGGAACCTACCACACTCTTCCTCATCGTCTTGGAACTCGCAGTCGAACTTCCCGTCACAGATCGACTCCTGGAGTACACACTGCCGTTTGCCCGCACACAAGTACTGATCCGAGCTACAGCTGACGTTTACTAGAGGGAAAATACAGTGAAGAGTGACCCACATGCCCTCTTTGATGATTAACTTAATGCCAATATGTGTGAGTATTTACAACGGGAAAAAATAACATTTCAGCCACAAGGGCCAGGTGACATTCACTTTGAAAGGAGACATGGTTGGAGCCTGTTAAATATCGCGAACATTATAGTGCTGCACTGTTTTTACCCATTCCTAGACTTTGTGAAAGTAGACGGCAATAAAATCTTCATACCACATCCTTGTTCGTCTCCGCCATCAGGGCAGTCAGCAAAGCCGTTACAAAACGCATCGCGTTGGAGGCAGATCACGGTGTTGTCCAAGTCCGGTAGCACACATCTCTCCACGCATTGTGAAAAATTGCGCTTGTCTGTGGTCACCATCAGTGTCCCCCCAAAAGATGAAAATAAATATGTAAATAAATGAAAAATTACCCGCATTAAATGAACACATAAATCAGAAACCCGAAGTAAAAAAAGAAAAGATATCCATAATTGATGACAAATGCCTCCGTTCAGTTTTGTTGTGGCTCTATGATCATTAAGAGGCCTTTCTAGTTTTTACTAAAATAGACACATCTATCTTTTGCTTTACATGACACGTTTTAGTTCTCTCAACAACTAAACTATAAGGCGCACTGTATTATATAAATACATCATGGTTTTAGGGGAAGTGCATGTAGTGTGAAGTACTGGTTCTGAGTGAGGGGTAGGTCAGCCTGTCAACCTCCCTACGCGAAGAAGAGATAGGCATTGTCTAGCTGACCTAAAGGCTGTATATTTGTTTTACCGTACGTCTCACAAAATAAGTCACCGTTAAAGTGACAAAATAACAAATCCAAGGCCAACATACATGCCGAGTTCCGCGTGTCTGACAAGAACTGCTAGAGACTGGTTTCGTCATGCCGCAGGCTGCATGTCAACGAGGCGGCTTCTAAAGGGAATTTTTTGGTGCTACAAGAAAAAAATACTACACGCCAGCGAGCTAGGAGACTGACCGGGATGATGTAAGCTCAGCATGTAATAATTCAACGTCCTGGGCACGAGGAAAAATCGGCCAATGACGCACTACAATAACTAACATTACCTGCCATTCAATGGTGCTAATATAATTATTATTGTAGCTATATCACTGGTAATCGGGTTCACAGCATTCTTGGTACTGTTTCAGCTTCCTCGGGAGTATACATCAGCTCGATGAATCAATTCGGACGCCTATTGTGGTAACACCATGATAACCATGATAACTCGTTCCACCTGTTGATTGGATTACAGTCCCTACCTGATTCCGTAGATTTACCCAGAAATTTCGTCTTCGGGATGTTCCCCACCTCTAAAACTGTAACTGCTTCGTCCACCTACATCTATTGAGATGAGACAATCCTCTCAATAGGTGTAGGTGGATGTGGGTCGTTTGGCCGCTGTCCGAGGCGCCCTTGTGCGTCATTCCCTCGACCACGTTTAGTGTCCTCATTGTACAGCGCATTTGAAGATATGTGAACACATTATAATTCTTGCCAGACACGCAGAACTCTGCAGCTCGAAACAGATTGTGTGCCGGCCTTGAATTTGTCATTTTGTCAATTTGCTTATGAATAATTTCATGAGATGTAGTAAAACAAATACAGCATTGTATCGGAAGGCAGTCTGGATGATCTATACCTCGGGACCAACGACTCCCAAATACTTCATCTCAAACCACACTGTATCTATATACTCCCACTTAGCTAAAAGACAACCAGTTATTCATGGATGGAGAGAAGCACACAAAGGTGATGTGATTCGAAAAAAGTTCCATCTTGTTACCACCAGTTGCCGGAGCGGAGTCCCCCGGCCAACCTTGCGTGAGCTACAATTTTGGGTCATATACTCCGCACGTTGCAGAACATCTCAATCTTACATTGATTCGGAATCTTCAAATTTAACCCAAAAAAGGAACCCCACGGAGATAAAGCAGAGATAAACTGAGGTTTGAGGAAGGCGTACCGATCGCCGTCAATGCTATGCGGAACCCTTCGGCCGATACCAACTGATCTGTGTCCATCCGGAGCCACACCTCGTCACTCTCGAAACTGATCCCAACAATCTTGGTCTGGCCGGTTAGACTTGCCGCCAGTCCCCGGCTACTGTCGTTGCCCACCCCGATGCGCAGGAAGTCGAAGTTCTGCTCAAGATGGAAGTCGAGGACGTCCAGTTTGATCTTGTCGTCCCTGCTGCCGGCTGTCCGGAAAAGCCAAAGACAGGTGGTGTCGCCTGGGTATTGCCGGAGATGGTAGAGCGGGGAGGTCAGTTCATAGGGTTGACTGCGCGGTACGTCAATCAGAGTCTCACCACAAATGTCTACAAAGATCGAGAAAATACTAGTAATTTTTTATCATCCCTTGAAACTTTTGAACTAATGACATAATCCTTCCCTTTACACTGACGACAACAACTCTTTGTTTTATACAATGCATGAAGAAGTGTTTTGTAAACTTTACGTACAAATTTGCCAATTCTGTCTGAGGTAAAAATATGGCCTGAAGATTTCATTTTCCGACTTAGTCCATGTTTCAACAGAGGTTCATAAGTGTCTTGCAATTTGCAATAATTGTTTGAAAGCCTATTTAACTCTATTAGAAGCATAACCAATACTTAGAGGTCAGAATTTCCCCATCTGACAGAGACGTGATGGTACCAACGTTTCGAGTTTGTATGTGCCCACAATTGTTTGTACTTTTGTGAAAAGCCGTCCATATGTCTAAATTATTCCCCTAGATCGTGCAAGCAAAAGTGGGACATTCTTTATGTGAAAAGCTCCGACCCCGCATACCGCTCGTGCATTTCAAGTCAACGGAGTATAATCGAGTTTTCATCGTCGATTATATTGAATAATTACTGGCATTTTGTCAAGAATCCAACAATCAGACAGTTGGGATTTATTCAGTTAATGTATACATAGTATACCATATATTAGTTTTAATAGCCCCACTTACTTTACCAAAGAAAGACCAACTATAAAAAGAGAATTTCATGTATACCACCGCAATACTGTTCGTCTGTAGCCTGCGGACAGTCGCCTTTGGCGTCACAAACTCGCTCCTCCAGAATGCAAAACAGCAAATCAGTGTGGTTGCAGGCCACTTCGCCCTCGTTGCACGACGCTGTGAGGCACAGTTATTACATTAAAAAGTCTCCGTGAAAATTACTTGGGGAGAGAAATAAGATGGGCTGTCCTTCGCACCTAGATCCAGGCCGCACGTTGGTTACAATCGGTATACAGCTATGAGATAGACGTAGTTTGGGTTTTACAATTTCAAAGGGCTTCCTACTTGAATTCGGAAAATCAATTTAATTGAATACTATGAAGTCAATCTGGCTGAAAAGACACATTTCTTTCACATTTTTTGTGAACTATAATGACACTCCATTGAAAAGTTTCAATGTGATAGAGAAAAGCTCACGCAGTATTTAAAAATTGGGACATTGGTAAGTAGGGTAATGGGTTATTTGCTGAAATAAAGCTTCAATAATTTTTTGAGCTTCATCTCTACTCATCATTTTTTCAAACTCAAAATGAAATTTCTGATGTTTATTTATGATAAGTGTTATTATTTTAGTTGGGTTTTGCATGTTAATACTACAAACACTAAGAGCAAACTACCAAATTACGTTGACACACAGAGCCACCCCTTCCTTTAGCTCTTCTTGTGAAAACAGTTTGAGCAAAATGATGTCATGACTTGTCTCACACATAGCTAACTATTTACGTCATCGTTTATTGGGCTTTAACCAATTCCCACAAGATCCATCCTACACTAAAAATAAACCTGATGTTTTTCACTCACCTGACACTACCTGTTCAACGCTTATTTCAAATCCTTTATATTCATAGATGAAATCTGTAACAAAAGAAAGCCACACGTTGGAATGATTAAGAGCAGCTCTCTGAGGATGTCGATTTCCAGTAACATTAGCCAGCCACTTCGTTTCGTTGCC
This sequence comes from Acanthaster planci, assembly GCF_054643075.1. Taxonomy (NCBI): domain Eukaryota; kingdom Metazoa; phylum Echinodermata; class Asteroidea; order Valvatida; family Acanthasteridae; genus Acanthaster; species Acanthaster planci. The sequence goes on from NC_141797.1 coordinate 5,738,092, forward strand.
CAAGAATAGCAGGTCCTGAAATTCCTCCGTCTGGAAGTCATGGAACACGACCAGCACGCCATGGTTTGGCTCAGCCCGAAAGTTCCAGTAGCACATCGTGTTAGGGGGGTAGGAGCCAGGGTAACCGATTGACTTTAGAGAGTGAGGGCCGGATGACAGGTCAATGGTGCCTTCACCGCAGGGTTCTGGATTGAAAACGGACGATTTTGATGTTACAAATCGATCACTTGTTTTAGTCTGTTGCTTTGAAAACAGTGATATCACACGCAAGACTCAGTTCCAAATCAATGTTTTTCTCCCATGATGTACATCAATTCCATTAATTTACCGAGAGCATCTATGTGCGGTATACATCTTTATTATAAACGATCTTAAACACTTCATATAATTCGTGGTCGATATTTAATAAATTGTAAAGAGCTCAGAAGAAGCTATACCAATAGAAGCTTTCAATCAACACCGACAAAGACTGGATTGGAATTTCAAGCACAACTGTCATTTTTTTTAAAAATCACAGAGATACAGGACATCCTGGCCCCACAGGCAGTACGCTTTTATTCTTGAGTTTATCAACTTCCAACATTATTTCGCATTTTACTGCACACGACAATGAAGGTCGAGAAGTACAAGTTAGGTCAAATTTTTCCTGAAACATAAGTTTTCAACCAAAATTAGAAAATAAAGCCTTTACATGAAATGTCTGATGGATTCGATAAAGGGTCAGGCTTTCCACTAATTAAATATTTAAATCTGCTTGACTGAAGGGTTAGCTTCACAGGATTTACAAACAGAGAAACACGAGGTTTTATCTGCTTGTGCATGACTAGGGGGAGAATCGGAGTGGTTGTCAGTCAAGTGGTCCAGAATGTGTAAAGCTAAAGTTAACAATCCACCTATGCTGATGCTTGCCCGGTATTTCTGTTAAGAAAAAAAAGAGATTATTTTCAACAAAAGCCCGAAGCCAAACACGCCGCTGGACTCTGCCCAAGGTCAACCCTGATTATCTTACCGCAGTATTTCTCGTCCGAAGAGTCATAGCATGAATGGTAATGATCACATACGTGGTATTTCTCGAGGCAGAAGCTTCCATCACTGCATCTGAATTTGTCAGCACCGCAGACACCTGGTGGCACAGTTTCAAAGCAAAATGTTGGTTGCAAAATTTTAATCGTAAACAAACATTTGACAGAAACTCGCCATCCCACTGCATTTCTGTTTTCACGAAGTGACAAAGTTACCTCGGTAGCCGGGCAAAATAGGGACAATACAATGTTATGTTACGAATAAGGATGCGAGTGTGTGGATGCACCAGAAAGACGTGGTAAAATATCATGAGCGCACATGTTGAACTGTGACAAAAGGTATATTTTCAGGAAGTGACGAAAGGTGTGTACAATGAATAGCAAATAATGAAGACATCGAAGTATTGCTGTCTTCACGTAGTAAACCAAGTTTAATTACTGGAATACTGTCTCGTAAGAATGCCATTTCTGAAAGTAAGCGTGATTGACATTTTAAAACTCTCACTTTTCATTACAGTGCTCAGACTCCTTGATCCCGCACATGTACTCGAGAATGTGATTTGAAATATGGAGCATTTTTAAACGCATTTATCTTGGAATGTGTGTTTTGGAAGAAATGCGTTTTTCACTTCTTGAGATCACCAGACGAAATTATGCACCTTATTTTTAGTCTGTGTCGACAACTAAACAGCGTGACATTCAACACAGACCCGTTTTACTATAATTTCAGGTACCATTTCATCAAAATGATGAAACTGGTAATGTCAGTTGGTAACTTTGCCAATGATTTCATCATTGTACACGACTGACCAATGCACGCTCAAAATGGGATGCATGGGGCTTTTTTGAGTTAGTAGATCCTTGAATATTAGTGAAATCAAAATTGTGTTTTCTTGTTTGGATTTACAGCTCTTTGGTTTATTCCTGAGGTTCCCGTTCATTTCAGCAACTCTGTGATGGCAGATTATCCAACTCCTGAAATCGATACACTGTGTAAAACGTGTATATTAATAGCAACAAATATCTTTCATGTGGAAGAACAGTTGGGATATCTGTTATATCGCACAATCATCACACACAACGGACCAAATGCCTGCCGATACTGCCTTCAGTGAACAAAAATAATGTCAGCTTTGAGTTTTTTTATCTTTTTTTTTGCATCTGTAAATGGACCAGTGTATATCATTTTCCTCTGTCCCTTTACGTAAGGACAGGTCTAATCATGCCCAAAATCTGCGCAACGTCTATACTCGGTATTTTATAAACTGCTTTTATTGATGTATTTCGTGGAATTTTATGTAAATTAATGTGATGTAGTTTGATGTTATTTGGGTTTTTTATAATCGTAATTGTAATTTGATATTACTCTATCTGTGTGTAAATCAAACGCTTTTAATCCTGGAATAGTTGTTTGATTCTTTAAAGAAATAAACCACCCATCTATCTAACATTTTGTGCATAAAGTAGGTGGTGTTCGTAATGCAGATATAAGCTAACCTACCACAGTCATACTCGTCATCGTATTCCGGACAGTCCACCCGACTGTTGCATACTTGGCTGGCGTTGATGCAAAGGGTGCCAGACAAGCAGGAGTATTGATCGACAGCGCAATCTGAGTGTCGAAAAACAAGAAAACACACAGTAACCACAGATCCATTAAGATGTTTAAAGAACACCTCTCCTTATATGCTGTCCTGTGGTGTAAGCCAAGGCTGGGCAAACCATCCCCTCACTTCCCCATCCCACATCCCCCCGAAATTCCCCCGATACAAATTGATGCCACCGCGTACCGCCAATCAATAAGGCACAATTTGTGTCCTTCCCCTCCAAAAGAACAAGTTTGCCTGCTTCCAAGAAAATTTGCTTCTGTATCTGCCTTTGAAAGCGGGAGATGAAAAGCTGTCTCTCTGAAAGAAAGCGATCAGATTTTCATATAAGTTCATTTGCGCCGAAGTGGACGAACTGCCAACTAGAAATTTTAAAATGGCTGGGCAGATTCCGCTTCGACGAACTCAATTGTAACATGCTTATTTTTTTATGTTTTTTTTTTGTTTTTTGTTTTTTTTAAACTTGGCATGCATATAAAGCAGTGACGTAACTACCGGGGGGCACGTGCCTACCAAGCAAATGCCCGTGCCCCCAGGGTCCCCCATTAATTTTGAAATCCATAAGCAACCTCTGTTGCAGCTCATTGTCTTTTGGTGCCCTATTGAGAGAAAAAAAGTTTTCACCCCTGGGTGCCCCCGGATATGATAGCCCTAGTTATGCGCCACTGATATAAAGACAATCGTTATCATTATAGATGTGTTTCAACTCAATCAAACGTATGTTTTTGTTTTGTTTTTGTTACGGTCGTTTGAAGTTTAAGGCTGCGCACGTGCTGTGAGCATTGAGCACGGCAGAGGAAAGAGTATACATTTTTGGCTGACCCGTCTCGGGAAAATGCGCACTGAGCGAAAAAGGCATAATTGATTTTCACAAACATTGGTTTCAAAATGACCGCAAAGAGGTCATTTTGAGAGCTGCTATATCTGAAAGCTGCTAAAGAGGCTTGGCTTCTGAAAAAATGCAATACAGTGGCGACTGGAAGCAATGTTAAGGGGCCCCAGCTCTTTTAGGGTTAAAGTTTACATTTAAATCTACCTGCAAGAAGGGATAGCCGATACCGACAACTATACTCACAGGTTTGGTTTCTGTTTACCTTTTTCGGAGTACTCTGTGATGTTAAGTGTCATATAGTGACGCCCTGGAGTGGCACGACCATGTTTGAGTTTAGCGAACAAAATCCAAATGCGGGGACCTTCAAAGCTGACGGTCCCTTGGTACTGCACATTGACGAAGGAACGGACAAAGGTATTCAAGGATGGTCTATTCCCGTTGCCGAAGTAAAGTCCAGCAAACATATTGGGATTCCAGTCTATGTAAAATTCATAAATGGGCAAGTCGAGGACCTCCACCCTGATCCTGGAGTGGTTACTTGACGCAGATACCAGCCACAGGCCGTCCTCTGTGGTATCAGACGAGTGAGTGACGCTGACTGTTTCGCCTGGGCTGAGGTCGATGTAAGGACTCTCATACCGACCTGGACGGCGACAGCAAACATAGGAACGTGGATTATTGCTGGCAGACATCAACGATGAATTGTTATTTTGCCCTGGTATGAATAGGATTTTTAAAAATCTGTTTTGGACCTACCGCAGTCGAACTCGTCCCATGAATATGGGCAGTTTCTAAACCCATCGCAGACACGGTCCACATTCACGCAGCTTCCATCCTCTGGGCACATGAAGGAACAGTTAATTCCTGCTCATTAAAAAAAAAAAAGTTGACATAATATCTATATGTGTTGGCGTGGGGGTGACGCATTTTCATTTATGCATTCCCACTTAGCCTAACGTTTGATTAAAAGGGTGACCCAAATTCAAATGCAGACCAATGTCATCAGGTTACCACATCCGTATTCATCCTCCTTCATCGAGCAATCAGCTTCGCCGTCACATCGTCGGGTCACCGCCACGCACTCCTGGTTCTGACACTGAAATTCGTCTGGTCCACATTCTAATAAGAGAAAAGGAGAAACCTAAAGGATATGATCGATATTGTTCCTTTTTACAGACTTGGAATTTTATAATTGCATCTCAAGGGGAAACGGACACAAAAGGTATTGACAAATTTTACTTCGCATCAAAGTTTGAAAGGCTCTGATCTGTCAGTTATGTACATGTATGCACCTTGTCTTGTAAACGCAGTTATTTTGATCTCACACACAGCTGTTCTATAATATTCAATCGGTGATATGTCCCCCACCATCCAAAGACTCGTTATGTTTGTGTAAAGGATCTGGAGTAAGCCAGGTGGTACTTCGAACAATTTCTCCGCTGCCTCGTTGACGCCCTTCTCGCTTGCTACTCCTAGTGAAATGGCGGGTCCAACACCGTTGCTGGAAATGACGTTGATCTCAATGATGCTGTCATTTGGGGCCTGGATATACCAGAAACAGTCAGTATGGGGTGGATTTAACCGGCCAGCCGGCTTGGGTGTCCACGACGATGCGTAAACTAACACCTGAGGGACGCCTGGTGTCAGCAGTGGGATAGAGGTGTTTCCACACATCTCTGTTCAGGTGAATAATAAAATCATCTTTAAAACGACTGTTTTGTAAATCAACGTGACGCAATACACACTGGCAATGAGGCAAAATGAACATCACACAACATGAAAAATTTAAACATTAAAGATTTCTTGACCAGAAGAATATGGACAGGCGGATAGAATGCTTGGTGAAATAAAAGTATCAATAGGCCTAAAGATGCACAACTGTGCAAGATGCAAAACCCATCTGCATACTTTCTCATTAAAACTGAACTAGCACAGCACCCGTGAATTTGTTACTGCATTCGGTTGGGGACCCTGAACAATAGAGGGCAATGCAGCCCCCGATTGACAACTGTGAACAAAACATATGGGTGGTCTTCTAAAAAAGTTTAAACAAAAGAGGAACAACGGGGGGTCCCCAGTTGCAGGCAAGTACACACTTGTGTTTGCGTTTGTTGCCGGCACGTGGCGTACCTTGCCAAGCAACAGCATTTTCGACGAGTCTTTCAGCAATGGGGGAAACCAGCTTTAAAAACTTTGTTTGGATTTGAACTGCACTCACTACAGTCTATCTGGTCGGAGAAGTCGCCGCAGTCTACGAAGGAATCGCAGTAGGCCGAGGCCGGCAGACAAACCGAGGAGTACAAGCAAAGGACTGTATTGCCGTCGCAAATACCTGAACAATAAATACAAGATTAAAGGTTTCTGGATGATACACAACCATAGTCATTTCGTTAATCGATGTAATAAAGCTGAGGAAAGGTATTTCAAAAGTTGCTTCCGCGTTGGCAGATCCCCCAAAAGAGCCGAACACGTCCCGGAGCTCACTTTACCTCCGACTCTCTTCAATAGGGATAAATGACTTAGAGAATAGAAAGGATACCAACTATACTACTTTGAGCAGAAAAAACGTTTCTTCGATAAACTACCAACGACAAGGCCCGCACATACCTGGTTTTTCACGCTGAGTAAAAATCATCTCGAATTTCACACACGAGGGAGGCCCACGTGCGTGTGCCGTGACCTCAACCCACGCCAGGCTGCTGTTGACAAAGTAGACCCTACCGTCATCTAGGTGTGGAACCTGAGTCAGATCGATCCTAGCGACTGTGGTGTTGTAAGCGGATGGGTCATGACCTATCCCGATGGACACCTCGTTCTCTCTGTCGAGGTCGAACCCCACGAAAGATGGCTTCGGGTTCTCCTTAAGAATACGGATAAAGATAGAGGAACCAGGCTCACTGGTAACCAGCCAGGTGCAGGCCAAGCTGAGGAGGCATGCACTGCTCTCGCTGGTAAGTGACGGGGCTAGTACAGTGACACCTGGTGATAAGGTGTTGAGATGAACACTGGCTTCACCGCAAACCGGGGGATCTTTGAAAGGAATTTAAAAAGCAAATTTTCTTGGGTGAGAATTTCTCTTCCAGAAGACTTTGTGAAGAAGACAATGAAAGTACTTTCAACCAGAGCTTTTTCATTATCCCTCGCTTCATTGTAAAAACAAGTTAATATTTTAAAGTCTGTAAACGCCTTCTTGGTAACACTTCATGAACGTGTTGTGGTGTTAATAACTGAAAGTTAAACACGTTGCGGCTTTTCAAACATATACTTGATGACAAGTAAACAAATGTAGACACAATGATGCATTTGGGTGTTAATAAAAATGCTATCGAATGGTAACACTTTCTGAACAGTGAAACCCTTTTATATCCAAAATGGTGTTTAGTTTTAACGGTAACATGTTCACAATTAACTCAAAGATGCGTTTATAATATGCGTTGGCTTTTACAACGTTTGGGATGTTCTGTTGATTGACAGCGGACTTCGTGCCAAAAGGGGAAATGTTCCATGTACTCAGTGCAACTTTCCCCAAATACTCAGTGGACATTTGTCATACTAGGAGTAAGAAGGAATCCTTGTAGCATCCTTCAAGCGTGTCAGAGCAAATGATCTTCAAGTGAAACACTACCGACGACAAGCGGCCTATCCAGTTTTGGTGTGTGTGGTGTGTGTACAGGCGTGGCATACACAATGTGGACCTCTGCACAAAAGAAGTCCACATAATGTTGGGTGCGATGGCGTAGTGTGTGTGTGGGAGTTTGCATACACATTCAAATCGTGGACCTATAACAATAGGGGACAATAAGGTCCACGGTTGCCGAAGAGTCCACGGTTGGAAAACGTGTACAAAACATATGGGAGGTCTTCCGAAAAAGTTAAAGTATGAACAACAGAGGAACAGTCCACGATTGAAGGCGTTTACACATCTGTGCATGTGTACATGTGGGGGGGGGGTGAATTCAGAAGCGAATGCGGCTTCGGGCTTGTTGTTGGAGAAAAAAAAAAGCCTTATTCACATCTTCGACATCCTCGGTTTTCTTTGGGTTCTGGTGCTAAGATTTGAAATATAAATATACCGATTAAGCCTACTTCCTTTCCTACTCACCTAGGAAGCTTTCTTCGTAAAATAAAAAGAAAATACGTCAGGGGGCGGTGCAAGGTCCCCCCACTGGATACTCCATTGCCAATGGTTATAGCTCGCTTGGCGGTAAATTAGGCTTGTCCCTCCGTGACATCGCCACTCACCTGAGTTTCCGTACTTCTGTGGGTTGACGGTCCACACGGATGCCTGAAAAACAACAAACACACTCAAGACAATCCCAGTCATTGTGTGTTTGTCTCGCACCATCTGAAAAAAAAGTGGAGAGCAGACTTCTTGAGTCTAGTTATCGACAATTCAAACTAATCCCAGCTAGGGTAGCTAGAGGAATTTAGGGTTACATGGTACACAAAATCGTGTAGTAGAACGTTTCTGCAAAAAAAAAAATGCAAGCGCATATCCCGTATTCGTATCTTTTTCCTCAATGATGCCATCGTCTTAAGTTGTCTTGTTATACGCAATGCTTAGCAGCCTCACGTATGGAAGCAACTTGGTAAGGATCCAATTCGTATGACGTTTCGGGTTTGCATACCACATTAGTGCCAAATTGTATTCCTAAAACTACGATGTATCGTTTTTTCGGGTCGCAATGCCTTTGAGTTATGGACGTGCGAGTCATGCCAAAACTACATTTTTGCCACCTAAAGGTGCCTCTCCACATGCGCGTGAGCACTTGTGCCAAGTGTTGCGTACTCGTCAAAATCACTCCCGGGGCGATTTTCCCAGCCAAACGCAACGCACACGTGAGTTATGTTAATCAAGTCGATTTCAGTGTCCGTGAAAGTGCAAGACATAAACACATCATATACGCAACGCTCCCCAAAAACATAAATAAAATTATGGCAGGCCCTCTTATACATATTCGTGTACGTGCTTTGTCATGCAGATATGCGTACGGACACGAACAAAATCAACTTCGATGCCGGACTGTCGAGTATCGTCGCATGTAGACTCCTATAAACGCATGGTTTCGCTTATCCCTGCCAGACAATTGCCAAAGTTTAAAATTGTTCAACTTTGCCGACTTTCTGCGTGCTCATTTGCTTGCGTTAGTATCCGATTTCGAGAAAATGTTTCCTTGTGATCGCGTTTCGTGATGCTCTCTGCGTCTCTTTCCGTGGATATGGAGGAATTATTGGCTTTGATACTCTTACGCTCGTTGCGCACGTTTGAACTCCACGGAAGTGATCGCCTTGTTATCCAATGAGAGAATGTTGGTGGCTTTGTTACAGTGTGTGTATGTGTGCAGGCGTGCCATACATAGTGTGGACCCCTGCACAAACGAAGTCCTCACAACGTAGGGTGCGATGGCGTAGTGTGGACTCACACACGTCCTCACAATGTTTCCCCTCTCTGAAAAACAGTTTCAGAGGCATTTTGGGGTCAAGGTTATCTGTGACAAAATGAAGATGTACGGTTCAGGAAATCACCATCAAAAGTCCTACTCGAAGGAGTTATCCTAGTTAGAGAAAAAGGAGCATTTTCCTCAAGTTTCCTTAAGCACAGGAGAACAAAGGAAAGTCCACACTTTGTATGTAAAACAGGTATGGGTGTGCGTGAGTTTGTTTCTGCATTCAATTGGTTACCCTGAACAATAGAGGACAATAAGGTCTCCGATTGACAGAGGGTCCCCGATTGACAACTGTGTACAAAACATATAGGTGGTCTTCAAAAAAGTTAAAGTACAAACAAAAGAGGAACAAAAGGGGGTCCCCAGTTGCACGCAAATACACACTGCAATGTGTGTGTGAGTGTATGCGTCTATACATTGCAGTAGTGCAGTTGTAGTTAGCACTGCACTCCCTACAGTCAACTGCTGCCGCTGGCTAGCCCGTCTCAGGGCAGAAAGGGAGCCAAAAGCGCAAGTCTCCCCTGCCACGACATAGCCTCTCCAAGACAAAAGGAGCATGGATCCGCTTACACGTTTTTTTCTCAGTGGTCGTCCGTAAAATGAAGCTCGACAGGCAGGCGCTGGATTGCCATAAAGTCTTGCTATCTCACCCCTCTTGACTCCTTGCCGCATAGTGGCAATGAACGTATCGTGGTGCTTCCAACAGAAGGTCAAATTCAAAACCACCTGGATGCACACCTTGACAGCGCCTATGTCACTAATAGCGCATATGCGCCAACCATGACCCATACAGACGACATGAAGGAACAGTTCTATGAATAACCCGATCACCTCATCCAAGCTACACCGTACCCCAAATTTGTGGTCCTTGGCGAGTTCAGTGCCCGAATCGGCGAAAGTCACCTAGGACAGACTCCTTGGCCTGCATGGCGTTGGCAATGACAACTAATGACAACTAACCATCACCAACACGTCCTTCCCAACACGTTCTTCCAACAGAAGGGCAATTTCAAAACCAATCGGATGCACCCGCAATTGGGCCACTGGCATCAGATTGACTTGATAATCCTTCGGCAGCGAGATGCCAAGGACATATACATCACTCGCACTATAAGGGAACGACCTATCTCTCTTATCACAACCTGCTAAGATCTCTAGTTGCACTCTTCTTCAAGCCCCCAAGTCGGAGAATTAGAAAGATTCTGGTAAGGAAGCTCGGCATTACCAAACTGTCTGCTTCCGAGGTCAGAGACTGTTTACGTTAGAAAATTACAACCGATCTCCTCGACTTCTCCGTCAACCAGACAGAGACTGTTGACAAGGTGAGATCCTCAGAGTGGGTTAGATCCTTGGACATGTGACCACCAACTGTCGTACGAGGCGCGTTGCTGACAACATCCTCCCTGAGAGCCAGTGTGGGTTTCGTATTTTGCACGGCAACACGGCACGATGTTTCCCCCAGGCAAGTTCAAGACAAGTACAGGGAACAAAACATGGACCTTTTCGCTGTGTTTGTAGATCTCACCAAAGCCTTTAATTCTATCGGGAGGGAAGGGCTATGGAAGATCCTTGCCAACGTTGGCTGCAAGACAAGATCTATCTGCTCGTTTCATGACGGTATGGTCGGTCGGGTAGTGGAAGACGGCGCCATGTCCGAACAGTTCCCAGTCATTAATGGCACTAAACAGGGCTTGCTGCGTTCTGGCCCCTCTGCTTTTTAGCATTGTGTTCTCCGCCACGCTCCATGACGCTTTCAAGGACTGTAACAGAGGAGTGCAGATCAGGTTTTGTGCGGATGACAGTGTGTTCAGCCTCCTGATGTTGAAGGCCAAGACCAAGATGTTGTGGATAATGTTGCAGGATCTAGTCTTTGCAGATGATTGCTCACATCCTTGAAGACGCGTAATTCATCGTGGATCAGTTTGCCACGCCTTTCGTTCGATACGGGTTAACTAACAAGAAGACGGAATTGCTTTATCAGCCACGGCCGGGCACATTGCCTGCAACCGTGTCATCACCATATGCAACAAACAACTCAAAGCTGTAGATAAATTCTGCTATTTTGGTGGGATTGTCTGGCAGAATGCCAAGGTTGACGATGAGATCACGGCTCGCATCAGGAAAGCTAGTGCTTCCTACGGAGAACTTGAACACCACCTCTAGTCCAAGTGCGGTATCAGACTCAGCACCAAAATCAAAGTCTCTATCGCACTGTTGCCCTAGTCACGCTGCTTTACGGCTGCGAGTTGTGGACAACGAATCGATCCCACCTGCGGAAGATCGAACAATTTTACGTGCGCTACCTACAAAAACTGTGTTGTCACCTGGCAAGACAGGTTTCAAACACCGAGATCGAATTTCAAACACCGAGATCCTCAGGGGTTGCAACAACACCAGTGTCGAGTTTTTCATCAAACGCGCGCCGGGCCAGCCATGTCGTGCGCAGGGGAGATGAACGCATTCCCAAGGCGCTCTTCTTCGGTGAGCTATGCGAGGGACCACGATCCCAAGGTGGACAGCACAAACAATATACCCTGAAGTCCACCCTCATGTCGTTCTGATTTAATTCGGAAAAGTGGGAGTCAGAGTCCAAGAACCAGTCTTATTGGCGTAAGATCTGCCATGAAGGCCTCACACACTTCGAGAACAACAGGACAGCCCACCTGTAGGCGCGACGTGAAGCGCGACATGCTGTTGCCTATCGTCGGCCCCCTTCATCACCAGGGTCGCAAAATCAACATGTCTGCCCGGACTCTGCCAAGATCTACGCTTTGGGCATAGGACTGGTTAGTTATCGTAGACACAAACCCCCACCTACGTAGCAGCATTAGGGAGAGAAGAGATTAGTTGATGAGGACGACTACGCAGTCCAAAATCCGATGAGAGCTCGTGAAACACGTCGTGTATTCTGAAAAGTAGCCCATCCTCACACACCATAAGTGCGATATGGCCATATTTATGCAAATGTCACATTTACTCCAAATTCAGTTTGAAATGATGAAAATTAAATATATAACATTTATAAAATGAAAAGTAGGAAATAACTGAAACTATCAGATGCTTTAAGTTTGGGCTCCGAAGCGAGAGTTTAGATTAGTTAGTTAGTTTCTTAACACACCTGCATACTTAATTCTTCTGTTTCCCCAGCTTGTTGGAGGCATTGAGATGCTGACTCAAATTCCTTAATCTTTTGAAATGAAGTGAGACGTCAATATAAAATTTAGATGAGATTTTTCGACCATTTTATATCATATATGAGGGTACAGCGGCATTATTTGTTAATTTATTGCAGGTTTTCTTTACCATTGTCGAAGCAGCAGTGTATTCAGCTGTTGGCTTTGGGGCGGGATTCAAAAAATAATGCGGCTTTGGGGCTCATTCAACATGATGTTGGGGAGAAAAAATGTACTAAAAGCTTGCCAGTCCCAGCATCCTGGCTTTTATTTGCTGGTGTTGTTTTCTTGGGGTTTGGGTTCTAACACTGTTAAAGAAAATATTATTATTTTTCTTTGTTGAAAAAAAAATTGGTCAGGGGGCAAGTTGCCTCCCATACCCCTCCCCTTTATGTATACGCTACTGTGACTAAGGGTAGAAAAAACTCCCATACTCGTTGGGCCAATACACAACTGTAGCAGCCTTGTTAAAATCAGTATTTGTCTTCCACAAAAACCCTAACCGGGCATCCTACACATTTAAAATCCTTACATCATTTCATTCAACCTTCACCCCAACCCTCATTGTATGTAAAACGAGACAACGGGGTCCATTGAGGTGTAAAAAGAATTGTTGTTGGAAATAGATCTGACCATAACCGACAGAAACGAATACTAATTCTCTCTGGCCTGGGGCAGTAACACTTAAAATAGCACACACCATTGCATTTCACAAATAATATATGGAGAAAGCTACCGGATATCAGTGTGACAGTGACGATAAAACAAAATCAACGTATATGCTGCTTGGCACATTTACAAAATTATGAATACACTACATTATTATGAAGGAAGTCCCTTGCATATGGGCCTCACCAAAGGGGTAATGGGCTCTGGTGGGCTGCTGGAAAACCAACAACCACAAAGCATTTAAAAAGAAATGGAGAAACAAAAATAATATGGAAAGGGATGAAAGTCCTTCATTTGCTCTATGAAACTGACCTTGTTTCACTGCGCGTGCTAATGGTAATAGTGCTGCCCTTGGAAATTCCCCCTTGGGAAAAAAAGAACATGGTCTTCACTCCTGGTAGCGCCTATATCCTTGCTGGTTTGATAAAATTTTAATCCACCAAGTGCCCACGTTATCATTTCATAATGGAGCCAAATATGCGTGTATCTCTCAACAACCGGCTATCGGTTGATGAGGAGACGAGACTCAACGCCGGCAATTATTGCCGTAGGCTCATCGCACAACTGCTGCCACTGCATAATGAATGATGATCAAACAACACATGCTACAAGGTAACCATTCTTTTCTACTGAAAGCAAATTAACATTTGGTAGGACAACTGGCGAAGTATATCCAGGGAGCTTGCATGCATTTTCTCTTCTGTAATTCTGTGTGATGGATGTTCACAGAATATTGCGGGTCTGCCTGTCAGACAGAATAGCGTATATGAAAGGTCGAATTTGTTGAAAATGTTATCTACATTCATTGATTAGCTGTCCTGGTAGATCATGGAGGAAAGACACAGAAGTAGTTTGAACTGCCTGGGATATAACATCCAGCCAATTACCGCTTTCTGGCGTGCCTGGTACATATCTGTTAATAGCCAGAGCGCAGTTAAGGCTTGCTACGCACCACCTGTTTCACGACCATAAGCCCCCTTTGTATCCCATGATCATCGCCGCAATTTTTCGCTAGGAATCTGTATTCTGCGGTATAGGAAGTTGAATATTCATGCCGTTGTTGGTGCCTGTTGATTTTTATCAACAAAAATGAATTTAATGCTTTAATTAGGCTTTGTACCCAAAGCGTTCATTTGCCGTTATTGCCCTTATCGAACGTTTTCTTCTGGACTTCTTTTGGTAATAAACAGCCAAGATGTTTATAAGATATTGTGTTTTAATTTGAACATTTTTATTACGATATTTAAATAAAAAATGTATTTTATAGGATCACATGAACACTCCCTGTGATGAAACAGTGCACTTCGTTTTACGTGAACCTAACTCTCCTGTGGTGGTCAACATGTTGTTGGCCAGTCTTAGCCAAATGCGTACAGAGACTTTGAACTCTGATGTTTTAAAGTGACAAGTTGAAATTAGAAACGTTGGATGGATAATGGAAAAGTGCATCAAAATCTTAAAAAAACTACTGACGACGGCAAAAGTAAATCTATTGTGAGATATTAATTCTTTCCATTTCCTGGTTTCTGCGATAAGTTTTATTTAATTTGCGAAGAAAGCACTGCAAATATTCCTACGATGTTACTGGCCCCACTTATCTGGCTAAGCTGCAGGCAGTAATCAGGGATTTGGGGAATTTCACTATTGCTCCTTTGAGAGAGCGGCGATGATCATCGAGCAATTTGATGTGCCAGAGTTGTAACTCCTCCCGTGTCATTCCTCCATGCACAGACCAAGTGTTAAGCCAACCAACGTTACGAAACACATACTATGTCTTCTCGTGTCCTGTCAAACCCCGTGTAGCAATTCACTTTTGTAATACATTGACAAAAAATGCCAAAGTTACAATTTAATAAGGGGGGGTTGACACTGCAACTAGGCGGAATTGAGTTATGTCAGCTGAAGTTTCGTGTAAATTTAAATAATCCCCCTCCCCAGAAAATGGATTAATATCAATCTATGCTGGTAAATATAACACCTAGAACCGTAACTGCGGTTTGGAGGAGATAAAGCCGGTGTGGTCAATAGTGTCGCACACCGCTTAACTTGCAGCAGTGGATAGCAAGCTCGCCGCGCCGAGATGCTGCGCCGTTGGACCTCATTTCCATCTCGCCTGCAGGATTTCGCCCAGCCCAATAAACGAGCCTACCGGGATACGCAGGAAAAGAAGCAGGAACAGCAGCAGTGTAGTGACACTAACGAGTAATAGAGGTTGTTACGAGGACGCAAGTCATCAGAAGCATTTCGATTAGATACACTGGCTGTCTGAGACGACGTGGTCAACCCGCTGTGCCCCATGACGGGAGATCTTCCCCCTGCCCGCCTAAATGGATCGCAAAGCCAGCATTCCACTCCATAGGAGTGGGTGATTTGGTCGCTCTACCACTACCGTTAGTAGGCAGGGTGAGAAAAGGTGGTGCATTCTGGGGGAGTGCATGGCTTCCTAGGCGATCTACCTTTATTTGCTCGACTCGTTGGATGCTGATACCTTTCTCCTGGCCTTTAACCGCTTGAAGGTCCTTTGTGATAACGGAACCAATTTTAGGGGAAGGCGCAACCAAAATGGCGAAGGCGTTCAGTGAGATGGCACCTGAACTGCGCGAGAGGTTTGCAAAAAACCAAGGTCCTTTTCCAGCTCAGTGGGACCCCTCTGCACCCCACTTTGGCGGGACTTGGAAGAGGGGGATCCGGTCGGCGGTCATCCCATCTCCCCTGCAGCCAGAAGCACCAAGGAAGCAGATGCACTGAAACCAGTTGGCGAGTTGGGTAACTACATGGCCTGATTACACCTGTTGGAGCTTGTATCATTTGCTGGTAGCTTTGCACTGTAAAAACTAAAACCCATTATAAACACGTCTTTACATTAATTGTAAACGTAGCAGTTTAAAAGTAACACTTTTTTATAAATAAATGTGTTTCTGTGTTCAGAAAGTGATTTTACCCAATGAATGTGTTTTTGTGTCTCGTTACTAACACCAAAGACGTGTCGTGTGTAAATTTATTGACAGATCAACACGTATTTGTTTTTAAATGAATACCCCAACGTGTTGAGCTTTAAATCATGAACACCTCAACACGTTCATAAAGTGTCACCAGGAAGGTGACACTTTATGATCACTTATGTTTACATTGTATGGTGACTTCTGGATCACGGAAGAAAACATGATTATCAACTTCCATCTACCATCAAGTCGAGGAACTAAAAGGCCATCTGTTTTCCTGTCACAGCTAAATCCTTTATCGGGTCACAAAATCGTACACCCATGCGTTGGCACCCAATCTAATTAAGAAGAAAAAGTCAAATAACACTGAGTTATGGAATTATTATGCCTGATTTCTTACACCTATCCTTTCTCTGTAAATGTTGCGTAACAACAAAAATGACGTCCAAATAACCGCTAATTCGAACCCTCTTATTACCCTATGCGGCAGGAAAGCAAAGAATCCAGGCAAAGACAACATTTATTTAGTTCATGTTCAGCCAGAGCCGTTTATTGTCGGAAAATTCCTGCATCCATAATTGTTTTTCGATCGTAGCGACTCCGCGAAAAGTTACTTGCTTTTTTTGCAGCCGATAATTAAAATCACATATCTTCGAACTCATTATTTTGGTTTAGACTACCGTTCCGGTCGCTGCGACCCGCGAAAGGTTTTAGACAGAATATTCACGGTTTCCAGTCGCTGCGATCCGCGAAACCTTCCCACGTAGCTACAATTTCGCAATTCATTTCCGGTCGCTGCGATCCGTGAAATGAACAGCGTTCGACAACAACTCAAGATTCATAATTATTTCCGGTCGTGGCGATCCGCGAAACATAAATGTGGCGCTTCCATTCTTAACTCACCTTCCGGTCGCTGCGATCCGCAAAGGCTAAAATCAACGTGTGTGTTTCCAAATCATGCTTCACAAAATTTTTGCGATCTGCAAAACATGGTAGGCTACGGCTTTATTTTATATATGTGTAACTTGGCTTCCGGTTGCTGCTAGCTGCGAAGGCTTACGTCAACGATTTATTGCAAATCAGACGTCAAAGCAGGGCTTAGTCTGTTCCCAGTCGATGCGATCTGCGATACATCAGAACAAAGCCGATTATATGTTATTTTGTTATGACGTCCTCAAACTACCTATTAAACAAGCCTTTCATGTAAAGGATTGAATCCTGACATGAATTTCTTTCTTTATAAATGAATCATTTGTCGGGATAACTATTGCCAAGAGCCAAAAAACTGCAACACCGAGAACCGCTTTGAAAATTAGTTCAGAAAAAGATTTGTCTTAACTGTCGGCCTACACTGCTCGGACAAAAGTGGTCAACCGTGCTCTGCCTGTATCAATTAGCCAAGGACCACACAGGGCCGTGGGAAAGGACTGTTTCTTCCGGACCCCAATTCTTATACCGTCTTGCGGGCACTAAATTCTTTTAAGCCTCATGGGCCTCAAAGGAATTAAGGATATATTCTATGACGAATCAAATGATTACATCTGTAAAAAGAATGACAAGAAACGAATTTGCTTCTCCGATTCAACGTTATTCCCGCAGTGAGAGAAAAATGACGACAAATAGGACGGATAAGAATAGTTCTTTTCGTGAATTACAGTGCTCTGAAAGTGAAATCTACAGGCGTTATTTCGAAGTTGGAATCAACATTTAGTTAGAGTGACCCCTAATTAAACTTTCATTTAAGCACTTTTAAATGAAAGAAGTGCTAAAATTATCTGGGAAAACCTATACCATTCCATGTTATTTGTAGTTAATTACACATTGGGTAATTTTGATAGACCTTCCTCTTTCCTTTAGAATTTCAGCTTCAATCGCAATATCTCGCAGTAACTCCAGGTGTATTTACTTGCATAACCAATGTGCTCAAATTGGACACTTAGTTCCTACACATATCATATGCAAACCATTATTCCTATTCCCGCTTACCTTGTCTATAAACGATTTTGTCTCACATTGGTTGAGTTCATTGCTGCACAGGCAGGACCCATCCAGTCTCGGTCAGCGTTTCACCCTTCCTTGCAGTGGAATTAAAGTTATCAACGTCTTATGCCACAACACGAAATCCACAACAGCCTGCTGTGCTAGCCTCTTTCGCCACAGTGGAAATACAGGCTTCTTTCATTCGTGTAAATCAGTGATCTAGTTCCTATGGTGTACAATTTACGACACTCATTTCTGCCTCTCTCTAGCCTCCTTCCAGGCGACGCAACCAAACGACGTGACGGCACGACGGCTCCCTTGCGTCGGCCGTTGCGTCGCGACGTCGTATTACTGCCATTATACGTTTGTACACACGCGACGCGTCCCGTGTCACGTCGTGCCGTCGTCCGTCGCGTCATGCTGTCTTATACGTCCTTCCTTGTTGCATTTTACCCAGCGTAAACGTCGTTCGTCGCTCCTTCCGTCGCCCGTTGCATCGTCATACGTCCCGTCCTATGTCGTGTCGTGCGTCGCGTATTACGTCTTCTGAAGCACAACACGACGTACGACGCGCGTGGGCTATCGCCCTTTGCTTCATTGTGTTTATAGAGGGCGCCTTCACGGTTTCTTTCAATTCTGTCCCCCGTGGTGGCGTAGTGCATGTCATGAGTAGCAGGCCTTTTTTCTGTTCTTTTTCATGCACTTTGTGTTTTCATTAATAGTGAGTTATTGAAGACTTTTTTTTTTCAAAATGTAAAGAGTGTCGCGTTGACCAATTATCTGCATTGTCTCCAGGAAATAAATAACATTAATTAACGTCAGCCACAACAATATTTTAGCATTTCCTTCTATGATATTGATCTTTCCAATAATTATTTGAAAAACTATGGTAAGACACAATTCATCAATCATTATTATGCGCTTGCTAATGTAGCATGCGGATCTGATAAGAAATTATGTGCACTGAAAAACATAGTTGCAGAAAAGACACCGTCACAATAGTAATAGGGCCCACGGTGTTTTTTTTTTCAGAAGCACGAACTAATATCTTGAATATGCGGTGCTGATGAAGTTAACGAGGAAAACTGAACTGGACAAAGATTGAAGACGGAATATTCTGGGGGTAGTAATGTAGTGCAGGCTAGGTAGTAATTTCCTAAACCTGTGGTCAAACTTGCGGTCGTACAGTTGTAGACAAATTGCTTGGAGGCGCAGAAGTATTAGTTGGAAATCGCTGCGATTGACCACAGAGAAGTATCTACAGGGTTACAAATCTATCACAAATGGGATATTCATCAACTGTCTTAAAAGAAAATCATCGACCGGGTAAGTAAAGAGTGACGAATTCTGGGCTTATTATGTGAGAGCAGTTCCTGCATACGCAGATTTTTTATTTGCCCTTTTAATTTTTTTTTTAAATAAAGTATGACAGAAGCTATTCAAAGCTAAGCGTGGATGAAACATAAAACAAGACAAAAACCTATGCCTGCCACTCAGGGCATGTATTTTGCAAGAGCGGGAGACGAAACTGAAAGAAAACAGTAAAGGTGTCCTCTATAAAAAAAAATGTAATTAAAAAATGGAGCATAGGGCGACAGCTGACGACGCGTCGTGTCGTGCGTTGTGCCGTGCTTCAGGCAACTTACTACACAACGCGACACACGACGCGACGCACAAAGGTGCGACGTGACGAATGACGTTTAGGCAGAAAAACATTCAACAAGGAAGACTTAGACAGCACGACGCGATGGGTGACGGTACGACGCGACCCAATTTTGCCGGCTATACAACACCATAAGAAGTCGGTAGTGCATTGTGTAGTTGTGTCACCTCGGAAGAGCTTAAGGAGAGGTAGCAACGCGTGTCGTGAATAGTACACCATAAGTTCCCGCTTCAAATGCATGGGCGGAGCTATAGTCCCGTTTTATGCTCGCACGCACAAATATTTAACCCCAGGTTTAATCTAGAACGACTAGACAAATTGATAACCAACAAACAAACCCCAACCTCTAGTCGATTGTATTCTTGATGTAAGAACTCGACGCGGAAATGGCGCGGCAAATCTGGTCTTTGTACTTTCGACCCGCCGATAATGAAAGCATCATCCATCATCTAAGTGTTTCATTAGCCAATATACTTATTGAAAGCAGTACCCTTATATTGAACAATCTTTAGTTTTAGACAACACAAAATAGCAAGAAGGGTGAAATATCAGCTATGAATTTTATTCTATTTACTGAATTACAACATGTGTAATTTTGTGTGGAAGCGTGCATAAGCAGCCCCCGTTGAGTTTCGTGAAATCCATGGCGGGAAAATAAAACATTAATTTTGTGCAAAAGATAAAAATACCACCAAAAT
Organism: Acanthaster planci; assembly: GCF_054643075.1. Classification (NCBI taxonomy): domain Eukaryota; kingdom Metazoa; phylum Echinodermata; class Asteroidea; order Valvatida; family Acanthasteridae; genus Acanthaster; species Acanthaster planci. The sequence continues at coordinate 5,758,125 of NC_141797.1, forward strand.
GAACTTCTGCAGCATCTGAAAAAGATTTCCAAGCCCAGCGAGCTTCCAAATCGCAAGGACGCAGCCGCATCGTGCTGTTGTTGCCAAAGCATTGTCATGGAGAAAGACACAATTACTTCCCATAAAAACCTCGAACACCGTTGACAGAGAATTCTTGCACTGTTTAATCTGGGGCTGATGGAATTGATTTGGCAATAAGCGATCACGTAAAATGTGTGCGCTCTGCAACTTTAATATACTCAATTGGGGCACCCGTGCACAAAACAAACCCACCGTAATCGAATTTATCATTATTCTTCGTATTTTAAACGAAGCAGGGCAAGTTTCTTAAATTCACCAATATTTTGATCTGACTAAATTGTAACGTTTTGGGGCAGGGTTTACTGTTTGGTTTGTTTGTAGTAGAAAGCTTAGGATTGAATTTCTAAAGAAGCTAATGAAAGTTACTGCCCTCGTTATTATACAATGAGCGGGCAAACCGGGACACGAGAAACGTTTGTGAACTTTAAGCCAAAAAGGCATCTCCCTTAGAACATGTGTGTGCATGACTGGTTAACAGAATTAAAATTGGAAAAGAGACGTATCTCTCATGTCCCCTCTAAACTGGCCTGCTATTTCTATCACCAGCAAAGAAGTCTACTCATATTTCTGCCAGTGCTCAAAAATGCCATTCTCCATAGGCGTTACATTCAGTCAATAACTGCATGACTGGGAGTATATATTACTTCAGTGAGGTTTACACATTTGGGGATCCAAGGGGCAACTTGGGCCATGCTCCCACCCCCTATCATCTGATTAGATGTTTTGAAAGTAATACTAAATGAAATGGAGCTTTTGGACTCGTTCATTTCCCTTCCCTTCTATAAAAGAGTGCAAAACCCCGAAAAGAAGCTTCAATTTCGGAAAAGTTATAAAAGGTTTCATACAAATTCAATAATGTTTGCTCCCCTCCCCCCCAAAGCTTTTATGGCATCCCCCCGAAAGGTTCTGGATCTGCCCTCAGTTAAAAACATATTACTGTGTGTGCTGAATCAAGCAAAGTGGAGATGAAATGTTGACTTAATTTGTGGAACAATTGCCAAAGAGAACGAGAAGGTAATGGGGTGGAAACAAGTGATACGTCAGGTTCAGTGCAGCGTTTCAACAATCCAAGCAGAATATAATTATCTAAAAGAATAGTGATACTGTTCCCTCTGTGTAAAGCCACAAGGTGGATCTCTCCGTGTATCAATTCATGCACAGTCACGGATTCGCGTTTTTCATCTCTGCGTGAGAGATGATGCTACAATTTGACACTTGTAGCCCAGCCGTAACGAAATGAGGCTAAAGTCCCCATACCCAGTCGTAGGCTGCAGGCCCATACTGGTCTTTCAACATGGAATCTTGAAGGAACCACCTACATTTCCACCACGTGTTATGCCCAGGTTCAAAAAGATTTTTAAACCGGGAATAGCATTAATAGGTAGTTTCCTTTGCCCTTCCTCGTGCACATAAACATTCTGACAGAAATTAAAAGTCTAATATTAAGGCTCAGTTTGCTATCTCGTTTTACAAAATGTAGGCCTACTTGTTGGAACGTGTCGTGCACTGCTCTAAGGAGAGGATTACTCAAATCCCACTTGGAAACAACCGGCCATTATTAATTGTGTCCATAGCCACATTGGAATGTGTTTATGCAGATCGCTTGGTCACTTGTTCTTTACTAGCGAAATGACTACCGGACTAATGATGACTAATGAATGCCGCCACACAGTCTGGTACCCAAGGATCTGCACTTTCTGAATTGTTTAAAATGATCTTGTAAATAAGCAAATGGTTTCGTTTTAAGTACCCACGCCATGAATTTGGCCACCTGATCAAACAGCACCTGATGGGTGTACACAATGGCGTTGATTCATATATACAGTTCAAATCCAAACTTTGATCCTGATTGCAATACAGTTATCTATCATGCAGGTAATTGTGTTCGCTATTAATTGACATTATGTAATCAGCCGATTCGGTATCCAAACAGCTCATAGACGAGGGCTTGCAAACTCAATCCAAAACTGATTGTCGATTTCAGTAGGGTGGGTTCTGGTTTTTCACGAGGAGCTTGTTAGGGTTACTTTGCCATCACTTCCGTCAGGCTATCTTGTAAACAGCCAAAGAGCCAAAGGAAAACAAACTGAGGAGAAAAAGAAACTGGTTGTATTTAAATAGGAGAGATCATTACTTCTGAGTCACTGTGACTAAATTACGTGGTACCCCTTTCCCGTTTTTATTTCAACGTAACAACGTGTCAACGTGTGAAGAAAGTTCTTCATTTCTGCTGCGCAAAAGCTCTTGACCATTGTCAATAGGAATCAAACGAGTTAGGTGCGTCAAAATTGCCCAATCGGCTTACTTCAGTGTTCAGCACTGGATTTTTCAGGGAAAAGCACCGTTGTCCTTTTGTAACGTTATTAAAGCAGTCAGCTGACGGCTTTGCAAACAGTTTTCCCCAGTTGTTGAGTTCAGTGAAATTTATTCCTGCACGCGTGAATTACGTGACGTTGCCAGATGTATGATATAGAGATGGGCTCCCTGGAAAAATATATGCAACCCGGATTAAAAGGTCCATTATAAATGGGCGATTTGACCGACCTGGATATTCAGAGTGGGGTGCGGCAATGCTTACCTAAATTTTTTCAGGTCGGGTTGCATCGATTAAGGGAGTTCACGTCAATTTTGGTTGGATTCAGTTTATATAAACAATGTTCTAGGTCGGTTTAGTCTGTTTAACTTGGATCGATACACAACATAATTACACGAATTTAAGTGGGGGCAAAATATCACTTGTGATCACTCATGTTCATCATTTTCCTTTTTCTCCTCTCAACTGTGCTGATATTTGTTGTCTTTTTTACTTTTAACTGCTTGCTGCATGCCATTTACGTCCTTTCCGACTTAATAAAAGAAAAATTAACGGTTCTAAAAGGCTTAATAAAAGAAAAATTAACGGTTCTAAAAGGTCAATTTTAAACTCGCTAAAAACACTTCAAACAATGACGCCAGTACTTACACCTACCAATCTTTGGCTGGATCTTTTTGAAAGAGCCATTGCTTCTCATTAAAAACAAATGTATGCGCCCCTTTCTATTCGTGACACTGCGCCAAATCCTTGCCTTTTATGCTATTTTATTTTCAAGTTTGTTTGAAATACTACTTTTTTTAAAGCGGGTATTTTATAATACGTAATTGTGTACCTGGTTAATTTGTTCTTAATGTTTAATGTTATGAATTTTCCTAATTTGTCCATTTAGTTGTGATTGTATAATTAAAGACATTTTATTTCATAATTGTATACCATTGTACATTTTAATTTGATTTTTGGTTTAAATTTAATGTAATGAGTTTTAATGCCAAGTAGAGCATTTTAATAGATGTTATTATATTGTTATTAAATAAAAAAATAAACAAATTTGCAGATGTCTTCACTGAATCTTTAATCATAATATGCCAATTTGTATACCCGGAAAAGAATTTAATTCTAGCCATGCTGCCACACAAGACACTTCTATGTAACTTTTATATGGTAATTGATATACATTCTGATTTAATAAATATAATATTTTGTGCTTACGGGAAAATATGCCCCCCACCAACCCACAGTTTGTTATGTTGCCTCAGTGCAGAGCGCTGGAACTACGAGACATCCAGGATAACGAATGGCTATAGGAACTGCGTTTTATCTCCCATTTTTTGTAAACTACCGCCTATTTGCTCCATTTGTCACCTGAGATCATGAGTGGTTTTCCCGGCACCATTGACAGGTCATCTGTCACAGTCCTTAGGTAACAGTATACGAACAAAATGTTCGAAGGTGGATAGTTGACGTTCGCTCCGAGTCCATGTGATGTGAACTGACCAGTAAATTGTAATTACAAAAATGTTTGTAACCTGCCCGTTTAATCCAAACGTCAGCCAACAAAACCTGAATTTTAAGGAGATAATTAACAAAATTATGATGAAATAAAATGTCTTGGAAAGTTTCTTCCCGTCTTTTGCAAATAAATGCTTTGGAAGGGATGGAATTAGCACCAGTGGTGAGTGGCGTTTTCGTGGTAGCCGGGTTACATTCAATTAATTTTCATATCAGATAAACGTTCTTCGTGGCTTTGTTTGTCTGAGTTTCTGGCATATGCAATGTTTGCAAGCAGGGAAGTTGTTAGTCATCCGGCCACGGCCATTGAAACAGGTGTTCGGCTATGCCCACAAAAACGGTGAGACTTAGGGAGACGAATGATTGCTTGCAGTGTAATGTGCCCAAAAACAGACTTTGTTGCCCGCTCATTTTGTTTGAAAGCGTTCAGAGGACGACACTGTCTGGTACTGTTCGTTATCTGCATTGTGTCTCAGAAATGGTCGCTGTACTACAAAAATCTTCTTAAAACATTTTCAGGGAAGGTTACACAATTTTTTTATATTTTATTTTTTTTTCCATTTTTGTTTTGCCGTGATGATACAAGACTTCCTACGTTAGGGGTATAAAATGTACTGTAGGTTTCATTCCATTGATTTGTATTTAGTTTCTTTCGGTTGAATAAACAGTGAATGAATGAAAGCTTCCCTGGAATTTGGGTGAGTTTCCCATGCTGCATTCGTGTGTCCTATCCCCATTCAATAAAGTCATTGCTGGTATCTCCATAGAAAGAGCTTTCTGAGTAACGGAAAACAGTCCAGGGTCTTCACTTGCGCCGAGTGCTTCTGCTTGTACATCGCTCTGGGCTCTGGCATTTCTGTTGTATAAAGTTATTCCGAAAGATCTTACATTACTTCATCATATCCAGTTCCTGCCCACACTCCATTCTTTCAAAACCCAAATAGCATCTCTAAATCATCTTTGTCTTGCTATGCCGTCAACGTTCAGTAGAGATTTATTATCTTTCGTATGACTTTCACCTCTTAATGGGTGTCTTGTTTAGTCTGTATCCACAGTTTAAATGTTCTGTTCGTTTTTTGTTCGTCTCTTTTGTTTTGTTTTTTTTCCCCTTTACAATGTAATAATGCATTGAGAGCCTGCACATGGATCCTACATCTTTCACAATAAGTCTGCCGAACCATCGCTTAAAGCTAACCCTCGTATCTCATTGTGGCCGGCAGGCATCTTTGCTGCATTCTGTTCTACATTGTAAGCTGTCATATACCTCATCCACTCTGAGAAGACACCACTATATGGAGTCAACTCAACTATTTGCTCATTCTTCAGGCATAACAGCAGCAAGTTAAATGAAACTCGTGACATATAGGCAGGTAAACAGGAGATAAGATCTTATACGTGTATGAACTTCTTGGCAGAGATCAGATTTTTATAAAGAACTATGGTGTGTACCTAACATGGTAGAGCACATCAACGGAATCCATTCGACCAACTGCATGGTAGTGGGTTTTTAGGTATAGTTAGAAATGGAATTTTGCCATACGAGCATACAAGTTCGAATTGTAAGTTGTCACCTGGACATCTTAGAGAGTGCATGTAATCGAGATCTCATAATTTTTTTTTTATAATAGCATAAATATCTTAAAGGTTTCTATCTTTCAGAAGACAATACTTACGTGTACACGTTAGGAATATTTCTGTACATTTACACAGAATCTTATGTCAATTGTTATTACAAATGTCATGTTAATGTACAGAGGCTCATTTTGTAAATAAACGCTGTTTTCTGACTAATACAGTTGTATTTGAGGAAGCAACGTAGACGAGAATGAAGGAGGCCGCTAACAAGACTGAGGGAGGCTACCAGCGCTTTTCGTCGGTGATGACATTGACACGTTTGGTTTTTATTTAATGTGTTAAGAGATAGTTCCTCACCTGAGAGCTGCAGTGTGATCACGGTTGCTTCCAGAGTAATCTAGGAGCGTGCAGCTCGCTTATTCGAGCATCGCTTTTTCTTTCAAATTTAGTCACAGTTGGCAGGATGGCAGGTTAAAAGCATACTTGTTTTAGTAGTTCTTATTTTTTAGCAGGCAAGATGACTTAGAATAAAATTCTCTCTCCACAAAAACATTGCATGTTACTCGCAATAACGGGAAACACGAGAAAAATGGCGAAACCGCCTTATGAAAGTGGTTTTGTTCACTAAAGTCAATACGCAAATTTATGGTAATGCATTTTACAGAGGAAAATTGTAAATTTACAAAGTTTTTACGGGGCTCTGTTGTAACACACAAAACTCACTGTACAGTCACAAAGTCTGTCCGTTACAAAGATTCTTTGTTAATTTCTGACACACTTTACAGAAAACGCACTGTAGAACAACACAATTTTAAATTATTTGTCATTAATATAGGTTTTTTTTGAAAATCGTTTTTTTTTAATTGCTTTTTATTTTTTTTACTAATGAAGAGTTACAGGAAAACATTTGGTATCTATGCACCAGAGCTTTGTTTCATTTTTCATGGTTGAAGGGTTCCGAGAAGACACCCCGAAGGGCCAGAGTGGACGTGAAGGAAAAGATGTTTGCTTCGATTGCTTTAGCAATGAACCAGAGTTAACAATGCACCAGAGTTTCATGCTTTTCTCATGAATGTATGCAGAAAGACACCCTGAAGGGCTATGATGGAAGACAATTTTGTTTCGCCTGCTTTATTTATGCACCAGAGTTAATAATGCACAAAAGTTTAATTTTATTTGTCATGAATGAAGGATAGGTAGAAGACACTCCGAAGAGCCTGAAGGATCATAATGGAAGACTTGAATGCTTTTCTTGGTAATCTTTACATATTATGTGCATACTACTAATTTCTCTAATATTCTGTTACTGAAATGCTTGCATTCGTTTCCTTCTGCTGTGTATCAATCTGTTAACTACCCAATGGGTATGAATACAGAAGCGTTTGCTCTTCCCTAATACCAGTGTTTGCTGTACTTTAAACCCACGTGAACAGACTTTAATCTTTCTTTCTTTTGATACCTTTATATTCCCTTCTTTGGTTTTGTATGCTAAATTATTTAAATTATCACCCTCAGAACGTACAATAATTGGAGGTAGAACAAAGTGGCTTTGCAAGCAGCAAAATATACAACTTTCGATTCCAACAACCCCGATTGCAGACCACTGTAATGGCTTTGTCTATGGCCAAACTGAATTATTGGTCAAAGTAGTTTATGAATAGTTTTTAATTTGTGGGTTATAGTTGCATTACATTTAAAACAATTAGTTAATTGGACATCACTTACAGGTCACAGGCAATAAAGGTTTAAATATAAAATTTAAGAAAATACCATCGCTACCGCTAGCCTGAAAGCGTTGACTACAGAGTTCAGCTACATTTATACGTTTCCTCTTTTATATTAATTACATAAAGCTGGTGCATGTCTCTCCCTTAATCCTGTAAACACCAACTTCTTTACTTTGGAGATTGAAAAGAAAGGAATTTTGAGGAGTTTTGTCTGAGTTTCTGCTATACGCAATGTTGCAAGTAGGGAGGTTGTTAGTCATCCGCCCACGGTCAGTGAAACAGGCGTTTGGCTATGCCCACAAAAACGGTGAGATTTTGGGGGCGCAGTGTACAAACTGAGACAGCAAAATCCACAGTAGGCCTAGGCGCCAGAGTTTTGGCGCCACAACTGCGTCGACAGGGCCTGCAGAGTGCTTGGTTTTCAAATAAAAGGCTGGCTTTTTAAGAGCCAATTCTTCTACCATGAAAACAAATTAATGTTTAAACGTTTACAATCTTTGCTTCTGCAAAGCCAAAACATTTATTTTAAAATGGTCATTACCTCGGGAGACAGACTTCCATAAAGGCAAACGATTGATGGGCAATGCAGTCTGACTAAGGGGACGTGTGCTTCTCCATGGATACCTTACAACGACTGTGGAATCAAGGGAAATAAAATCGTGCGCTCTCTTAGCCTTTTTGCTTGACTATTTTGAACATTGTTGGTTAATCGATATCGGTCGCTCGTAAAAGGAAACACAGTGCTTCTATCATTCATCATATGCATTTACATAGGACTTTAAAATGTGAAAAAGACAGACTCTTCATTTGCTAATGTGTCTTCGGATGGTAAATGTTTCTCATAGCTGAATGAATATAAATGTTTTCGTTACTACAACAACGATCGTACCTCGAGATTTTCAGTACAGGTTTGTGGGGCGATTTCCACAGGTTTGGAGAATAAGTTGCCAAATACCATTTTTAATCTTTTCTCGAGAAGACTAAAAAAAGAGACAATATGAATTAACCTTTTTTCAGAAAAAATTACCCCACAGACAGAGTAAGAGAGTAAAAGACAGCCAAAAACTAGACCAAAGGGAACTCGTTGTAAACCAATATTTAAGCCCAAAATGTAAGCCTAATGCCATGGCTGAACAAAGTAGTTCTATGGAACAAAAGCTGTCAAAATATGTTAAAGATGGTGGCCTTTTAAATAAGACAACCATTGAGAAAAGGGCTGCCCTTTTCCGTAACATCTGTCAATATAAATCACTAAAACAAGTGAAACGAACATTTTTAATGAAGGCCTTGTGGTGTATACGCTAGTTTAAAGACTACGCTAACGAAGTGGTAGAATATTAGCTTTGAATACTGTGAAAATGTGTTTTTGAAAATCCAAAAGTTCAAGTTGAGTCATTAATTGTAAAACGAATACAGTAACTTGTCCAAATCAATGAGTAACATTGATGGTATTTAATAAAATGACTCGAGAAATGCTTTATTTATCATTCACATTCACAGGAAGGAGTAGACTAATGCTCTAGTTGAGTGTCGATATTAGGAACATCATAAAAAGACTTTAATAAATGGACCACAAAATGTTTTAACTAGGCCACATAAATTTATATTCAGTTAAAGCGATAGCATTTCAATCATATCACAGACGGCACTTGCTTTACACTTCAATAAAACCTAAAGAGGACAGATAAATCAGTTGTTACATAAGACGTAATGAGAGGAAGGCCTAATTATACACTCTATACACCGGTTACATATTGGATATCGTAAGGCAGAGGTAGCAGATCACCACTGGTTTCATTTTTTCTTTTTTAAATTCAAATTTCTCTACGGAAGCGTATAAGGGCCACTTATATTTTTTTGAGACACTATCTTGCCGCGGCGAATTATTTATCTCGCTGCGGCGAGTTATTAATCGCGCTGCGGCGAGTTATTTATCTCGCTGCGGCGAGTTATTAATCGCGCTGCGGCGAGTTATTTATCTCGCTGCGGCGAGTTGTTACTTAACTCGGTACAGACAAGGCTGGAAATGCTCAAATATTACTGTTACCATCCGAATGGTCTTTTCTTCTCCCTTTACTCATTTGGATACCAATTTCATTCGTTTTAATCTTTGTAACAATTTTTTTCCAATTTTGAGGAGCATTAAAGAAAGATGTTGACGTTAAACTGAATGGACAGGATAAGCGCAGAATAGTTCGATGTTCCTGGTGATCTGAAGGAGTGGTGGTTACGTGGATGTTGGTTGATACAGGACCCTTGATTAGAAGAGTAGTCGGAATCATTGGGTCTGGTATGTAAACTGAGTCTAAATATACAGCGAGTTGAGCTAGTTTTAGCTAGCTCGCGCAGCGAGTTATTTTCTCGCCGCTGTGAGATAGTAACTCAAAATTTCTTTCTGCTGCCGTATTTTTGTGATAAGGAGTCCAAAAATCAAATTCTTGAAATAAGAGCTTGACCTGTAGTTTGCTGAATTTAAGGCATGAATTTTCTCCGATTGACCAAAATATCTATTCTGCGTGGACAATCAATATTTTTTTAATGGATTTAATGCTATTTGGCAGAAATGACAATACTATTTTTTAATGTCAAATGGTCATAGCTTTTCTTAGATGAATGAATTAATTGTAAAGAGAGTGGTATTTATAAAGCGCACAGACGGCTGAGAAGTGTCGCTGATGGACTCAACATCGTTATCAGGGAAGACTCTTCCTCTTATACAGTTTTCTAAGCGATGACTTTTTCTGCATGGTCGATGACCAACTCATTCCTGGAAAGCTACCATTTATATATTATATCCAGTGGCATGTTCTTCAACCCTAATTGTATGCTTTCAATGGTACAGGCATTTTATTGTTTAATAAACTTCTTTATTTGACAAGTACCTTGACCCTCTTCGGATTTCAAGGTCCTCGACTTGCACGTGTGTTTGCCATGATCTCTAAACAATGCTGGCATCACCCAAACCGCATCAGCTCTATCAGTCAATATCTTCCTGTGAAATGTATTTTTGGCGGCGGAGATATGTTTATATATCCTTTTGCCCTTCACCGAAGCATTTATAAACTCCGAGTATATATACATGTACATTGGCGAGGGGAAAAAAGATATGAAACTAAACTCTTACCCAACTAGCCAATTTTAAAATGTGACATTAACTAATTCCACTGACTGACTACTGTGTTTAACGTGTTGTGAGATTGAACAAGGATTCATCGGGTGGCATTTTATTTGAATCGTTGAAATACATTTTTCTCGTTGAATTGGACCAGGAGGTGCTGTTGATGTCAATGGAACACACAGCGTTCCTCCTTTGTAAAGTAAAAATTGATGAATGGTCTGCATTGAATAATGTAGTGTATTGCTGTTTTTTTTGCATGCTGTAGATGCTTCCAAGATCAATCCTAACCACAGCAGATTGACCACGCGAGGCTGTTACACATATGTGACTGCAAAGGCTTTGCAATCTTGGCAGTATGGTCGACCATGGTTGGACTGTACAGTCCAGTGAATAGCAAGTTACACATAAGCTCAATGATTCTCAGTGGGGCTTGTGAGGTTCACGTCTCTAGCTCTCTGTCATTTTGACTGGTGAACAGCAAAGTGAGTTTGGCTGAAATGATTGTAGGAGTAGTCTACCTACCGTCGGCTGTGTTTTTGGTATTAAATGACACTTATGACACACTTTGCTATGGGAGGACGCTATGTTTGCTGATGTTTAGACCAACTATAGGTCACGTGACTTAGCAGACGCAATCGGTCTGTTTCCTTTTCACTTTTAGGAACACTTGTATACGTTTGACCCAACTTTTGATCTAACTTGTGGTCGACTAGATTGTAAGTGGTTGTGTGCTAACATGCTTGCAAGCACGCATCCAAATCGTGTCATCGATGTTGGACTTTCCTCAATCATTTGTCTTGCGAGAGGCAAAAAAAACCTCTTTCCCAGGAAACGAACCTCGATCTTCCTTACGCTTGCTCACTTCCAAGAAAGTCTCAGATAAGATACTCCAAAACAACGCCACCTGTGATCTTCCATGAATAGATGATAACAAATCAGCGAGGATGGGAGCACGATCACAGATCCTCCATCCCGCCCCTGCAGCATTGCCTGCAGGCGCTACGTCAATGCACCAGACCACCAGGTCACAAAATCCAAATATTAAACTAAAACCATAAAGAGTGTAAATTTACCACTCTCTTCTCATTTCTCTTACGTCTGAATGATCTTAAAAGGCTACCAGGGCTGCCACTTGCCCTTGAAAGGAAACACTGTGTCACTGTCCACGCTCTGAATGGAGTGGATAGGCCAGAAGACTTTATCATCTAGGCTACAGAGATCTTGGACGGTACATTTAAAAATCAAACTTCTTTTGTGTGTCGGGGAATGGCATATCAGTCTGACTGCCCTCCTCATCGTTGACGTCTCGTTTTGAAATACTCTCAGAGAAAGCTGCTGTATTATATAATTGGAAATAAAGGTCATTACCAGTGATTGGCACGGCAGGTCGGGAGACACCCTTGATCTTTTTACAGGGAGGAAAGGTTGGCGTTTCTAAACACCTCGAGCAGATCTTGACAAGACGCATGCCATTATTTGCAGTATCATGGAGCAGCACATCCCCAGCATAAGGACTAATCAAAAGGCGTTGAAGAATCACGTGATTCACGGTTTCCCCAAGAGGAGCATCATTAATCGCCAAGCAGGCAATGTTTTGCCAGCAGCTGTACCTTGTACGTTGTAAAGTTGAGAGTTGCGTTCATTGTCACATAAAATAACTAATAGTACCTTATCAGATAATTTATAATGGCCAGAAAGTGCTTTGCCATATGCGGCTGTCATCAGTTTGGTCGATACCGGATGATGGCCTCGTGTTTTCTCAAACTTGTGCGATTCATAAAACGTCAAAGGCTTGCTTCTATTTTTGCACTCAAACTCATTTCTGCTAAATAATAAGCATTTTATACAGTCCCAGAAACTTTGAGATATAAAACAAATTTGTGCAATCTTTGTACACGTCCTGACTCTTCAGTTCTATGTCATGATTCACCCCCCCCGGTAATACACTGTTCACAAATTTAGGCTCCGTCGAGTTAAACTTTCAGTTGTGTGGTTCTCAGTTAGCTCGCTTCAGAATGTATAGGAATATGATATAGGCGCGGTGAGAAATCGGAGATTTGGAAGTGAAGAAACACACTTCAGGACACTTGGGAACTCATTACACTGGTTTTAATATTGCAACTATACGAATAATTATTTGGTGTTCTTTATTCTGACCTAGAGAAAACAACTTTCTTAATTTCGATGCGAAGATTCAACTATAATCATGAAAGACTAAGTTCTTCACTGGTAAAAGACTGATGGCAATGGTAAACCGCAGTATTTTGATGTGCAGAAATATATATATATTTTTGTTTACTACCATGTTAATACGATTTAATAATATTAATACTACTATTTTGCAATTATGTTCCCTGGACCCAGCTTCTAGGGTATCTTCGGTTTCGGAGAGACAGATTCCTTAGGAGAAAGCCGAGCCAGTCTCGAGTTTTGTTAGAGGGATGGGTGAATACCTATGTCATTCCGACCGTATCCTCATCTCAGTCACAACTGCGACCGGCAATGTATCATCTGCCGGCCTCTTGCTTTGATTTCCTACCTACGCAATAAAGGAAATTGTTTGACCACAATTGCAATTATTCTTTTTTACACATCGATAGGTCTGTCGATAACGAGTGGCACAACCATGACGCACGTCGAGGCCTATTAATTTTTAAAAAAAGGAAATAAGCAATTTGACATGAAACGACTTGATATGGAATACAATTTTCCACAGCGAATTATATCACTGGCTCTGACAATATCTCTTGATCATTTTTCAGTCCATTATAACCAAAATTACCATTTCATTAACCAGAAAAGAATAGGGGGGAAAATTTCCCGGAGCCTTCTCCCGCTTCCTCTCTCTTTTGAAAATTATAATTGTCTTTCAATCATTTTGACTCTGTCAAGCCGTTCTTGCGCAAAGTTCAGTTTACTGATACAGGGCAGCCAAAAACACTTTATGCCCTGCTCAATGCATACCGCCTGCCACTGGTTTACATTATCTTCTTTTTTTTTAAACTACTTAGCCCTGCGGTCGCCAGGTAGACTGCAGTGGTATGAACAGCCCTTTTGTGTGTTTAATTAATAAAATGTTATACAGCCAGTATATCTGAGACTACATGTAATCTTCATTCAACGGACCAATTTTGAGACTGTGCAAACACATTTAATGTGGGAGTCACCCAGAGAAACACTAATCCTGAGAAACCTGGCATTCCAGGGAAGCCTCATTCAGGCGTGTACAAACCCGTTTTTGTTTAACCATTCTTGCCTGGATCTAATATATGAAGCAAGATACGGGACGGAGAGCAGCCCCATCCCTGTGGCGGTCATTGTTTGATCAAAATCTCAGGAATTTTTAACAGACATCCAAGGTGGATGTGTTTTTTCCCCTTTTCTTCCCCGCTACAATGCAGTCATGACGACCCAGGCAGTTCACTGACAATACACGTGCTGCTATATATTGTTTGCATATGTGCGTTTAACATTTATCGGCTATTAGCAGACAAAGCAAACTGAGTTGCTCCAGTACTCGGCACCAAAGTGAACGCCAAAGCATTGCTGTGACGTCACGTAGGTATTTGCTAGGCGAACTTGGAAAAAAAACCTCACCAAGTGTACATGTATTTTTTCTCCAATAGAACGGATTAGAGCTCTGCAAAACGGCATCTAGTTAAACAGACGCTCTTAATCACACTTGCTGATGCTGATGGAAGATAGGTGTTGAATATTGAGGCCAATATTCGTTGGTTGCAGTGTTCAAGTAGGCCTAAACTTTATTTTGTGGTCATGGTGTTGCTTGCTGTACATAACATGTCAGCTCGGTCGGTGAATAAACTTATAGAAGATTACATATTACATGTAGTTTCATCCCTCTAACCAGTCTAAATCGAGGGAAAAAGAAAAGCAATAGGACAAGATATTAGTTACCGGAATCCGCTGATAACTATACGTGTACACGGATAGCGTTAGGGGAAAAACGAAATGGAACTCCGTCTATTTCCGACACTCCGCCGATTGCAACCCCATTTAAAAAGTGTTGAATGGAAAAATGCTTACATTTGGTGTCATTGATAAGTAAGTGATTTTAAGGTACGTTTACAATTGTAAAATGTCATCATTACAGACAAACAAAAAACCGCATGAGACTCACCAGCCAATCCACCTCCTAACATGTTGGGAAAAAGGTGGCGCGGGCGCTGCTAGCAATCTGGCCAGAGAGGGCGCGCTTCACCAAAGCAGTTTGCAACAATGGGCCTAAGTAAGAGTATAAAATCTACCCTTCATTTCGCTAAATACTCTACCGTTGTGCCACAGCAGGCTTGTTGCTAAGGGATGGGGGCCCAGAGGGTCGCCTGCACGGCAAGCAGCCGGCCCCCTACATCAGAAAATCCTGAGTATCCAAATTATCTACAGTTCTTGTGATATCCCCCTTTGCCGTTATACTGTGGCTACCCAATATGTCTTACGACGAAGCTGGTGACGTGGGTATGCAGTAGATTCTCGTGTTTTATTTTTTTCACAAGAAGAACAGTACACAAGCAACATTTTCCCAACATCAAACATGCAAACAATTGAATGCTATTGCCGTCACCAATACCAGAAACAAGTTGTATGGCAGTGATTACATTCATCAAATTTTAACAATGAACGGAAAATTAGTGAAACATTAGGGTAACATTTCTTATGTTTTTAACATTTACAAAATATCTATTGTAAGAAAACCCAAGTACTTTTGCAAGAAAACGTTTTTAGTAAAACTTACAGTTCTTCTGGCAAGATTGTGCGCTGCCAACTGGAATACAGATAAACACACTTTTACTTTTTTTGACAGTTATTGATTATTTTCTTTTTACAATGTATACTATTATTTTTTTAAAGTCACGTTTTCCACGGTGTAAACATTCTCTACAAATAGAGTGTCCACAAATTTGAATCACCTTAAGGAATCGACGAAATATGACTCCACGCTAAATTCACATTGAGAAGATTTGCGATTTTAAATATTTTGAGGTTGAAGACAATACTTGATTTTGTGCTTTCGTCTATCCTCTGTAGATCTTTTTGTATGTTTTTCTTCACAATATTTACGTAAAAGCGGCCAATTCAAACAAAATTCTGAAACTTTTACCCTCTTGAACTCACTTTACATTACAATTAAAAAAGTCTCCAACAATGTATTCAACGGCTCGAGGATTTGTTCACACCATTCCATTTAGACCTGACAGATATTCGTCAAGTGGTAACACAAAAACAAAGTAAACAAACTGACATTAAAAAAAAACTTGCCTCACAAAGAACCTCTCCAAAGGTCAGCATTGGCTTTGTATGTGGTGCTTCGATGTGACTCATCTCCAGCTTCCAATAATGCATTCTCTTAAAGCAAAACTGCCACTCAAACTGATTTGGAGTCTCCAACGTCCGGAGACAGTAAGGCAGGAGAGGGGAAGACGGAATAAAACGGGAAATTAAGAAAGATCATCAGTTTTAGGGGCTGAGATATTATAACACCCCCTGCCTTGTTCATGTGTAAGCCAAAAAAGCGACTTTATCTGATTTGAATCCGGCCTCGCTCGAAATGATAGTAACACCTTGTCCCCTTACGGGCTCGTACTCCTTCAAGCCGACCGATTCAACTCCCAAGTGTTGCTGCATGTTGGGTTACAATTGTAACTGGTGCAGTCTACGTCCCGGGCCTCAGCAGGCGTCTTCCTCTCAAAGTACCAGTCGGCAAAGGCCTTCCTTACTGTTCTTCCAGCCACTGCGTACGTCATCCAAGGCAAGTCAGAAACGGCCTGGCAGTGGGCGTAGCAGGAGGTGAGGAACATGCCGTCCTTGAGGTATCGATTCACCTGGTCGGTCCGCTGTAGAAATAGCTGCCTGTGCTGCTGAAGCACCCCAAGGGCCTCGTCGCATTCTTCTGGGTGGCAATAAAGACCTAGGATGTCCCTCTGCACCCACCTGTCGTAGACGGCGTTGATGACGAATATGGGCGTGGTGACGTATGGGTAGGCATACTGTGGGAAGAAACACTCCCATTTGTTGCTAGACCCCTTAGCCAAAAGGCAGTCTTCATCAAGACCCCCTATAGAAAAAAAACAAACAAACAAACAAAAACAAAAAAACAATAGAAAGAATTCAGGCTTATTAATGTAAACCTATATCAAATCAAGTTTGCTTACACTCAAACGAAAGTTCTCAAAAAACGTCACATTGCGCGAAACTCAGTTAGAATGTGCACTTGCCCTTTCAAGAGACATTTGCAGACCGTTATTGTGCTGAAGCTATATATTAACATTTATTGTAATTATCAATTACAGTCCCCTTAGGTATGTAATAAACTTAGGGTGTTGTTTGTATTTTAATTGCTGATATGACGCCGTATTCGATGACTTCATGTATAAACGTCAATTAATGTTCAAAACGGGTAATTCCTTCAGTATGCTAACCAAATCTGATCTCACCTTGAACATGCTGCATTTGGTACATGTCTTTCATGGCGGTCTCCCATTGCCTGTCACCACTAATGTCCATTTCATCAACGAAGAATCCCCCGTCTGCGAGAGCCTTGAATGAGGCTTCGTCTGGAACCATGCTGCTGATGTGATCAGCATGGAGATACACGGCAAGTGCTCCAGCTAGGCAGAAGGTTAAGAAGATTGGATCAATGAGTTTGTCGTCAAAATAACCACTCATGGCTAAAAAGTACCCTACATACACAAACACACAAGAGTGGTGCAAGTAAATTACGAACTGGAGATTTCAAGTCGTCGAATACCAAACATTTCTGCCGACTACCTGTAAAGTGAGCTGCAATAAAATATACATGTAACTGTTCACAGTGTCCACCAAGAAGTAAGAGATCTTTCATAGGCACGGCATTTTTTAGAATTTTGCGAGGAGATATGGCCGAATGAGGTCTTGTATTACTCCGGTATACTTTTACCCATGCTGTTGATGTTCATTATGGAGCAGTAAACCAGTAGAGTTTTGAAAAGAGTTTGCTCTTTTCAAAGAAACGTTTGGAACTCCTTATAGTTGTTAATCATTAATATATTTTCTTCATGACGATATTATCTATTTTCCACCCTGTTCTCCCCACTCACCAGATTCACCACTCAACAGAATTCTCTTCGCTTGCTCCAACCCTGCTGACTGGAGTAAATAGTTGACAACTGCATCTAACACCCTGGCGCCTCGATAGTATATTTTCGTATTGTTGTAACTAACTGGATCACCACGGGTACCTTTGGGTAGCAATAAAATACATGTGCTTCGCTACTTAAGAAATGCTAAACAGAACTGTAGAAAGCAAAACAGAGCAGAGTGTATGCTTCCTCCGTAGGAACATGTACCCCAATTAGCACATTAACTGATTATCTAAACTGAAAAATATGCTGGGGTTCAAACGCGTCGCCGTGCTAAATAAAAATACCTTGCAACGTGATACAAATAAATGTAATTAAGAAAATTAATCGATAAACTCTTCATGGGGTATTTCTTGTAATTAACTTTTTTGTGTGTGAAACAGGGTTTAATTGATTAGTAAGCACTTAGTCAGTTTCCCTACATAGCTTGTTTCATGGTTTGTGTTTAAAAAAGCCTCATCCTCCTCGAGTGATCCCTTTTCGCCACTTCCCAGGTTGCACCGTGTATTTTGGGGGTGATCCCTGGCCAAATGATGTTTAAAGTTTTACGGCTTCTGAGCAGTGCCCTAAACAAAGATACTGACAAATGGGAAGGGCTGCCAACGTAGGGCTGGAAAGCTCAGTTGGCAGAGCACCGGTCAGGTGTTCTTGAAGTCGTACGTCAATTTCTTAGTTCATCTTTTTAATTATTTTTGATAGGGCAAATGCCTCCTTTGCCCCCCTATGCCCATACTTGTGTTTCGTGCATTGTTTCCGAAGAAACTTAAACGTTGTGTACTTCCAAACGTAAACCTCGATTTTTTTCTGCCATTATCACAGGGTTTTGAAATTCCTTCATTAGAGCTATCCAATTGACTTCTATTTTGGGTTAGAGTATTCTTAATATATTTTTTTAAAGGGTATTTTTTTCCTGAGATACGGTAAATGATTAAATACCAGAAAATGATGCTCCATCACAATAGTTCACGACTACCAAGTTCCAGTCGAAGAAGTCTGGATTGACTGTAAAGTTTGCAGAGAGGATGCCGCCGAATGTTTTTGTTGGTTTAAGCAAGCGCGATGACCCCAGGTCAGTAGTGCTTCGGTGAGCGCATGCCGTGTTGTTGTAGCACCAAGAACCACCAAGTAGATGGATGATCCAGGAGTAGTGGTGCTCTTGTGAGGACGCTGTTGAGTCAAATAGATAATCAAACACTGACATTGCTATACATTATCAAAAATAACTAGGCGGGAAGTTTATCTTTAAGTGGAAAAAGACAGTAATACTTGTGACCAACGCATTTACCAGAAATTTATAAAATGCCCCGTTGTGTACGTGGTCACGCGCAGGCGCAGTATGTAATACTGTGCAGCTAGGCGTGAACTATAGGCGGCCGTCTAGCATATCGGCGTAGTGTGTTAGTAAGATCCTACCTCAGTCCACTGTAGAAGCAATTGGCTAACGTTAAGTCAAGCAGTTCAAGTGAATTTAGAAGGCTCTCACACATGTACCTCTACTTACAAATAGCATGTCAACACAGTCAAAATTATAAATTGCAAATCCCAATGCAAAAAAAATGACCCATGGACGTATACTGTAAATTTAGTCACCATCTGAAAATTTTTACGCTCTAAACTTCGAAGCACGGCCCCAAATCGACTTTATTTGCAAAATTACAACTCAAAGGTTTACTTCAACGAAAACTGGCTTTGGAACTCAGTGAGTTGTTCAGCCTCAGTGTCTTGAGATGAGCATACCACATGACCCCTTTAGTGCGATTTTTGGAGGCAGTATGTACAATTGGTGTTTGTAAATATTTATGACAAACTTTGGTAAAAATACTTCATGAGTTAGTCTTTCATTTCAGCCATTTGCTATTTACGTTTGATTAACGTACACTAGAATAGGACCTTATGAATTTAAAATTCTTTACAAACTATACGGGACCATGCTATTGTGAGTTAGCGACTGCATAGACGGGCAGTTTACTGATTTCTGCTAATGATTCATTTGAATGTTCAGATGTAGGGGCCTATTATGTAAAATCACCGTCTTTTCAATATATTTTGTGCAGCTGAAACAATGCCCCGGAAAATATCAAACAATAAGATCAAGTTGTTGTTAAACGGAGGAAAATTTATTAAAAATCCTTATTGATAGGCAAGACACATTAATTATGCAGTTGAAAAAATGTCAATTTCCACACACCACTATCAGATGGCTGCCATGTTGCAACACACATTAATTATCTGGGGCTGCTAACAGAGGGCGCTCTAACAGAAGAACTTGCTCAGTTTGAAACGTCAAGACGCACTATTTTTGATAGTTTTGAAGGAATGAGTTTCTGGGTATTACAAAAATGAAAATCAATAGAATGTCTCAAAACAGGAAATCTGCTTTCTGATTTAAAGAACAGCAAAAAAACCACAGCGGACATGTTTCAAGGGCATGGTAAGTTTACAACGTTCAGAGTTAATGTATTGTACCATTCACAGAAACATAAAACTCATCAAAAGTTGTCACTTCTCTTGATTTGATACAATTCGGATTGACTGCAAACAATGCAAAAGCCAGTAGAGTATCTACGCTGTACTGTACTACGTCTGGTAACATTATTTCACACACGTTAGACATTCGCAGGGGGCGATGCTAATTAAGGCTTCTCCTCGTGTTTACCTAATGAGAGCAAACGGTTACATATTAAAAAGGCATTTTCTTTTCGCACACTTACCATTGCGGAAATAGTAGGACGGTGGGCTTCCATCTAAGCAGTAAGCCCCCGTCTTGTCGGCCAGCGACTGCGGCAACACGATTAGACTCGCATTCACGTTGTGGCCGACGGTCTTGACCACTGCACCCCCGCCGTCTCTGAAGTAGTTCCAGTAGAGCCAGAGGCCGAAGAAAGCTAGCCAGAGAGCCGCGAGGAAAGCCGCTATAGCCCAGCACCTGCAGGAGCTGACCCTCAGTCGTCCTCTTGAGGCTTTCTGGAGGTTCTTTTTCACGACGACCTGATCCTCATTGAGGAGGCTATGGTCCTCCAGTCCGGTACCTCGGAGGTGGAAATTGGACATCCTGGAATCCAATGAGGAATCTTTGGACTAAATAGATCAAAGATAGTAAAAGATTGCCGCATCCATAAGAACAATCTTGGAAATTCCCTTTTCACAGGTGCTATAGAAACTACTGCACCGGCATGATATTTCTGTAATATTCTGCACCTCATTGTAGAAACCAGATGGTATTTTCTTTGTGTTTGTACAGTTCAGTCCTGCAAACAGTTACTTTTTGGGTTTGTAAACACTCTTTTAAGGAGATTCCATTTGAAGGATGACCAAGAACGTAGGACAACAAATGACAATGAATGTAAGAAATACTAATTCCTTCATGCAACTTGTAAGTTCACTTCATTACTCAATTTCAAAAGTTATCTATTGCAAAAATTTTAATCCAGTTTTAAATAGAATAATTATCTTATTACAGAACGATAAAATTAGCAACTTCTTTGCCCAGCGCGCATAGTACGTGCATTTGAAGTTATTTTATAACTTAATATGATTTGCTCATGTTAAAAATGTGAGGATATAGACTGCGCTCTTGAGAATTTAAAACTGGCCACATATTGCCAAACAGAACACAGGATTGTCTCAGCAAATTCATTTATTTCAATTATTCTTTAATTGGAATCAATACATTTCATTCAAGAAGAATATAAAGAGAATCTAAGGTACATTTTGTTGACATTAGTACGGAGTCTTGTTCCAGCTTAACACAGCTGAGCAAAAATATAGATATCATGGTCAACATTTTCTTTATTCCTCTCATCGCTTCTCAGTTTTTCTCCTGTCTTAGTGTCCCGTGTCCTATTTGAAACTTTTCCACTAAACCTTCTTTTAGGTCATGTTGAATTTGATGTGCCAAAATTTTGTTCCCATTGAAGAAATATGATAAAACAGCCCGCGCATGT